>NW_028227316.1:0-600000 GCF_978045245.1 Mus caroli | reverse complement strand
ATAAGAAACGCACAGTGTAGTACATAGTATATGAGTGAGTTGCACTGAAAAACTTTGAATATAAGAAACGCACAGTGTAGTACATATTATATGAGTGAGTTGCACTGAAAAACTTAGAATATAAGAAACGCACAGTGTAGTACATAGTATATGAGTGAGTTGCACTGAAAAACTTAGAATATAAGAAACGCACAGTGTAGTACATAGTATATGAGTGAGTTGCACTGAAAAACTTAGAATATAAGAAACGCACAGTGTAGTACATAGTATATGAGTGAGTTGCACTGAAAAACTTAGAATATAAAAAACGCACAGTGTAGTACATAGTATATGAGTGAGTTGCACTGAAAAACTTAGAATATAAGAAACGCACAGTGTAGTACATAGTATATGAGTGAGTTGCGATTAAAAACTTAGAATATAAGAAACGCACAGTGTAGTACATAGTATATGAGTGAGTTGCACTGAAAAACTTAGAATATAAGAAACGCACAGTGTAGTACATAGTATATGAGTGAGTTGCACTGAAAAACATAGAATATAAGAAACGCACTGTGTAGTACATAGTATATGAGTGAGTTGCACTGAAAAACTAAGAATATAAGAAACGCACAGTGTAATACATAGTATATGAGTGAGATGCACTGAAAAACTTAGAATTTAAGAAACGCACAGTGTAGTACATAGTATATGAGTGAGTTGCACTGTAAAACTTAGAATATAAGAAACGCACAGTGTAGTACATAGTATATGAGTGAGTTGCACTGAAAAACTTAGAATATAAGAAACGCACAGTGTAGTACATAGTATATGAGTGAGTTGCACTCAAAAACTTGAATTTACTGAAAAACCCGCATTACACGAAATGCACAGTGTAGTACATAGTATATGAGTGAGTTGCACTGAAAAACTTAGAATATAAGAAACGCACAGTGTAGTACATAGTATATGAGTGAGTTGCACTGAAAAACTTAGAATATAAGAAACGCACAGTGAAGTACGTAGTATATGAGTGAGTTGCACTGAAAAACTTAGAATATAAGAAACGCACAGTGTAGTACATAGTATATGAGTGAGTTGCATTGAAAAACTTAGAATATAAGAAACGCACAGTGTAGTGCATAGTATATGAGTGAGTTGCACTGAAAAACTTAGAATATAAGAAACGCACAGTATAGTGCATAGTATATGAATGAGTTGCACTGAAAAACTTAGAATTTACTGAAAAACCCGCATTACACAAAATGCACAGTGTAGTACATAGTATATGAGTGAGTTGCACTGAAAAACTTAGAATATAAGAAACGCACAGTGTAGTACATAGTATATGAGTGAGTTGCACTGAAAAACTTAGAATATAAGAAACGCACAGTGTAGTACATATTATATGAGTGAGTTGCACTGAAAAACTTAGAATTTACTGAAAAACCCGCATTACACGAAATGCATAGTGTAGTACATAGTATATGAGTGAGTTGCACTGAAAAACTTAGAATATAAGAAACGCACAGTGTAGTACATAGTATATGAGTGAGTTGCACTGAAAAACTTAGAATATAAGAAACGCACAGTGTAGTACATAGTATATGAGTGAGTTGCACTGAAAAACTTAGAATATAAGAAACGCACAGTGTAGTACATATTATATGAGTGAGTTGCACTGAAAAACTTAGAATATAAGAAACGCACAGTGTAGTACATAGTATATGAGTGAGTTGCACTGAAAAACTTAGAATATAAGAAACGCACAGTGTAGTACATAGTATATGAGTGAGTTGCACTGAAAAACTTAGAATATAAGAGACGCACAGTGTAGTACATAGTATATGAGTGAGTTGCACTGAAAAACTTAGAATATAAAAAACGCACAGTGTAGTACATAGTATATGAGTGAGTTGTACTGAAAAACTTAGAATATAAGAAACGCACAGTGTAGTACATAGTATATGAGTGAGTTGCGATGAAAAACTTAGAATATAAGAAACGCACAGTGTAGTACATAGTATATGAGTGAGTTGCACTGAAAAACTTAGAATATAAGAAACGCACAGTGTAGTACATAGTATATGAGTGAGTTGAACTGAAAAACTTAGAATATAAGAAACGCACAGTGTAGTACATAGTATATGAGTGAGTTGCACTGAAAAACTTAGAATATAAGAAACGCACAGTGTAATACATAGTATATGAGTGAGATGCACTGAAAAACTTAGAATTTAAGAAACGCACAGTGTAGTACATAGTATATGAGTGAGTTGCACTGTAAAACTTAGAATATAAGAAACGCACAGTGTAGTACATAGTATATGAGTGAGTTGCACTGAAAAACTTAGAATATAAGAAACGCACAGTGTAGTAAGTAGTATATGAGTGAGTTGCACTGAAAAACTTAGAATATAAGAAACGCACAGTGTAGTACAAAGTATATGAGTGAGTTGCACTGAAAAACTTAGAATATAAGAAACGCACAGTGTAGTACATAGTATATGAGTGAGATGCACTGAAAAACTTAGAATATAAGAAACGCACAGTGTAGTACATAGTATATGAGTGAGTTGCACTGAAAAACTTAGAATATAAGAAACGCACAGTGTAGTACATAGTATATGAGTGAGTTGCACTGAAAAACTTAGAATATAAGAAACGCACAGTGTAGTACATAGTATATGAGTGAGTTGCATTGAAAAACTTAGAATATAAGAAACGCACAGTGTAGTGCATAGTATATGAGTGAGTTGCCCTGAAAAACTTAGAATATAAGAAACGCACAGTATGGTACATAGTATATGAATGAGTTGCACTGAAAAACTTAGAATTTACTGAAAAACCCGCATTACACGAAATGCACAGTGTAGTACATAGTATATGAGTGAGTTGCACTGAAAAACTTAGAATATAAGAAACGCACAGTGTAGTACATAGTATATGAGTGAGTTGCACTGAAAAACTTAGAATATAAGAAACGCACAGTGTAGTACATAGTATATGAGTGAGTTGCACTGAAAAACTTAGAATATAAGAAACGCACAGTGTAGTACATAGTATATGAGTGAGTTGCACTGAAAAACTTAGAATATAAGAAACGCACAGTGTAGTACATAGTATATGAGTGAGTTGCACTGAAAAACTTAGAATATAAGAAACGCACAGTGTAGTACATAGTATATGAGTGAGTTGCACTGAAAAACTTAGAATTTAAGAAACGCACAGTGTAGTACATAGTATATGAGTGAGTTGCACTGAAAAACTTAGAATATAAGAAACGCACAGTGTAGTACATAGTATATGAGTGAGTTGCACTGATAAACTTAGAATATAAGAAACGCACAGTGTAGTACATAGTATATGAGTGAGTTGCACTGAAAAACTTAGAATATAAGAAACGCACAGTGTAGTACATAGTATATGAGTGAGTTGCACTGAAAAACTTAGAATTTACTGAAAAACCCGCATTACACGAAATGCACAGTGTAGTACATAGTATATGAGTGAGTTGCACTGAAAAACTTAGAATATAAGAAACGCACAGTGTAGTACATAGTATATGAGTGAGTTGCACTGAAAAACTTTGAATATAAGAAACGCACAGTGTAGTACATATTATATGAGTGAGTTGCACTGAAAAACTTAGAATATAAGAAACGCACAGTGTAGTACATAGTATATGAGTGAGTTGCACTGAAAAACTTAGAATATAAGAAACGCACAGTGTAGTACATAGTATATGATTGAGTTGCACTGAAAAACTTAGAATATAAGAAACGCACAGTGTAGTACATAGTATATGAGTGAGTTGCACTGAAAAACTTAGAATATAAAAAACGCACAGTGTAGTACATAGTATATGAGTGAGTTGCACTGAAAAACTTAGAATATAAGAAACGCACAGTGTAGTACATAGTATATGAGTGAGTTGCGATTAAAAACTTAGAATATAAGAAACGCACAGTGTAGTACATAGTATATGAGTGAGTTGCACTGAAAAACTTAGAATATAAGAAACGCACAGTGTAGTACATAGTATATGAGTGAGTTGCACTGAAAAACATAGAATATAAGAAACGCACTGTGTAGTACATAGTATATGAGTGAGTTGCACTGAAAAACTAAGAATATAAGAAACGCACAGTGTAATACATAGTATATGAGTGAGATGCACTGAAAAACTTAGAATTTAAGAAACGCACAGTGTAGTACATAGTATATGAGTGAGTTGCACTGTAAAACTTAGAATATAAGAAACGCACAGTGTAGTACATAGTATATGAGTGAGTTGCACTGAAAAACTTAGAATATAAGAAACGCACAGTGTAGTACATAGTATATGAGTGAGTTGCACTCAAAAACTTGAATTTACTGAAAAACCCGCATTACACGAAATGCACAGTGTAGTACATAGTATATGAGTGAGTTGCACTGAAAAACTTAGAATATAAGAAACGCACAGTGTAGTACATAGTATATGAGTGAGTTGCACTGAAAAACTTAGAATATAAGAAACGCACAGTGAAGTACGTAGTATATGAGTGAGTTGCACTGAAAAACTTAGAATATAAGAAACGCACAGTGTAGTACATAGTATATGAGTGAGTTGCATTGAAAAACTTAGAATATAAGAAACGCACAGTGTAGTGCATAGTATATGAGTGAGTTGCACTGAAAAACTTAGAATATAAGAAACGCACAGTATAGTGCATAGTATATGAATGAGTTGCACTGAAAAACTTAGAATTTACTGAAAAACCCGCATTACACAAAATGCACAGTGTAGTACATAGTATATGAGTGAGTTGCACTGAAAAACTTAGAATATAAGAAACGCACAGTGTAGTACATAGTATATGAGTGAGTTGCACTGAAAAACTTAGAATATAAGAAACGCACAGTGTAGTACATATTATATGAGTGAGTTGCACTGAAAAACTTAGAATTTACTGAAAAACCCGCATTACACGAAATGCATAGTGTAGTACATAGTATATGAGTGAGTTGCACTGAAAAACTTAGAATATAAGAAACGCACAGTGTAGTACATAGTATATGAGTGAGTTGCACTGAAAAACTTAGAATATAAGAAACGCACAGTGTAGTACATAGTATATGAGTGAGTTGCACTGAAAAACTTAGAATATAAGAAACGCACAGTGTAGTACATATTATATGAGTGAGTTGCACTGAAAAACTTAGAATATAAGAAACGCACAGTGTAGTACATAGTATATGAGTGAGTTGCACTGAAAAACTTAGAATATAAGAAACGCACAGTGTAGTACATAGTATATGAGTGAGTTGCACTGAAAAACTTAGAATATAAGAGACGCACAGTGTAGTACATAGTATATGAGTGAGTTGCACTGAAAAACTTAGAATATAAAAAACGCACAGTGTAGTACATAGTATATGAGTGAGTTGTACTGAAAAACTTAGAATATAAGAAACGCACAGTGTAGTACATAGTATATGAGTGAGTTGCGATGAAAAACTTAGAATATAAGAAACGCACAGTGTAGTACATAGTATATGAGTGAGTTGCACTGAAAAACTTAGAATATAAGAAACGCACAGTGTAGTACATAGTATATGAGTGAGTTGAACTGAAAAACTTAGAATATAAGAAACGCACAGTGTAGTACATAGTATATGAGTGAGTTGCACTGAAAAACTTAGAATATAAGAAACGCACAGTGTAATACATAGTATATGAGTGAGATGCACTGAAAAACTTAGAATTTAAGAAACGCACAGTGTAGTACATAGTATATGAGTGAGTTGCACTGTAAAACTTAGAATATAAGAAACGCACAGTGTAGTACATAGTATATGAGTGAGTTGCACTGAAAAACTTAGAATATAAGAAACGCACAGTGTAGTACATAGTATATGAGTGAGTTGCACTCAAAAACTTGAATTTACTGAAAAACCCGCATTACACGAAATGCACAGTGTAGTACATAGTATATGAGTGAGTTGCACTCAAAAACTTAGAATATAAGAAACGCACAGTGTAGTACATAGTATATGAGTGAGTTGCACTGAAAAACTTAGAATATAAGAAACGCACAGTGTAGTACGTAGTATATGAGTGAGTTGCACTGAAAAACTTAGAATATAAGAAACGCACAGTGTAGTACATAGTATATGAGTGAGTTGCACTGAAAAACTTAGAATATAAGAAACGCACAGTGTAGTGCATAGTATATGAGTGAGTTGCACTGAAAAACTTAGAATATAAGAAACGCACAGTGTAGTACATAGTATATGATTGAGTTGCACTGAAAAACTTAGAATTTACTGAAAAAGCCGCATTACACGAAATGCACAGTGTAGTACATAGTATATGAGTGAGTTGCACTGAAAAACTTAGAATATAAGAAACGCACAGTGTAGTACATAGTATATGAGTGAGTTGCACTGAAAAACTTAGAATATAAGAAACGCACAGTGTAGTACATAGTATATGAGTGAGTTGCACTCAAAAACTTGAATTTACTGAAAAACCCGCATTACACGAAATGCACAGTGTAGTACATAGTATATGAGTGAGTTGCACTCAAAAACTTAGAATATAAGAAACGCACAGTGTAGTACATAGTATATGAGTGAGTTGCACTGAAAAACTTAGAATATAAGAAACGCACAGTGTAGTACGTAGTATATGAGTGAGTTGCACTGAAAAACTTAGAATATAAGAAACGCACAGTGTAGTACATAGTATATGAGTGAGTTGCACTGAAAAACTTAGAATATAAGAAACGCACAGTGTAGTGCATAGTATATGAGTGAGTTGCACTGAAAAACTTAGAATATAAGAAACGCACAGTGTAGTACATAGTATATGATTGAGTTGCACTGAAAAACTTAGAATTTACTGAAAAAGCCGCATTACACGAAATGCACAGTGTAGTACATAGTATATGAGTGAGTTGCACTGAAAAACTTAGAATATAAGAAACGCACAGTGTAGTACATAGTATATGAGTGAGTTGCACTGAAAAACTTAGAATATAAGAAACGCACAGTGTAGTACATAGTATATGAGTGAGTTGCACTGAAAAACTTAGAATTTACTGAAAAACCCGCATTACACGAAATGCATAGTGTAGTACATAGTATATGAGTGAGTTGCACTGAAAAACTTAGAATATAAGAAACGCACAGTGTAGTACATAGTATATGAGTGAGTTGCACTGAAAAACTTAGAATATAAGAAACGCACAGTGTAGTACATAGTATATGAGTGAGTTGCACTGAAAAACTTAGAATATAAGAAACGCACAGTGTAGTACATAGTATATGAGTGAGTTGCACTGAAAAACTTAGAATATAAGAAACGCACAGTGTAGTACATAGTATATGAATGAGTTGCACTGAAAAACTTAGAATATAAAAAACGCACAGTGTAGTACATAGTATATGAGTGAGTTGCACTGTAAAACTTAGAATATAAGAAACGCACAGTGTAGTACATAGTATATGAGTGAGTTGCACTGAAAAACTTAGAATATAAGAAACGCACAGTGTAGTACATAGTATATGAGTGAGTTGCACTGAAAAACTTAGAATATAAGAAACGCACAGTGTAGTACATAGTATATGAGTGAGTTGCAATGAAAAACTTAGAATATAAGAAACGCACAGTTTAGTACATAGTATATGAGTGAGTTGCACTGAAAAACTTAGAATATAAGAAACGCACAGTGTAGTACATAGTATATCAGTGAGTTGCACTGAAAAACCTAGAATATAAGAAACGCACAGTGTAGTACATAGTATATGAGTGAGTTGCACTGAAAAACTTAGAATTTACTGAAAAACCCGCATTACACGAAATGCACAGTGTAGGACATAGTATATGAGTGAGTTGCTCTGAAAAACTTAGAATATAAGAAACGCACAGTGTAGTGCATAGTATATGAGTGAGTTGCACTGAAAAACTTAGAATATAAGAAACGCACAGTGTAGTACATAGTATATGATTGAGTTGCACTGAAAAACTTAGAATTTACTGAAAAAGCCGCATTACACGAAATGCACAGTGTAGTACATAGTATATGAGTGAGTTGCACTGAAAAACTTAGAATATAAGAAACGCACAGTGTAGTACATAGTATATGAGTGAGTTGCACTGAAAAACTTAGAATATAAGAAACGCACAGTGTAGTACATAGTATATGAGTGAGTTGCACTGAAAAACTTAGAATTTACTGAAAAACCCGCATTACACGAAATGCATAGTGTAGTACATAGTATATGAGTGAGTTGCACTGAAAAACTTAGAATATAAGAAACGCACAGTGTAGTACATAGTATATGAGTGAGTTGCACTGAAAAACTTAGAATATAAGAAACGCACAGTGTAGTACATAGTATATGAGTGAGTTGCACTGAAAAACTTAGAATATAAGAAACGCACAGTGTAGTACATAGTATATGAGTGAGTTGCACTGAAAAACTTAGAATATAAGAAACGCACAGTGTAGTACATAGTATATGAATGAGTTGCACTGAAAAACTTAGAATATAAAAAACGCACAGTGTAGTACATAGTATATGAGTGAGTTGCACTGTAAAACTTAGAATATAAGAAACGCACAGTGTAGTACATAGTATATGAGTGAGTTGCACTGAAAAACTTAGAATATAAGAAACGCACAGTGTAGTACATAGTATATGAGTGAGTTGCACTGAAAAACTTAGAATATAAGAAACGCACAGTGTAGTACATAGTATATGAGTGAGTTGCAATGAAAAACTTAGAATATAAGAAACGCACAGTTTAGTACATAGTATATGAGTGAGTTGCACTGAAAAACTTAGAATATAAGAAACGCACAGTGTAGTACATAGTATATCAGTGAGTTGCACTGAAAAACCTAGAATATAAGAAACGCACAGTGTAGTACATAGTATATGAGTGAGTTGCACTGAAAAACTTAGAATTTACTGAAAAACCCGCATTACACGAAATGCACAGTGTAGGACATAGTATATGAGTGAGTTGCACTGAAAAAGTTAGAATATAAGAAACGCACAGTGTAGTACATAGTATATGAGTGAGTTGCACTGAAAAACTTAGAATATAAGAAACGCACAGTGTAGTACATAGTATATGAGTGAGTTGCACTGAAAAACTTAGAATATAAGAAACGCACAGTTTAGTACATAGTATATGAGTGAGTTGCACTGAAAAACTTAGAATATAAGAAACGCACAGTGTAGTACATAGTATATGAGTGAGTTGCACTAAAAAACTTAGAATATAAGAAACGCACAGTGTAGTACATAGTATATGAGTGAGTTGCACTGAAAAACTTAGAATATAAGAAACGCACAGTGTAGTACATAGTATATGAGTGAGTTGCACTGAAAAACTTAGAATATAAGAAACGCACAGTGTAGTACATAGTATATGAGTGAGTTGCACTGAAAAACTTAGAATATAAGAAACGCACAGTGTAGTACAAAGTATATGAGTGAGTTGCACTGAAAAACTTAGAATATAAGAAACGCACAGTGTAGTACATAGTATATGAGTGAGTTGCACTGAAAAACTTAGAATATAAGAAACGCACAGTGTAATACATAGTATATGAGTGAGATGCACTGAAAAACTTAGAATTTAAGAAACGCACAGTGTAGTACATAGTATATGAGTGAGTTGCACTGTAAAACTTAGAATATAAGAAACGCACAGTGTAGTACATAGTATATGAGTGAGTTGCACTGAAAAACTTAGAATATAAGAAACGCACAGTGTAGTAAGTAGTATATGAGTGAGTTGCACTGAAAAACTTAGAATATAAGAAACGCACAGTGTAGTACATAGTATATGAGTGAGTTGCACTGTAAAACTTAGAATATAAGAAACGCACAGTGTAGTACATAGTATATGAGTGAGTTGCACTGAAAAACTTAGAATATAAGAAACGCACAGTGTAGTAAGTAGTATATGAGTGAGTTGCACTGAAAAACTTAGAATATAAGAAACGCACAGTGTAGTACATAGTATATGAGTGAGTTGCACTCAAAAACTTGAATTTACTGAAAAACCCGCATTACACGAAATGCACAGTGTAGTACATAGTATATGAGTGAGTTGCTTTGAAAAACTTAGAATATAAGAAACGCACAGTGTAGTACATAGTATATGAGTGAGTTGCACTGAAAAACTTAGAATATAAGAAACGCACAGTGTAGTACGTAGTATATGAGTGAGTTGCACTGAAAAACTTAGAATATAAGAAACGCACAGTGTAGTACATAGTATATGAGTGAGTTGCATTGAAAAACTTAGAATATAAGAAACGCACAGTGTAGTGCATAGTATATGAGTGAGTTGCACTGAAAAACTTAGAATATAAGAAACGCACAGTATAGTACATAGTATATGAATGAGTTGCACTGAAAAACTTAGAATTTACTGAAAAACCCGCATTACACAAAATGCACAGTGTAGTACATAGTATATGAGTGAGTTGCACTGAAAAACTTAGAATATAAGAAACGCATAGTGTAGTACATAGTATATGAGTGAGTTGCACTGAAAAACTTAGAATATAAGAAACGCACAGTGTAGTACATAGTATATGAGTGAGTTGCACTGAAAAACTTAGAATTTTCTGAAAAACCCGCATTACACGAAATGCATAGTGTAGTACATAGTATATGAGTGAGTTGCACTGAAAAACTTAGAATATAAGAAACGCACAGGGTAGTACATAGTATATGAGTGAGTTGCACTGAAAAACTTAGAATATAAGAAACGCACAGTGTAGTACATAGTATATGAGTGAGTTGCACTGAAAAACTTAGAATATAAGAAACGCACAGTGTAGTACATATTATATGAGTGAGTTGCACTGAAAAACTTAGAATATAAGAAACGCACAGTGTAGTACATAGTATATGAGTGAGTTGCACTGAAAAACTTAGAATATAAGAAACGCACAGTGTAGTACATAGTATATGAGTGAGTTGCACTGAAAAACTTAGAATATAAAAAACGCACAGTGTAGTACATAGTATATGAGTGAGTTGTACTGAAAAACTTAGAATATAAGAAACGCACAGTGTAGTACATAGTATATGAGTGAGTTGCGATGAAAAACTTAGAATATAAGAAACGCACAGTGTAGTACATAGTATATGAGTGAGTTGCACTGAAAAACTTAGAATATAAGAAACGCACAGTGTAGTACATAGTATATGAGTGAGTTGAACTGAAAAACTTAGAATATAAGAAACGCACAGTGTAGTACATAGTATATGAGTGAGTTGCACTGAAAAACTTAGAATATAAGAAACGCACAGTGTAATACATAGTATATGAGTGAGATGCACTGAAAAACTTAGAATTTAAGAAACGCACAGTGTAGTACATAGTATATGAGTGAGTTGCACTGTAAAACTTAGAATATAAGAAACGCACAGTGTAGTACATAGTATATGAGTGAGTTGCACTGAAAAACTTAGAATATAAGAAACGCACAGTGTAGTACATAGTATATGAGTGAGTTGCACTCAAAAACTTGAATTTACTGAAAAACCCGCATTACACGAAATGCACAGTGTAGTACATAGTATATGAGTGAGTTGCACTGAAAAACTTAGAATATAAGAAACGCACAGTGTAGTGCATAGTATATGAGTGAGTTGCACTGAAAAACTTAGAATATAAGAAACGCACAGTATAGTACATAGTATATGAATGAGTTGCACTGAAAAACTTAGAATTTACTGAAAAAGCCGCATTACACGAAATGCACAGTGTAGTACATAGTATATGAGTGAGTTGCACTGAAAAACTTAGAATATAAGAAACGCACAGTGTAGTACATAGTATATGAGTGAGTTGCACTGAAAAACTTAGAATATAAGAAACGCACAGTGTAGTACATAGTATATGAGTGAGTTGCACTGAAAAACTTAGAATTTACTGAAAAACCCGCATTACACGAAATGCATAGTGTAGTACATAGTATATGAGTGAGTTGCACTGAAAAACTTAGAATATAAGAAACGCACAGTGTAGTACATAGTATATGAGTGAGTTGCACTGAAAAACTTAGAATATAAGAAACGCACAGTGTAGTACATAGTATATGAGTGAGTTGCGATGAAAAACTTAGAATATAAGAAACGCACAGTGTAGTACATAGTATATGAGTGAGTTGCACTGAAAAACTTAGAATATAAGAAACGCACAGTGTAGTACATAGTATATGAGTGAGTTGAACTGAAAAACTTAGAATATAAGAAACGCACAGTGTAGTACATAGTATATGAGTGAGTTGCACTGAAAAACTTAGAATATAAGAAACGCACAGTGTAATACATAGTATATGAGTGAGATGCACTGAAAAACTTAGAATTTAAGAAACGCACAGTGTAGTACATAGTATATGAGTGAGTTGCACTGTAAAACTTAGAATATAAGAAACGCACAGTGTAGTACATAGTATATGAGTGAGTTGCACTGAAAAACTTAGAATATAAGAAACGCACAGTGTAGTACATAGTATATGAGTGAGTTGCACTCAAAAACTTGAATTTACTGAAAAACCCGCATTACACGAAATGCACAGTGTAGTACATAGTATATGAGTGAGTTGCACTCAAAAACTTAGAATATAAAAAACGCACAGTGTAGTACATAGTATATGAGTGAGTTGCACTGAAAAACATAGAATATAAGAAACGCACAGTGTAGTACGTAGTATATGAGTGAGTTGCACTGAAAAACTTAGAATATAAGAAACGCACAGTGTAGTACATAGTATATGAGTGAGTTGCACTGAAAAACTTAGAATATAAGAAACGCACAGTGTAGTGCATAGTATATGAGTGAGTTGCACTGAAAAACTTAGAATATAAGAAACGCACAGTATAGTACATAGTATATGAATGAGTTGCACTGAAAAACTTAGAATTTACTGAAAAAGCCGCATTACACGAAATGCACAGTGTAGTACATAGTATATGAGTGAGTTGCACTGAAAAACTTAGAATATAAGAAACGCACAGTGTAGTACATAGTATATGAGTGAGTTGCACTGAAAAACTTAGAATATAAGAAACGCACAGTGTAGTACATAGTATATGAGTGAGTTGCACTGAAAAACTTAGAATTTACTGAAAAACCCGCATTACACGAAATGCATAGTGTAGTACATAGTATATGAGTGAGTTGCACTGAAAAACTTAGAATATAAGAAACGCACAGTGTAGTACATAGTATATGAGTGAGTTGCACTGAAAAACTTAGAATATAAGAAACGCACAGTGTAGTACATAGTATATGAGTGAGTTGCACTGAAAAACTTAGAATATAAGAAACGCACAGTGTAGTACATAGTATATGAGTGAGTTGCACTGAAAAACTTAGAATATAAGAAACGCACAGTGTAGTACATAGTATATGAATGAGTTGCACTGAAAAACTTAGAATATAAAAAACGCACAGTGTAGTACATAGTATATGAGTGAGTTGCACTGTAAAACTTAGAATATAAGAAACGCACAGTGTAGTACATAGTATATGAGTGAGTTGCACTGAAAAACTTAGAATATAAGAAACGCACAGTGTAGTACATAGTATATGAGTGAGTTGCACTGAAAAACTTAGAATATAAGAAACGCACAGTGTAGTACATAGTATATGAGTGAGTTGCAATGAAAAACTTAGAATATAAGAAACGCACAGTTTAGTACATAGTATATGAGTGAGTTGCACTGAAAAACTTAGAATATAAGAAACGCACAGTGTAGTACATAGTATATCAGTGAGTTGCACTGAAAAACCTAGAATATAAGAAACGCACAGTGTAGTACATAGTATATGAGTGAGTTGCACTGAAAAACTTAGAATTTACTGAAAAACCCGCATTACACGAAATGCACAGTGTAGGACATAGTATATGAGTGAGTTGCACTGAAAAACTTAGAATATAAGAAACGCACAGTGTAGTACATAGTATATGAGTGAGTTGCACTGAAAAACTTAGAATATAAGAAACGCACAGTGTAGTACATAGTATATGAGTGAGTTGCACTGAAAAACTTAGAATATAAGAAACGCACAGTGTAGTACATAGTATATGAGTGAGTTGCACTGAAAAACTTAGAATATAAGAAACGCACAGTGTAGTACATAGTATATGAGTGAGTTGCACTGAAAAACTTAGAATATAAGAAACGCACAGTGTAGTACATAGTATATGAGTGAGTTGCACTGAAAAACTTAGAATATAAGAAACGCACAGTGTAGTACATAGTATATGAGTGAGTTGCACTGAAAAACTTAGAATATAAGAAACGCACAGTGTAGTACATAGTATATGAGTGAGTTGCACTGAAAAACTTAGAATATAAGAAACGCACAGTGTAGTACAAAGTATATGAGTGAGTTGCACTGAAAAACTTAGAATATAAGAAACGCACAGTGTAGTACATAGTATATGAGTGAGTTGCACTGAAAAACTTAGAATATAAGAAACGCACAGTGTAATACATAGTATATGAGTGAGATGCACTGAAAAACTTAGAATTTAAGAAACGCACAGTGTAGTACATAGTATATGAGTGAGTTGCACTGTAAAACTTAGAATATAAGAAACGCACAGTGTAGTACATAGTATATGAGTGAGTTGCACTGAAAAACTTAGAATATAAGAAACGCACAGTGTAGTACATAGTATATGAGTGAGTTGCACTGAAAAACTTAGAATATAAGAAACGCACAGTGTAGTACATAGTATATGAGTGAGTTGCACTGAAAAACTTAGAATATAAGAAACGCACAGTGTAGTACATAGTATATGAGTGAGTTGCACTGAAAAACTTAGAATATAAGAAACGCACAGTGTAGTACATAGTATATGAGTGAGTTGCACTGAAAAACTTAGAATATAAGAAACGCACAGTGTAGTAAGTAGTATATGAGTGAGTTGCTCTGAAAAACTTAGAATATAAGAAACGCACAGTGTAGTACATTGTATATGAGTGAGTTGCACTGAAAAACTTAGAATTTAAGAAACGCACAGTGTAGTACATAGTATATGAGTGAGTTGCACGGAAAAACTTAGAATATAAGAAACGCACAGTGTAGTACATAGTATATGAGTGAGTTGCACTGAAAAACTTAGAATTTAAGAAACGCACAGTGTAGTACATAGTATATGAGTGAGTTGCACTGAAAAACTTAGAATATAAGAAACGCACAGTGTAGTACAAAGTATATGAGTGAGTTGCACTGAAAAACTTAGAATATAAGAAACGCACAGTGTAGTACATAGTATATGAGTGAGTTGCACTCAAAAACTTAGAATATAAGAAACGCACAGTGTAGTACATAGTATATGAGTGAGTTGCACTGAAAAACTTAGAATATAAGCAACGCACAGTGTAGTACATAGTATATGAGTGAGTTGCACTGAAAAACTTAGAATATAAGAAACGCACAGTGTAGTACATAGTATATGAGTGAGTTGCACTGAAAAACTTAGAATTTAAGAAACGCACAGTGTAGTACATAGTATATGAGTGAGTTGCACTGAAAAACTTAGAATATAAGAAACGCACAGTGTAGTACATAGTATATGAGTGAGTTGCACTGAAAAACTTAGAATATAAGAAACGCACAGTGTAGTACATAGTATATGAGTGAGTTGCACTGAAAAACTTAGAATATAAGAAACGCACAGTGTAGTACATAGTATATGAGTGAGTTGCACTGAAAAACTTAGAATATAAGAAACGCACAGTGTAGTACATAGTATATGAGTGAGTTGCATGAAAAACTTAGAATATAAGAAACGCACAGTGTAGTACATAGTATATGAGTGAGTTGCACTGAAAAACTTAGAATTACTGAAAAACCCGCATTACACGAAATGCACAGTGTAGTACATAGTATATGAGTGAGTTGCACTGAAAAACTTAGAATATAATAAACGCACAGTGTAGTACATAGTATATGAGTGAGTTGCACTGAAAAACTTAGAATATAAGAAACGCACAGTGTAGTACATAGTATATGAGTGAGTTGCACTGAAAAACTTAGAATATAAGAAACGCACAGTGTAGTACATAGTATATGAGTGAGTTGCACTGAAAAACTTAGAATATAAGAAACGCACAGTGTAGTACATAGTATATGAATGAGTTGCACTGAAAAACTTAGAATATAAAAAACGCACAGTGTAGTACATAGTATATGAGTGAGTTGCACTGAAAAACTTAGAATATAAGAAACGCACAGTGTAGTACATAGTATATGAGTGAGTTGCACTGAAAAACTTAGAATATAAGAAACGCACAGTGTAATACATAGTATATGAGTGAGATGCACTGAAAAACTTAGAATTTAAGAAACGCACAGTGTAGTACATAGTATATGAGTGAGTTGCACTGTAAAACTTAGAATATAAGAAACGCACAGTGTAGTACATAGTATATGAGTGAGTTGCACTGAAAAAACTTAGAATATAGGAAACGCACAGTGTAGTACATAGTATATGAGTGAGTAGCACTCAAAAACTTAGAATATAAGAAACGCACAGTGTAGTACATAGTATATGAGTGAGTTGCACTGAAAAACTTAGAATTTACTGAAAAACCCGCATTACACGAAATGCATAGTGTAGTACATAGTATATGAGTGAGTTGCACTGAAAAACTTAGAATATAAGAAACGCACAGTGTAGTACATAGTATATGAGTGAGTTGCACTGAAAAACTTAGAATATAAGAAACGCACAGTGTAGTACATAGTATATGAGTGAGTTGCACTGAAAAACTTAGAATATAAGAAACGCACAGTGTAGTACATAGTATATGAGTGAGTTGCACTGAAAAACTTAGAATTTACTGAAAAACCCGCATTACACGAAATGCATAGTGTAGTACATAGTATATGAGTGAGTTGCACTGAAAAACTTAGAATATAAGAAACGCACAGTGTAGTACATAGTATATGAGTGAGTTGCACTGAAAAACTTAGAATATAAGAAACGCACAGTGTAGTACATAGTATATGAGTGAGTTGCGATGAAAAACTTAGAATATAAGAAACGCACAGTGTAGTACATAGTATATGAGTGAGTTGCACTGAAAAACTTAGAATATAAGAAACGCACAGTGTAGTACATAGTATATGAGTGAGTTGAACTGAAAAACTTAGAATATAAGAAACGCACAGTGTAGTACATAGTATATGAGTGAGTTGCACTGAAAAACTTAGAATATAAGAAACGCACAGTGTAATACATAGTATATGAGTGAGATGCACTGAAAAACTTAGAATTTAAGAAACGCACAGTGTAGTACATAGTATATGAGTGAGTTGCACTGTAAAACTTAGAATATAAGAAACGCACAGTGTAGTACATAGTATATGAGTGAGTTGCACTGAAAAACTTAGAATATAAGAAACGCACAGTGTAGTACATAGTATATGAGTGAGTTGCACTCAAAAACTTGAATTTACTGAAAAACCCGCATTACACGAAATGCACAGTGTAGTACATAGTATATGAGTGAGTTGCACTCAAAAACTTAGAATATAAAAAACGCACAGTGTAGTACATAGTATATGAGTGAGTTGCACTGAAAAACATAGAATATAAGAAACGCACAGTGTAGTACGTAGTATATGAGTGAGTTGCACTGAAAAACTTAGAATATAAGAAACGCACAGTGTAGTACATAGTATATGAGTGAGTTGCACTGAAAAACTTAGAATATAAGAAACGCACAGTGTAGTGCATAGTATATGAGTGAGTTGCACTGAAAAACTTAGAATATAAGAAACGCACAGTATAGTACATAGTATATGAATGAGTTGCACTGAAAAACTTAGAATTTACTGAAAAAGCCGCATTACACGAAATGCACAGTGTAGTACATAGTATATGAGTGAGTTGCACTGAAAAACTTAGAATATAAGAAACGCACAGTGTAGTACATAGTATATGAGTGAGTTGCACTGAAAAACTTAGAATATAAGAAACGCACAGTGTAGTACATAGTATATGAGTGAGTTGCACTGAAAAACTTAGAATTTACTGAAAAACCCGCATTACACGAAATGCATAGTGTAGTACATAGTATATGAGTGAGTTGCACTGAAAAACTTAGAATATAAGAAACGCACAGTGTAGTACATAGTATATGAGTGAGTTGCACTGAAAAACTTAGAATATAAGAAACGCACAGTGTAGTACATAGTATATGAGTGAGTTGCACTGAAAAACTTAGAATATAAGAAACGCACAGTGTAGTACATAGTATATGAGTGAGTTGCACTGAAAAACTTAGAATATAAGAAACGCACAGTGTAGTACATAGTATATGAATGAGTTGCACTGAAAAACTTAGAATATAAAAAACGCACAGTGTAGTACATAGTATATGAGTGAGTTGCACTGTAAAACTTAGAATATAAGAAACGCACAGTGTAGTACATAGTATATGAGTGAGTTGCACTGAAAAACTTAGAATATAAGAAACGCACAGTGTAGTACATAGTATATGAGTGAGTTGCACTGAAAAACTTAGAATATAAGAAACGCACAGTGTAGTACATAGTATATGAGTGAGTTGCAATGAAAAACTTAGAATATAAGAAACGCACAGTTTAGTACATAGTATATGAGTGAGTTGCACTGAAAAACTTAGAATATAAGAAACGCACAGTGTAGTACATAGTATATCAGTGAGTTGCACTGAAAAACCTAGAATATAAGAAACGCACAGTGTAGTACATAGTATATGAGTGAGTTGCACTGAAAAACTTAGAATTTACTGAAAAACCCGCATTACACGAAATGCACAGTGTAGGACATAGTATATGAGTGAGTTGCACTGAAAAACTTAGAATATAAGAAACGCACAGTGTAGTACATAGTATATGAGTGAGTTGCACTGAAAAACTTAGAATATAAGAAACGCACAGTGTAGTACATAGTATATGAGTGAGTTGCACTGAAAAACTTAGAATATAAGAAACGCACAGTGTAGTACATAGTATATGAGTGAGTTGCACTGAAAAACTTAGAATATAAGAAACGCACAGTGTAGTACATAGTATATGAGTGAGTTGCACTGAAAAACTTAGAATATAAGAAACGCACAGTGTAGTACATAGTATATGAGTGAGTTGCACTGAAAAACTTAGAATATAAGAAACGCACAGTGTAGTACATAGTATATGAGTGAGTTGCACTGAAAAACTTAGAATATAAGAAACGCACAGTGTAGTACATAGTATATGAGTGAGTTGCACTGAAAAACTTAGAATATAAGAAACGCACAGTGTAGTACAAAGTATATGAGTGAGTTGCACTGAAAAACTTAGAATATAAGAAACGCACAGTGTAGTACATAGTATATGAGTGAGTTGCACTGAAAAACTTAGAATATAAGAAACGCACAGTGTAATACATAGTATATGAGTGAGATGCACTGAAAAACTTAGAATTTAAGAAACGCACAGTGTAGTACATAGTATATGAGTGAGTTGCACTGTAAAACTTAGAATATAAGAAACGCACAGTGTAGTACATAGTATATGAGTGAGTTGCACTGAAAAACTTAGAATATAAGAAACGCACAGTGTAGTACATAGTATATGAGTGAGTTGCACTGAAAAACTTAGAATATAAGAAACGCACAGTGTAGTACATAGTATATGAGTGAGTTGCACTGAAAAACTTAGAATATAAGAAACGCACAGTGTAGTACATAGTATATGAGTGAGTTGCACTGAAAAACTTAGAATATAAGAAACGCACAGTGTAGTACATAGTATATGAGTGAGTTGCACTGAAAAACTTAGAATATAAGAAACGCACAGTGTAGTAAGTAGTATATGAGTGAGTTGCTCTGAAAAACTTAGAATATAAGAAACGCACAGTGTAGTACATTGTATATGAGTGAGTTGCACTGAAAAACTTAGAATTTAAGAAACGCACAGTGTAGTACATAGTATATGAGTGAGTTGCACGGAAAAACTTAGAATATAAGAAACGCACAGTGTAGTACATAGTATATGAGTGAGTTGCACTGAAAAACTTAGAATTTAAGAAACGCACAGTGTAGTACATAGTATATGAGTGAGTTGCACTGAAAAACTTAGAATATAAGAAACGCACAGTGTAGTACAAAGTATATGAGTGAGTTGCACTGAAAAACTTAGAATATAAGAAACGCACAGTGTAGTACATAGTATATGAGTGAGTTGCACTCAAAAACTTAGAATATAAGAAACGCACAGTGTAGTACATAGTATATGAGTGAGTTGCACTGAAAAACTTAGAATATAAGCAACGCACAGTGTAGTACATAGTATATGAGTGAGTTGCACTGAAAAACTTAGAATATAAGAAACGCACAGTGTAGTACATAGTATATGAGTGAGTTGCACTGAAAAACTTAGAATTTAAGAAACGCACAGTGTAGTACATAGTATATGAGTGAGTTGCACTGAAAAACTTAGAATATAAGAAACGCACAGTGTAGTACATAGTATATGAGTGAGTTGCACTGAAAAACTTAGAATATAAGAAACGCACAGTGTAGTACATAGTATATGAGTGAGTTGCACTGAAAAACTTAGAATATAAGAAACGCACAGTGTAGTACATAGTATATGAGTGAGTTGCACTGAAAAACTTAGAATATAAGAAACGCACAGTGTAGTACATAGTATATGAGTGAGTTGCATGAAAAACTTAGAATATAAGAAACGCACAGTGTAGTACATAGTATATGAGTGAGTTGCACTGAAAAACTTAGAATTACTGAAAAACCCGCATTACACGAAATGCACAGTGTAGTACATAGTATATGAGTGAGTTGCACTGAAAAACTTAGAATATAATAAACGCACAGTGTAGTACATAGTATATGAGTGAGTTGCACTGAAAAACTTAGAATATAAGAAACGCACAGTGTAGTACATAGTATATGAGTGAGTTGCACTGAAAAACTTAGAATATAAGAAACGCACAGTGTAGTACATAGTATATGAGTGAGTTGCACTGAAAAACTTAGAATATAAGAAACGCACAGTGTAGTACATAGTATATGAATGAGTTGCACTGAAAAACTTAGAATATAAAAAACGCACAGTGTAGTACATAGTATATGAGTGAGTTGCACTGAAAAACTTAGAATATAAGAAACGCACAGTGTAGTACATAGTATATGAGTGAGTTGCACTGAAAAACTTAGAATATAAGAAACGCACAGTGTAATACATAGTATATGAGTGAGATGCACTGAAAAACTTAGAATTTAAGAAACGCACAGTGTAGTACATAGTATATGAGTGAGTTGCACTGTAAAACTTAGAATATAAGAAACGCACAGTGTAGTACATAGTATATGAGTGAGTTGCACTGAAAAAACTTAGAATATAGGAAACGCACAGTGTAGTACATAGTATATGAGTGAGTAGCACTCAAAAACTTAGAATATAAGAAACGCACAGTGTAGTACATAGTATATGAGTGAGTTGCACTGAAAAACTTAGAATATAAGAAACGCACAGTGTAGTACATAGTATATGAGTGAGTTGCACTGAAAAACTTAGAATTTAAGAAACGCACAGTGTAGTACATAGTATATGAGTGAGTTGCACTGAAAAACTTGAATTTACTGAAAAACCCGCATTACACGAAATGCACAGTGTAGTACATAGTATATGAGTGAGTTGCACTCAAAAACTTAGAATATAAGAAACGCACAGTGTAGTACATAGTATATGAGTGAGTTGCACTGAAAAACTTAGAATATAAGAAACGCACAGTGTAGTGCATAGTATATGAGTGAGTTGCACTGAAAAACTTAGAATATAAGAAACGCACAGTGTAGTACATAGTATATGAGTGAGTTGCACTGAAAAACTTAGAATTTACTGAAAAACCCGCATTACACGAAATGCACAGTGTAGTACATAGTATATGAGTGAGTTGCACTGAAAAACTTAGAATATAAGAAACGCACAGTGTAGTACATAGTATATGAGTGAGTTGCACTGAAAAACTTAGAATATAAGAAACGCACAGTGTAGTACATAGTATATGAGTGAGTTGCACTGAAAAACTTAGAATATAAGAAACGCACAGTGTAGTACATAGTATATGAGTGAGTTGCACTGAAAAACTTAGAATATAAGAAACGCACAGTGTAGTACATAGTATATGAATGAGTTGCACTGAAAAACTTAGAATATAAAAAACGCACAGTGTAGTACATAGTATATGAGTGAGTTGCACTGTAAAACTTAGAATATAAGAAACGCACAGTGTAGTACATAGTATATGAGTGAGTTGCACTGAAAAACTTAGAATATAAGAAACGCACAGTGTAGTACATAGTATATGAGTGAGTTTCACTGAAATACTTAGAATATAAGAAACGCACAGTGTAGTACATAGTATATGAGTGAGTTGCAATGAAAAACTTAGAATATAAGAAACGCACAGTTTAGTACATAGTATATGAGTGAGTTGCACTGAAAAACTTAGAATATAAGAAACGCACAGTGTAGTACATAGTATATCAGTGAGTTGCACTGAAAAACCTAGAATATAAGAAACGCACAGTGTAGTACATAGTATATGAGTGAGTTGCACTGAAAAACTTAGAATTTACTGAAAAACCCGCATTACACGAAATGCACAGTGTAGGACATAGTATATGAGTGAGTTGCACTGAAAAACTTAGAATATAAGAAACGCACAGTGTAGTACATAGTATATGAGTGAGTTGCACTGAAAAACTTAGAATATAAGAAACGCACAGTGTAGTACATAGTATATGAGTGAGTTGCACTGAAAAACTTAGAATATAAGAAACGCACAGTGTAGTACATAGTATATGAGTGAGTTGCACTGAAAAACTTAGAATATAAGAAACGCACAGTGTAGTACATAGTATATGAGTGAGTTGCACTGAAAAACTTAGAATATAAGAAACGCACAGTGTAGTACATAGTATATGAGTGAGTTGCACTGAAAAACTTAGAATATAAGAAACGCACAGTGTAGTACATAGTATATGAGTGAGTGGCACTGAAAAACTTAGAATATAAGAAACGCACAGTGTAGTACATAGTATATGAGTGAGTTGCACTGAAAAACTTAGAATATAAGAAACGCACAGTGTAGTACAAAGTATATGAGTGAGTTGCACTGAAAAACTTAGAATATAAGAAACGCACAGTGTAGTACATAGTATATGAGTGAGTTGCACTGAAAAACTTAGAATATAAGAAACGCACAGTGTAATACATAGTATTTGAGTGAGATGCACTGAAAAACTTAGAATTTAAGAAACGCACAGTGTAGTACATAGTATATGAGTGAGTTGCACTGTAAAACTTAGAATATAAGAAACGCACAGTGTAGTACATAGTATATGAGTGAGTTGCACTGAAAAACTTAGAATATAAGAAACGCACAGTGTAGTACATAGTATATGAGTGAGTTGCACTGAAAAACTTAGAATATAAGAAACGCACAGTGTAGTACATAGTATATGAGTGAGTTGCACTGAAAAACTTAGAATATAAGAAACGCACAGTGTAGTACATAGTATATGAGTGAGTTGCACTGAAAAACTTAGAATATAAGAAACGCACAGTGTAGTACATAGTATATGAGTGAGTTGCACTGAAAAACTTAGAATATAAGAAACGCACAGTGTAGTACATAGTATATGAGTGAGTTGCACTGAAAAACTTAGAATATAAGAAACGCACAGTGTAGTACATAGTATATGAATGAGTTGCACTGAAAAACTTAGAATATAAAAAACGCACAGTGTAGTACATAGTATATGAGTGAGTTGCACTGTAAAACTTAGAATATAAGAAACGCACAGTGTAGTACATAGTATATGAGTGAGTTGCACTGAAAAACTTAGAATATAAGAAACGCACAGTGTAGTACATAGTATATGAGTGAGTTGCACTGAAAAACTTAGAATATAAGAAATGCACAGTGTAGTACTTAGTATATGAGTGAGTTGCAATGAAAAACTTAGAATATAAGAAACGCACAGTTTAGTACATAGTATATGAGTGAGTTGCACTGAAAAACTTAGAATATAAGAAACGCACAGTGTAGTACATAGTATATCAGTGAGTTGCACTGAAAAACCTAGAATATAAGAAACGCACAGTGTAGTACATAGTATATGAGTGAGTTGCACTGAAAAACTTAGAATTTACTGAAAAACCCGCATTACACGAAATGCACAGTGTAGGACATAGTATATGAGTGAGTTGCACTGAAAAACTTAGAATATAAGAAACGCACAGTGTAGTACATAGTATATGAGTGAGTTGCACTGAAAAACTTAGAATATAAGAAACGCACAGTGTAGTACATAGTATATGAGTGAGTTGCACTGAAAAACTTAGAATATAAGAAACGCACAGTGTAGTACATAGTATATGAGTGAGTTGCACTGAAAAACTTAGAATATAAGAAACGCACAGTGTAGTACATAGTATATGAGTGAGTTGCACTGAAAAACTTAGAATATAAGAAACGCACAGTGTAGTACATAGTATATGAGTGAGTTGCACTGAAAAACTTAGAATATAAGAAACGCACAGTGTAGTACATAGTATATGAGTGAGTTGCACTGAAAAACTTAGAATATAAGAAACGCACAGTGTAGTACATAGTATATGAGTGAGTTGCACTGAAAAACTTAGAATATAAGAAACGCACAGTGTAGTACAAAGTATATGAGTGAGTTGCACTGAAAAACTTAGAATATAAGAAACGCACAGTGTAGTACATAGTATATGAGTGAGTTGCACTGAAAAACTTAGAATATAAGAAACGCACAGTGTAATACATAGTATTTGAGTGAGATGCACTGAAAAACTTAGAATTTAAGAAACGCACAGTGTAGTACATAGTATATGAGTGAGTTGCACTGTAAAACTTAGAATATAAGAAACGCACAGTGTAGTACATAGTATATGAATGAGTTGCACTGAAAAACTTAGAATATAAGAAACGCACAGTGTAGTACATAGTATATGAGTGAGTTGCACTGAAAAACTTAGAATTTAAGAAACGCACAGTGTAGTACATAGTATATGAGTGAGTTGCACTGAAAAACTTAGAATATAAGAAACGCACAGTGTAGTACATAGTATATGAGTGAGTTGCACTGAAAAACTTAGAATATAAGAAACGCACAGTGTAGTACATAGTATATGAGTGAGTTGCACTGAAAAACTTAGAATATAAGAAACGCACAGTGTAGTAAGTAGTATATGAGTGAGTTGCCCTGAAAAACTTAGAATATAAGAAACGCACAGTGTAGTACATTGTATATGAGTGAGTTGCACTGAAAAACTTAGAATTTAAGAAACGCACAGTGTAGTACATAGTATATGAGTGAGTTGCACGGAAAAACTTAGAATATAAGAAACGCACAGTGTAGTACATAGTATATGAGTGAGTTGCACTGAAAAACTTAGAATTTAAGAAACGCACAGTGTAGTACATAGTATATGAGTGAGTTGCACTGAAAAACTTAGAATATAAGAAACGCACAGTGTAGTACAAAGTATATGAGTGAGTTGCACTGAAAAACTTAGAATATAAGAAACGCACAGTGTAGTACATAGTATATGAGTGAGTTGCACTCAAAAACTTAGAATATAAGAAACGCACAGTGTAGTACATAGTATATGAGTGAGTTGCACTGAAAAACTTAGAATATAAGCAACGCACAGTGTAGTACATAGTATATGAGTGAGTTGCACTGAAAAACTTAGAATATAAGAAACGCACAGTGTAGTACATAGTATATGAGTGAGTTGCACTGAAAAACTTAGAATTTAAGAAACGCACAGTGTAGTACATAGTATATGAGTGAGTTGCACTGAAAAACTTAGAATATAAGAAACGCACAGTGTAGTACATAGTATATGAGTGAGTTGCACTGAAAAACTTAGAATATAAGAAACGCACAGTGTAATACATAGTATATGAGTGAGTTGCACTGAAAAACTTAGAATATAAGAAACGCACAGTGTAGTACATAGTATATGAGTGAGTTGCACTGAAAAACTTAGAATATAAGAAACGCACAGTGTAGTACATAGTATATGAGTGAGTTGCACTGAAAAACTTAGAATATAAGAAACGCACAGTGTAGTACATAGTATATGAGTGAGTTGCATGAAAAACTTAGAATATAAGAAACGCACAGTGTAGTACATAGTATATGAGTGAGTTGCACTGAAAAACTTAGAATTACTGAAAAACCCGCATTACACGAAATGCACAGTGTAGTACATAGTATATGAGTGAGTTGCACTGAAAAACTTAGAATATAAGAAACGCACAGTGTAGTACATAGTATATGAGTGAGTTGCACTGAAAAACTTAGAATATAAGAAACGCACAGTGTAGTACATAGTATATGAGTGAGTTGCACTGAAAAACTTAGAATATAAGAAACGCACAGTGTAGTACATAGTATATGAGTGAGTTGCACTGAAAAACTTAGAATATAAGAAACGCACAGTGTAGTACATAGTATATGAATGAGTTGCACTGAAAAACTTAGAATATAAAAAACGCACAATGTAGTACATAGTATATGAGTGAGTTGCACTGAAAAACTTAGAATATAAGAAACGCACAGTGTAGTACATAGTATATGAGTGAGTTGCACTGAAAAACTTAGAATATAAGAAACGCACAGTGTAATACATAGTATATGAGTGAGATGCACTGAAAAACTTAGAATTTAAGAAACGCACAGTGTAGTACATAGTATATGAGTGAGTTGCACTGTAAAACTTAGAATATAAGAAACGCACAGTGTAGTACATAGTATATGAGTGAGTTGCACTGAAAAAACTTAGAATATAGGAAACGCACAGTGTAGTACATAGTATATGAGTGAGTAGCACTCAAAAACTTAGAATATAAGAAACGCACAGTGTAGTACATAGTATATGAGTGAGTTGCACTGAAAAACTTAGAATATAAGAAACGCACAGTGTAGTACATAGTATATGAGTGAGTTGCACTGAAAAACTTAGAATTTAAGAAACGCACAGTGTAGTACATAGTATATGAGTGAGTTGCACTGAAAAACTTGAATTTACTGAAAAACCCGCATTACACGAAATGCACAGTGTAGTACATAGTATATGAGTGAGTTGCACTCAAAAACTTAGAATATAAGAAACGCACAGTGTAGTACATAGTATATGAGTGAGTTGCACTGAAAAACTTAGAATATAAGAAACGCACAGTGTAGTGCATAGTATATGAGTGAGTTGCACTGAAAAACTTAGAATATAAGAAACGCACAGTGTAGTACATAGTATATGAGTGAGTTGCACTGAAAAACTTAGAATTTACTGAAAAACCCGCATTACACGAAATGCACAGTGTAGTACATAGTATATGAGTGAGTTGCACTGAAAAACTTAGAATATAAGAAACGCACAGTGTAGTACATAGTATATGAGTGAGTTGCACTGAAAAACTTAGAATATAAGAAACGCACAGTGTAGTACATAGTATATGAGTGAGTTGCACTGAAAAACTTAGAATATAAGAAACGAACAGTGTAGTACATAGTATATGAGTGAGTTGCACTGAAAAACTTAGAATATAAGAAACGCACAGTGTAGTACATAGTATATGAATGAGTTACACTGAAAAACTTAGAATATAAAAAACGCACAGTGTAGTACATAGTATATGAGTGAGTTGCACTGAAAAACTTAGAATATAAGAAACGCACAGTGTAGTACATAGTATATGAGTGAGTTGCACTGAAAAACTTAGAATATAAGAAACGCACAGTGTAATACATAGTATATGAGTGAGATGCACTGAAAAACTTAGAATTTAAGAAACGCACAGTGTAGTACATAGTATATGAGTGAGTTGCGCTGTAAAACTTAGAATATAAGAAACGCACAGTGTAGTACATAGTATATGAGTGAGTTGCACTGAAAAACTTAGAATATAAGAAACGCACAGTGTAGTACATAGTATATGAGTGAGTTGCACTCAAAAACTTAGAATATAAGAAACGCACAGTGTAGTACATAGTATATGAGTGAGTTGCACTGAAAAACTTAGAATATAAGAAACGCACAGTGTAGTACATAGTATATGAGTGAGTTGCACTCAAAAACTTAGAATATAAGAAACGCACAGTGTAGTACATAGTATATGAGTGAGTTGCACTGAAAAACTTGAATTTACTGAAAAACCCGCATTACACGAAATGCACAGTGTAGTACATAGTATATGAGTGAGTTGCACTCAAAAACTTAGAATATAAGAAACGCACAGTGTAGTACATAGTATATGAGTGAGTTGCACTGAAAAACTTAGAATATAAGAAACGCACAGTGTAGTAAGTAGTATATGAGTGAGTTGCACTGAAAAACTTAGAATATAAGAAACGCACAGTGTAGTACAAAGTATATGAGTGAGTTGCACTGAAAAACTTAGAATATAAGAAACGCACAGTGTAGTACATAGTATATGAGTGAGTTGCACTGAAAAACTTAGAATATAAGAAACGCACAGTGTAGTAAGTAGTATATGAGTGAGTTGCACTGAAAAACTTAGAATATAAGAAACGCACAGTGTAGTACAAAGTATATGAGTGAGTTGCACTGAAAAACTTAGAATATAAGAAACGCACAGTGTAGTACATAGTATATGAGTGAGTTGCACTGAAAAACTTAGAATATAAGAAACGCACAGTGTAGTACATAGTATATGAGTGAGTTGCACTGAAAAACTTAGAATATAAGAAACGCACAGTGTAGTACATAGTATAAGAGTGAGTTGCACTGAAAAACTTAGAATATAAGAAACGCACAGTGTAGTACATAGTATATGAGTGAGTTGCACTGAAAAACTTAGAATATAAGAAACGCACAGTGTAGTACATAGTATATGAGTGAGTTGCATTGAAAAACTTAGAATATAAGAAACGCACAGTGTAGTGCATAGTATATGAGTGAGTTGCCCTGAAAAACTTAGAATATAAGAAACGCACAGTATAGTACATAGTATATGAATGAGTTGCACTGAAAAACTTAGAATTTACTGAAAAACCCGCATTACACGAAATGCACAGTGTAGTACATAGTATATGAGTGAGTTGCACTGAAAAACTTAGAATATAAGAAACGCACAGTGTAGTGCATAGTATATGAGTGAGTTGCACTGAAAAACTTAGAATATAAGAAACGCACAGTGTAGTACATAGTATATGAGTGAGTTGCACTGAATAACTTAGAATATAAGAAACGCACAGTGTAGTACATAGTATATGAGTGAGTTGCACTGAAAAACTTAGAATATAAGAAACGCACAGTGTAGTACACAGTATATGAGTGAGTTGCACTGAAAAACTTAGAATATAAGAAACGCACAGTGTAGTACATAGTATATGAGTGAGTTGCACTGAAAAACTTAGAATTTAAGAAACGCACAGTGTAGTACATAGTATATGAGTGAGTTGCACTGAAAAACTTAGAATATAAGAAACGCACAGTGTAGTACATAGTATATGAGTGAGTTGCACTGAAAAACTTAGAATATAAGAAACGCACAGTGTAGTACATAGTATATGAGTGAGTTGCACTGAAAAACTTAGAATATAAGAAACGCACAGTGTAGTACATAGTATATGAGTGAGTTGCACTGAAAAACTTAGAATTTACTGAAAAACCCGCATTACACGAAATGCACAGTGTAGTACATAGTATATGAGTGAGTTGCACTGAAAAACTTAGAATATAAGAAACGCACAGTGTAGTACATAGTATATGAGTGAGTTGCACTGAAAAACTTAGAATATAAGAAACGCACAGTGTAGTACATATTATATGAGTGAGTTGCACTGAAAAACTTAGAATATAAGAAACGCACAGTGTAGCACATAGTATATGAGTGAGTTGCACTGAAAAACTTAGAATATAAGAAACGCACAGTGTAGTACATAGTATATGAGTGAGTTGCACTGAAAAACTTAGAATATAAGAAACGCACAGTGTAGTACATAGTATATGAGTGAGTTGCACTGAAAAACTTAGAATATAAAAAACGCACAGTGTAGTACATAGTATATGAGTGAGTTGCACTGAAAAACTTAGAATATAAGAAACGCACAGTGTAGTACATAGTATATGAGTGAGTTGCGATGAAAAACTTAGAATATAAGAAACGCACAGTGTAGTACATAGTATATGAGTGAGTTGCACTGAAAAACTTAGAATATAAGAAACGCACAGTGTAGTACATAGTATATGAGTGAGTTGCACTCAAAAACTTGAATTTACTGAAAAACCCGCATTACACGAAATGCACAGTGTAGTACATAGTATATGAGTGAGTTGCACTGAAAAACTTAGAATATAAGAAACGCACAGTGTAGTACATAGTATATGAGTGAGTTGCACTGAAAAACTTAGAATATAAGAAACGCACAGTGTAGTACATAGTATATGAGTGAGTTGCACTGAAAAACTTAGAATATAAGAAACGCACAGTGTAATACATAGTATATGAGTGAGATGCACTGAAAAACTTAGAATTTAAGAAACGCACAGTGTAGTACATAGTATATGAGTGAGTTGCACTGTAAAACTTAGAATATAAGAAACGCACAGTGTAGTACATAGTATATGAGTGAGTTGCACTGAAAAACTTAGAATATAAGAAACGCACAGTGTAGTACATATTATATGAGTGAGTTGCACTCAAAAACTTAGAATATAAGAAACGCACAGTGTAGTACATAGTTATGAGTGAGTTTCACTGAAAAACTTGAATTTACTGAAAAACACGCATTACACGAAATGCACAGTGTAGTACATAGTATATGAGTGAGTTGCACTCAAAAACTTAGAATATAAGAAACGCACAGTGTAGTACATAGTATATGAGTTGCACTGAAAAACTTAGAATATAAGAAACGCACAGTGTAGTAAGTAGTATATGAGTGAGTTGCACTGAAAAACTTAGAATATAAGAATCGCACAGTGTAGTACAAAGTATATGAGTGAGTTGCACTGATAGAATATAAGAAACGCACAGTGTAGTACATAGTATATGAGTGAGTTGCACTGAAAAACTTAGAATATAAGAAACGCACAGTGTAGTACATAGTATATGAGTGAGTTGCACTGAAAAACTTAGAATATAAGAAACGCACAGTGTAGTACATAGTATATGAGTGAGTTGCACTGAAAAACTTAGAATATAAGAAACGCACAGTGTAATACATAGTATATGAGTGAGATGCACTGAAAAACTTAGAATTTAAGAAACGCACAGTGTAGTACATAGTATATGAGTGAGTTGCACTGTAAAACTTAGAATATAAGAAACGCACAGTGTAGTACATAGTATATGAGTGAGTTGCACTGAAAAACTTAGAATATAGGAAACGCACAGTGTAGTACATAGTATATGAGTGAGTTGCACTCAAAAACTTAGAATATAAAAAACGCACAGTGTAGTACATAGTATATGAGTGAGTTGCACTGAAAAACTTAGAATATAAGAAACGCACAGTGTAGTACATAGTATATGAGTGAGTTGCACTGAAAAACTTAGAATTTAAGAAACGCACAGTGTAGTACATAGTATATGAGTGAGTTGCACTGAAAAACTTGAATTTACTGAAAAAGCCGCATTACACGAAATGCACAGTGTAGTACATAGTATATGAGTGAGTTGCACTGAAAAACTTAGAATATAAGAAACGCACAGTGTAGTACATAGTATATGAGTGAGTTGCACTGAAAAACTTAGAATATAAGAAACGCACAGTGTAGTAAGTAGTATATGAGTGAGTTGCACTGAAAAACTTAGAATATAAGAAACGCACAGTGTAGTGCATAGTATATGAGTGAGTTGCACTGAAAAACTTAGAATATAAGAAACGCACAGTGTAGTACATAGTATATGAGTGAGTTGCACTGAAAAACTTAGAATTTACTGAAAAACCCGCATTACACGAAATGCACAGTGTAGTACATAGTATATGAGTGAGTTGCACTGAAAAACTTAGAATATAAGAAACGCACAGTGTAGTACATAGTATATGAGTGAGTTGCACTGAAAAACTTAGAATATAAGAAACGCACAGTGTAGTACATAGTATATGAGTGAGTTGCACTGAAAAACTTAGAATATAAGAAACGAACAGTGTAGTACATAGTATATGAGTGAGTTGCACTGAAAAACTTAGAATATAGGAAACGCACAGTGTAGTACATAGTATATGAGTGAGTTGCACTCAAAAACTTAGAATATAAAAAACGCACAGTGTAGTACATAGTATATGAGTGAGTTGCACTGAAAAACTTAGAATATAAGAAACGCACAGTGTAGTACATAGTATATGAGTGAGTTGCACTGAAAAACTTAGAATTTAAGAAACGCACAGTGTAGTACATAGTATATGAGTGAGTTGCACTGAAAAACTTGAATTTACTGAAAAAGCCGCATTACACGAAATGCACAGTGTAGTACATAGTATATGAGTGAGTTGCACTGAAAAACTTAGAATATAAGAAACGCACAGTGTAGTACATAGTATATGAGTGAGTTGCACTGAAAAACTTAGAATATAAGAAACGCACAGTGTAGTAAGTAGTATATGAGTGAGTTGCACTGAAAAACTTAGAATATAAGAAACGCACAGTGTAGTGCATAGTATATGAGTGAGTTGCACTGAAAAACTTAGAATATAAGAAACGCACAGTGTAGTACATAGTATATGAGTGAGTTGCACTGAAAAACTTAGAATTTACTGAAAAACCCGCATTACACGAAATGCACAGTGTAGTACATAGTATATGAGTGAGTTGCACTGAAAAACTTAGAATATAAGAAACGCACAGTGTAGTACATAGTATATGAGTGAGTTGCACTGAAAAACTTAGAATATAAGAAACGCACAGTGTAGTACATAGTATATGAGTGAGTTGCACTGAAAAACTTAGAATATAAGAAACGAACAGTGTAGTACATAGTATATGAGTGAGTTGCACTGAAAAACTTAGAATATAAGAAACGCACAGTGTAGTACATAGTATATGAGTGAGTTGCACTGAAAAACTTAGAATATAAGAAACGCACAGTGTAGTACATATTATATGAGTGAGTTGCACTGAAAAACTTAGAATATAAGAAACGCACAGTGTAGTACATAGTATATGAGTGAGTTGCACTGAAAAACTTAGAATATAAGAAACGCACAGTGTAGTACATAGTATATGAGTGAGTTGCACTGAAAAACTTAGAATATAAGAAACGCACAGTGTAGTACATAGTATATGAGTGAGTTGCACTGAAAAACTTAGAATATAAGAAACGCACAGTGTAATACATAGTATATGAGTGAGATGCACTGAAAAACTTAGAATTTAAGAAACGCACAGTGTAGTACATAGTATATGAGTGAGTTGCGCTGTAAAACTTAGAATATAAGAAACGCACAGTGTAGTACATAGTATATGAGTGAGTTGCACTGAAAAACTTAGAATATAAGAAACGCACAGTGTAGTACATAGTATATGAGTGAGTTGCACTCAAAAACTTAGAATATAAGAAACGCACAGTGTAGTACATAGTATATGAGTGAGTTGCACTGAAAAACTTAGAATATAAGAAACGCACAGTGTAGTACATAGTATATGAGTGAGTTGCACTGAAAAACTTGAATTTACTGAAAAACCCGCATTACACGAAATGCACAGTGTAGTACATAGTATATGAGTGAGTTGCACTCAAAAACTTAGAATATAAGAAACGCACAGTGTAGTACATAGTATATGAGTGAGTTGCACTGAAAAACTTAGAATATAAGAAACGCACAGTGTAGTAAGTAGTATATGAGTGAGTTGCACTGAAAAACTTAGAATATAAGAAACGCACAGTGTAGTACAAAGTATATGAGTGAGTTGCACTGAAAAACTTAGAATATAAGAAACGCACAGTGTAGTACATAGTATATGAGTGAGTTGCACTGAAAAACTTAGAATATAAGAAACGCACAGTGTAGTAAGTAGTATATGAGTGAGTTGCACTGAAAAACTTAGAATATAAGAAACGCACAGTGTAGTACAAAGTATATGAGTGAGTTGCACTGAAAAACTTAGAATATAAGAAACGCACAGTGTAGTACATAGTATATGAGTGAGTTGCACTGAAAAACTTAGAATATAAGAAACGCACAGTGTAGTACATAGTATATGAGTGAGTTGCACTGAAAAACTTAGAATATAAGAAACGCACAGTGTAGTACATAGTATATGAGTGAGTTGCACTGAAAAACTTAGAATATAAGAAACGCACAGTGTAATACATAGTATATGAGTGAGATGCACTGAAAAACTTAGAATTTAAGAAACGCACAGTGTAGTACATAGTATATGAGTGAGTTGCACTGTAAAACTTAGAATATAAGAAACGCACAGTGTAGTACATAGTATATGAGTGAGTTGCACTGAAAAACTTAGAATATAGGAAACGCACAGTGTAGTACATAGTATATGAGTGAGTTGCACTCAAAAACTTAGAATATAAGAAACGCACAGTGTAGTACATAGTATATGAGTGAGTTGCACTGAAAAACTTAGAATATAAGAAACGCACAGTGTAGTACATAGTATATGAGTGAGTTGCACTGAAAAACTTAGAATTTAAGAAACGCACAGTGTAGTACATAGTATATGAGTGAGTTGCACTGAAAAACTTGAATTTACTGAAAAACCCGCATTACACGAAATGCACAGTGTAGTACATAGTATATGAGTGAGTTGCACTGAAAAACTTAGAATATAAGAAACGCACAGTGTAGTACATAGTATATGAGTGAGTTGCACTGAAAAACTTAGAATATAAGAAACGCACAGTGTAGTAAGTAGTATATGAGTGAGTTGCACTGAAAAACTTAGAATATAAGAAACGCACAGTGTAGTACAAAGTATATGAGTGAGTTGCACTGAAAAACTTAGAATATAAGAAACGCAGAGTGTAGTACATAGTATATGAGTGAGTTGCACTGAAAAACTTAGAATATAAGAAAACACAGTGTAGTACATAGTATATGAGTGAGTTGCACTGAAAAACTTAGAATATAAGAAACGCACAGTGTAGTACATAGTATATGAGTGAGTTGCATTGAAAAACTTAGAATATAAGAAACGCACAGTGTAGTGCATAGTATATGAGTGAGTTGCACTGAAAAACTTAGAATATAAGAAACGCACAGTATAGTACATAGTACATGAATGAGTTGCACTGAAAAACTTAGAATTTACTGAAAAACCCGCATTACACGAAATGCACAGTGTAGTACATAGTATATGAGTGAGTTGCACTGAAAAACTTAGAATATAAGAAACGCACAGTGTAGTGCATAGTATATGAGTGAGTTGCACTTGAAAAACTTAGAATATAAGAAACGCACAGTGTAGTACATAGTATATGAGTGAGTTGCACTGAAAAACTTAGAATTTACTGAAAAACCCGCATTACACGAAATGCACAGTGTAGTACATAGTATATGAGTGAGTTGCACTCAAAAACTTAGAATATAAGAAACGCACAGTGTAGTACATAGTATATGAGTGAGTTGCACTGAAAAACTTAGAATATAAGAAACGCACAGTGTAGTAAGTAGTATATGAGTGAGTTGCACTGAAAAACTTAGAATATAAGAAACGCACAGTGTAGTACAAAGTATATGAGTGAGTTGCACTGAAAAACTTAGAGTATAAGAAACGCACAGTGTAATACATAGTATATGAGTGAGATGCACTGAAAAACTTAGAATTTAAGAAACGCACAGTGTAGTACATAGTATATGAGTGAGTTGCGCTGTAAAACTTAGAATATAAGAAACGCACAGTGTAGTACATAGTATATGAGTGAGTTGCACTGAAAAACTTAGAATATAAGAAACGCACAGTGTAGTACATAGTATATGAGTGAGTTGCACTCAAAAACTTAGAATATAAGAAACGAACAGTGTAGTACATAGTATATGAGTGAGTTGCACTGAAAAACTTAGAATATAAGAAACGCACAGTGTAGTACATAGTATATGAGTGAGTTGCACTGAAAAACTTGAATTTACTGAAAAACCCGCATTACACGAAATGCACAGTGTAGTACATAGTATATGAGTGAGTTGCACTCAAAAACTTAGAATATAAGAAACGCACAGTGTAGTACATAGTATATGAGTGAGTTGCACTGAAAAACTTAGAATATAAGAAACGCACAGTGTAGTAAGTAGTATATGAGTGAGTTGCACTGAAAAACTTAGAATATAAGAAACGCACAGTGTAGTACAAAGTATATGAGTGAGTTGCACTGAAAAACTTAGAATATAAGAAACGCACAGTGTAGTACATAGTATATGAGTGAGTTGCACTGAAAAACTTAGAATATAAGAAACGCACAGTGTAGTAAGTAGTATATGAGTGAGTTGCACTGAAAAACTTAGAATATAAGAAACGCACAGTGTAGTACAAAGTATATGAGTGAGTTGCACTGAAAAACTTAGAATATAAGAAACGCACAGTGTAGTACATAGTATATGAGTGAGTTGCACTGAAAAACTTAGAATATAAGAAACGCACAGTGTAGTACATAGTATATGAGTGAGTTGCACTGAAAAACTTAGAATATAAGAAACGCACAGTGTAGTACATAGTATATGAGTGAGTTGCACTGAAAAACTTAGAATATAAGAAACGCACAGTGTAATACATAGTATATGAGTGAGATGCACTGAAAAACTTAGAATTTAAGAAACGCACAGTGTAGTACATAGTATATGAGTGAGTTGCACTGTAAAACTTAGAATATAAGAAACGCACAGTGTAGTACATAGTATATGAGTGAGTTGCACTGAAAAACTTAGAATATAGGAAACGCACAGTGTAGTACATAGTATATGAGTGAGTTGCACTCAAAAACTTAGAATATAAGAAACGCACAGTGTAGTACATAGTATATGAGTGAGTTGCACTGAAAAACTTAGAATATAAGAAACGCACAGTGTAGTACATAGTATATGAGTGAGTTGCACTGAAAAACTTAGAATTTAAAAAACGCACAGTGTAGTACATAGTATATGAGTGAGTTGCACTGAAAAACTTGAATTTACTGAAAAAGCCGCATTACACGAAATGCACAGTGTAGTACATAGTATATGAGTGAGTTGCACTGAAAAACTTAGAATATAAGACACGCACAGTGTAGTACATAGTATATGAGTGAGTTGCACTGAAAAACTTAGAATATAAGAAACGCACAGTGTAGTAAGTAGTATATGAGTGAGTTGCACTGAAAAACTTAGAATATAAGAAACGCACAGTGTAGTACAAAGTATATGAGTGAGTTGCACTGAAAAACTTAGAATATAAGAAACGCACAGTGTAGTACATAGTATATGAGTGAGTTGCACTGAAAAACTTAGAATATAAGAAAACACAGTGTAGTACATAGTATATGAGTGAGTTGCACTGAAAAACTTAGAATATAAGAAACGCACAGTGTAGTACATAGTATATGAGTGAGTTGCATTGAAAAACTTAGAATATAAGAAACGCACAGTGTAGTGCATAGTATATGAGTGAGTTGCACTGAAAAACTTAGAATATAAGAAACGCACAGTATAGTACATAGTACATGAATGAGTTGCACTGAAAAACTTAGAATTTACTGAAAAACCCGCATTACACGAAATGCACAGTGTAGTACATAGTATATGAGTGAGTTGCACTGAAAAACTTAGAATATAAGAAACGCACAGTGTAGTGCATAGTATATGAGTGAGTTGCACTTGAAAAACTTAGAATATAAGAAACGCACAGTGTAGTACATAGTATATGAGTGAGTTGCACTGAAAAACTTAGAATTTACTGAAAAACCCGCATTACACGAAATGCACAGTGTAGTACATAGTATATGAGTGAGTTGCACTCAAAAACTTAGAATATAAGAAACGCACAGTGTAGTACATAGTATATGAGTGAGTTGCACTGAAAAACTTAGAATATAAGAAACGCACAGTGTAGTAAGTAGTATATGAGTGAGTTGCACTGAAAAACTTAGAATATAAGAAACGCACAGTGTAGTACAAAGTATATGAGTGAGTTGCACTGAAAAACTTAGAATATAAGAAACGCACAGTGTAATACATAGTATATGAGTGAGATGCACTGAAAAACTTAGAATTTAAGAAACGCACAGTGTAGTACATAGTATATGAGTGAGTTGCGCTGTAAAACTTAGAATATAAGAAACGCACAGTGTAGTACATAGTATATGAGTGAGTTGCACTGAAAAACTTAGAATATAAGAAACGCACAGTGTAGTACATAGTATATGAGTGAGTTGCACTCAAAAACTTAGAATATAAGAAACGCACAGTGTAGTACATAGTATATGAGTGAGTTGCACTGAAAAACTTAGAATATAAGAAACGCACAGTGTAGTACATAGTATATGAGTGAGTTGCACTGAAAAACTTGAATTTACTGAAAAACCCGCATTACACGAAATGCACAGTGTAGTACATAGTATATGAGTGAGTTGCACTCAAAAACTTAGAATATAAGAAACGCACAGTGTAGTACATAGTATATGAGTGAGTTGCACTGAAAAACTTAGAATATAAGAAACGCACAGTGTAGTAAGTAGTATATGAGTGAGTTGCACTGAAAAACTTAGAATATAAGAAACGCACAGTGTAGTACAAAGTATATGAGTGAGTTGCACTGAAAAACTTAGAATATAAGAAACGCACAGTGTAGTACATAGTATATGAGTGAGTTGCACTGAAAAACTTAGAATATAAGAAACGCACAGTGTAGTAAGTAGTATATGAGTGAGTTGCACTGAAAAACTTAGAATATAAGAAACGCACAGTGTAGTACAAAGTATATGAGTGAGTTGCACTGAAAAACTTAGAATATAAGAAACGCACAGTGTAGTACATAGTATATGAGTGAGTTGCACTGAAAAACTTAGAATATAAGAAACGCACAGTGTAGTACATAGTATATGAGTGAGTTGCACTGAAAAACTTAGAATATAAGAAACGCACAGTGTAGTACATAGTATATGAGTGAGTTGCACTGAAAAACTTAGAATATAAGAAACGCACAGTGTAATACATAGTATATGAGTGAGATGCACTGAAAAACTTAGAATTTAAGAAACGCACAGTGTAGTACATAGTATATGAGTGAGTTGCACTGTAAAACTTAGAATATAAGAAACGCACAGTGTAGTACATAGTATATGAGTGAGTTGCACTGAAAAACTTAGAATATAGGAAACGCACAGTGTAGTACATAGTATATGAGTGAGTTGCACTCAAAAACTTAGAATATAAGAAACGCACAGTGTAGTACATAGTATATGAGTGAGTTGCACTGAAAAACTTAGAATATAAGAAACGCACAGTGTAGTACATAGTATATGAGTGAGTTGCACTGAAAAACTTAGAATTTAAGAAACGCACAGTGTAGTACATAGTATATGAGTGAGTTGCACTGAAAAACTTGAATTTACTGAAAAAGCCGCATTACACGAAATGCACAGTGTAGTACATAGTATATGAGTGAGTTGCACTGAAAAACTTAGAATATAAGAAACGCACAGTGTAGTACATAGTATATGAGTGAGTTGCACTGAAAAACTTAGAATATAAGAAACGCACAGTGTAGTAAGTAGTATATGAGTGAGTTGCACTGAAAAACTTAGAATATAAGAAACGCACAGTGTAGTACAAAGTATATGAGTGAGTTGCACTGAAAAACTTAGAATATAAGAAACGCACAGTGTAGTACATAGTATATGAGTGAGTTGCACTGAAAAACTTAGAATATAAGAAAACACAGTGTAGTACATAGTATATGAGTGAGTTGCACTGAAAAACTTAGAATATAAGAAACGCACAGTGTAGTACATAGTATATGAGTGAGTTGCATTGAAAAACTTAGAATATAAGAAACGCACAGTGTAGTGCATAGTATATGAGTGAGTTGCACTGAAAAACTTAGAATATAAGAAACGCACAGTATAGTACATAGTACATGAATGAGTTGCACTGAAAAACTTAGAATTTACTGAAAAACCCGCATTACACGAAATGCACAGTGTAGTACATAGTATATGAGTGAGTTGCACTGAAAAACTTAGAATATAAGAAACGCACAGTGTAGTGCATAGTATATGAGTGAGTTGCACTGAAAAACTTAGAATATAAGAAACGCACAGTGTAGTACATAGTATATGAGTGAGTTGCACTGAAAAACTTAGAATTTACTGAAAAACCCGCATTACACGAAATGCACAGTGTAGTACATAGTATATGAGTGAGTTGCACTCAAAAACTTAGAATATAAGAAACGCACAGTGTAGTACATAGTATATGAGTGAGTTGCACTCAAAAACTTAGAATATAAGAAACGCACAGTGTAGTAAGTAGTATATGAGTGAGTTGCACTGAAAAACTTAGAATATAAGAAACGCACAGTGTAGTACAAAGTATATGAGTGAGTTGCACTGAAAAACTTAGAATATAAGAAACGCACAGTGTAGTACATAGTATATGAGTGAGTTGCACTGAAAAACTTAGAATATAAGAAACGCACAGTGTAGTACATAGTATATGAGTGAGTTGCACTGAAAAACTTAGAATATAAGAAACGCACAGTGTAGTACATAGTATATGAGTGAGTTGCACTGAAAAACTTAGAATATAAGAAACGCACAGTGTAGTACATAGTATATGAGTGAGTTGCATTGAAAAACTTAGAATATAAGAAACGCACAGTGTAGTGCATAGTATATGAGTGAGTTGCCCTGAAAAACTTAGAATATAAGAAACGCACAGTATAGTACATAGTATATGAATGAGTTGCACTGAAAAACTTAGAATTTACTGAAAAACCCGCATTACACGAAATGCACAGTGTAGTACATAGTATATGAGTGAGTTGCACTGAAAAACTTAGAATATAAGAAACGCACAGTGTAGTGCATAGTATATGAGTGAGTTGCACTGAAAAACTTAGAATATAAGAAACGCACAGTGTAGTACATAGTATATGAGTGAGTTGCATTGAAAAACTTAGAATATAAGAAACGCACAGTGTAGTACATAGTATATGAGTGATTTGCACTGAAAAACTTAGAATATAAGAAACGCACAGTGTAGTACACAGTATATGAGTGAGTTGCACTGAAAAACTTAGAATATAAGAAACGCACAGTGTAGTACATAGTATATGAGTGAGTTGCACTGAAAAACTTAGAATTTAAGAAACGCACAGTGTAGTACATAGTATATGAGTGAGTTGCACTGAAAAACTTAGAATATAAGAAACGCACAGTGTAGTACATAGTATATGAGTGAGTTGCACTGAAAAACTTAGAATATAAGAAACGCACAGTGTAGTACATAGTATATGAGTGAGTTGCACTGAAAAACTTAGAATATAAGAAACGCACAGTGTAGTACATAGTATATGAGTGAGTTGCACTGAAAAACTTAGAATTTACTGAAAAACCCGCATTACACGAAATGCACAGTGTAGTACATAGTATATGAGTGAGTTGCACTGAAAAACTTAGAATATAAGAAACGCACAGTGTAGTACATAGTATATGAGTGAGTTGCACTGAAAAACTTAGAATATAAGAAACGCACAGTGTAGTACATATTATATGAGTGAGTTGCACTGAAAAACTTAGAATATAAGAAACGCACAGTGTAGTACATAGTATATGAGTGAGTTGCACTGAAAAACTTAGAATATAAGAAACGCACAGTGTAGTACATAGTATATGAGTGAGTTGCACTGAAAAACTTAGAATATAAGAAACGCACAGTGTAGTATATAGTATATGAGTGAGTTGCACTGAAAAACTTAGAATATAAAAAACGCACAGTGTAGTACATAGTATATGAGTGAGTTGCACTGAAAAACTTAGAATATAAGAAACGCACAGTGTAGTACATAGTATATGAGTGAGTTGCGATGAAAAACTTAGAATATAAGAAACGCACAGTGTAGTACATAGTATATGAGTGAGTTGCACTGAAAAACTTAGAATATAAGAAACGCACAGTGTAGTACATAGTATATGAGTGAGTTGCACTCAAAAACTTGAATTTACTGAAAAACCCGCATTACACGAAATGCACAGTGTAGTACATAGTATATGAGTGAGTTGCACTGAAAAACTTAGAATATAAGAAACGCACAGTGTAGTACATAGTATATGAGTGAGTTGCACTGAAAAACTTAGAATATAAGAAACGGACAGTGTAGTACATAGTATATGAGTGAGTTGCACTGAAAAACTTGAATTTACTGAAAAACCCGCATTACACGAAATGCACAGTGTAGTACATAGTATATGAGTGAGTTGCACTCAAAAACTTAGAATATAAGAAACGCACAGTGTAGTACATAGTATATGAGTGAGTTGCACTGAAAAACTTAGAATATAAGAAACGCACAGTGTAGTAAGTAGTATATGAGTGAGTTGCACTGAAAAACTTAGAATATAAGAAACGCACAGTGTAGTACAAAGTATATGAGTGAGTTGCACTGAAAAACTTAGAATATAAGAAACGCACAGTGTAGTACATAGTATATGAGTGAGTTGCACTGAAAAACTTAGAATATAAGAAACGCACAGTGTAGTAAGTAGTATATGAGTGAGTTGCACTGAAAAACTTAGAATATAAGAAACGCACAGTGTAGTACAAAGTATATGAGTGAGTTGCACTGAAAAACTTAGAATATAAGAAACGCACAGTGTAGTAAGTAGTATATGAGTGAGTTGCACTGAAAAATTTAGAATATAAGAAACGCACAGTGTAGTACATAGTATATGAGTGAGTTGCACTGAAAAACTTAGAATATAAGAAACGCACAGTGTAGTACATAGTATATGAGTGAGTTGCACTGAAAAACTTAGAATATAAGAAACGCACAGTGTAATACATAGTATATGAGTGAGATGCACTGAAAAACTTAGAATTTAAGAAACGCACAGTGTAGTACATAGTATATGAGTGAGTTGCACTGAAAAACTTAGAATATAAGAAACGCACAGTGTAGTACATAGTATATGAGTGAGTTGCACTGAAAAACTTAGAATATAGGAAACGCACAGTGTAGTACATAGTATATGAGTGAGTTGCACTCAAAAACTTAGAATATAAGAAACGCACAGTGTAGTACATAGTATATGAGTGAGTTGCACTGAAAAACTTAGAATATAAGAAACGCACAGTGTAGTACATAGTATATGAGTGAGTTGCACTGAAAAACTTAGAATTTAAGAAACGCACAGTGTAGTACATAGTATATGAGTGAGTTGCACTGAAAAACTTGAATTTACTGAAAAAGCCGCATTACACGAAATGCACAGTGTAGTACATAGTATATGAGTGAGTTGCACTGAAAAACTTAGAATATAAGAAACGCACAGTGTAGTACATAGTATATGAGTGAGTTGCACTGAAAAACTTAGAATATAAGAAACGCACAGTGTAGTAAGTAGTATATGAGTGAGTTGCACTGAAAAACTTAGAATATAAGAAACGCACAGTGTAGTACAAAGTATATGAGTGAGTTGCACTGAAAAACTTAGAATATAAGAAACGCACAGTGTAGTACATAGTATATGAGTGAGTTGCACTGAAAAACTTAGAATATAAGAAAACACAGTGTAGTACATAGTATATGAGTGAGTTGCACTGAAAAACTTAGAATATAAGAAACGCACAGTGTAGTACATAGTATATGAGTGAGTTGCATTGAAAAACTTAGAATATAAGAAACGCACAGTGTAGTGCATAGTATATGAGTGAGTTGCACTGAAAAACTTAGAATATAAGAAACGCACAGTATAGTACATAGTACATGAATGAGTTGCACTGAAAAACTTAGAATTTACTGAAAAACCCGCATTACACGAAATGCACAGTGTAGTACATAGTATATGAGTGAGTTGCACTGAAAAACTTAGAATATAAGAAACGCACAGTGTAGTGCATAGTATATGAGTGAGTTGCACTGAAAAACTTAGAATATAAGAAACGCACAGTGTAGTACATAGTATATGAGTGAGTTGCACTGAAAAACTTAGAATTTACTGAAAAACCCGCATTACACGAAATGCACAGTGTAGTACATAGTATATGAGTGAGTTGCACTCAAAAACTTAGAATATAAGAAACGCACAGTGTAGTACATAGTATATGAGTGAGTTGCACTGAAAAACTTAGAATATAAGAAACGCACAGTGTAGTAAGTAGTATATGAGTGAGTTGCACTGAAAAACTTAGAATATAAGAAACGCACAGTGTAGTACAAAGTATATGAGTGAGTTGCACTGAAAAACTTAGAATATAAGAAACGCACAGTGTAGTACATAGTATATGAGTGAGTTGCACTGAAAAACTTAGAATATAAGAAACGCACAGTGTAGTACATAGTATATGAGTGAGTTGCACTGAAAAACTTAGAATATAAGAAACGCACAGTGTAGTACATAGTATATGAGTGAGTTGCACTGAAAAACTTAGAATATAAGAAACGCACAGTGTAGTACATAGTATATGAGTGAGTTGCATTGAAAAACTTAGAATATAAGAAACGCACAGTGTAGTGCATAGTATATGAGTGAGTTGCCCTGAAAAACTTAGAATATAAGAAACGCACAGTATAGTACATAGTATATGAATGAGTTGCACTGAAAAACTTAGAATTTACTGAAAAACCCGCATTACACGAAATGCACAGTTTAGTACATAGTATATGAGTGAGTTGCACTGAAAAACTTAGAATATAAGAAACGCACAGTGTAGTGCATAGTATATGAGTGAGTTGCACTGAAAAACTTAGAATATAAGAAACGCACAGTGTAGTACATAGTATATGAGTGAGTTGCATTGAAAAACTTAGAATATAAGAAACGCACAGTGTAGTACATAGTATATGAGTGAGTTGCACTGAAAAACTTAGAATATAAGAAACGCACAGTGTAGTACACAGTATATGAGTGAGTTGCACTGAAAAACTTAGAATATAAGAAACGCACAGTGTAGTACATAGTATATGAGTGAGTTGCACTGAAAAACTTAGAATTTAAGAAACGCACAGTGTAGTGCATAGTATATGAGTGAGTTGCACTGAAAAACTTAGAATATAAGAAACGCACAGTGTATTACATAGTATATGAGTGAGTTGCACTGAAAAACTTAGAATATAAGAAACGCACAGTGTAGTACATAGTATATGAGTGAGTTGCACTGAAAAACTTAGAATATAAGAAACGCACAGTGTAGTACATATTATATGAGTGAGTTGCACTGAAAAACTTAGAATATAAGAAACGCACAGTGTAGTACATAGTATATGAGTGAGTTGCACTGAAAAACTTAGAATATAAGAAACGCACAGTGTAGTACATAGTATATGAGTGAGTTGCACTGAAAAACTTAGAATATAAGAAACGCACAGTGTAGTACATAGTATATGAGTGAGTTGCACTGAAAAACTTAGAATATAAAAAACGCACAGTGTAGTACATAGTATATGAGTGAGTTGCACTGAAAAACTTAGAATATAAGAAACGCACAGTGTAGTACATAGTATATGAGTGAGTTGCGATGAAAAACTTAGAATATAAGAAACGCACAGTGTAGTACATAGTATATGAGTGAGTTGCACTGAAAAACTTAGAATATAAGAAACGCACAGTGTAGTACATAGTATATGAGTGAGTTGCACTCAAAAACTTGAATTTACTGAAAAACCCGCATTACACGAAATGCACAGTGTAGTACATAGTATATGAGTGAGTTGCACTGAAAAACTTAGAATATAAGAAACACACAGTGTAGTACATAGTATATGAGTGAGTTGCACTGAAAAACTTAGAATATAAGAAACGGACAGTGTAGTACATAGTATATGAGTGAGTTGCACTGAAAAACTTAGAATATAAGAAACGCACAGTGTAATACATAGTATATGAGTGAGATGCACTGAAAAACTTAGAATTTAAGAAACGCACAGTGTAGTACATAGTATATGAGTGAGTTGCACTGTAAAACTTAGAATATAAGAAACGCACAGTGTAGTACATAGTATATGAGTGAGTTGCACTGAAAAACTTAGAATATAAGAAACGCACAGTGTAGTACATAGTATATGAGTGAGTTGCACTCAAAAACTTAGAATATAAGAAACGCACAGTGTAGTACATAGTTATGAGTGAGTTGCACTGAAAAACTTGAATTTACTGAAAAACACGCATTACACGAAATGCACAGTGTAGTACATAGTATATGAGTGAGTTGCACTGAAAAACTTAGAATATAAGAAACGCACAGTGTAGTACTTAGTATATGAGTGAGTTGCACTGAAAAACTTAGAATATAAGAAACGCACAGTGTAATACATAGTATATGAGTGAGATGCACTGAAAAACTTAGAATTTAAGAAACGCACAGTGTAGTACATAGTATATGAGTGAGTTGCACTGTAAAACTTAGAATATAAGAAACGCACAGTGTAGTACATAGTATATGAGTGAGTTGCACTGAAAAACTTAGAATATAGGAAACGCACAGTGTAGTACATAGTATATGAGTGAGTTGCACTCAAAAACTTAGAATATAAGAAACGCACAGTGTAGTACATAGTATATGAGTGAGTTGCACTGAAAAACTTAGAATATAAGAAACGCACAGTGTAGTACATAGTATATGAGTGAGTTGCACTGAAAAACTTAGAATTTAAGAAACGCACAGTGTAGTACATAGTATATGAGTGAGTTGCACTGAAAAACTTGAATTTACTGAAAAAGCCGCATTACACGAAATGCACAGTGTAGTACATAGTATATGAGTGAGTTGCACTGAAAAACTTAGAATATAAGAAACGCACAGTGTAGTACATAGTATATGAGTGAGTTGCACTGAAAAACTTAGAATATAAGAAACGCACAGTGTAGTACATAGTATATGAGTGAGTTGCACTCAAAAACTTAGAATATAAGAAACGCACAGTGTAGTACATAGTATATGAGTGAGTTGCACTGAACAACTTAGAATATAAGAAACGCACAGTGTAGTAAGTAGTATATGAGTGAGTTGCACTGAAAAACTTAGAATATAAGAAACGCACAGTGTAGTACAAAGTATATGAGTGAGTTGCACTGAAAAACTTAGAATATAAGAAACGCACAGTGTAGTACATAGTATATGAGTGAGTTGCACTGAAAAACTTAGAATATAAGAAACGCACAGTGTAGTACATAGTATATGAGTGAGTTGCACTGAAAAACTTAGAATATAAGAAACGCACATTGTAGTACATAGTATATGAGTGAGTTGCACTGAAAAACTTAGAATATAAGAAACGCACAGTGTAGTACATAGTATATGAGTGAGTTGCATTGAAAAACTTAGAATATAAGAAACGCACAGTGTAGTGCATAGTATATGAGTGAGTTGCCCTGAAGAACTTAGAATATAAGAAACGCACAGTATAGTACATAGTATATGAATGAGTTGCACTGAAAAACTTAGAATTTACTGAAAAACCCGCATTACACGAAATGCACAGTGTAGTACATAGTATATGAGTGAGTTGCACTGAAAAACTTAGAATATAAGAAACGCACAGTGTAGTACATAGTATATGAGTGAGTTGCACTGAAAAACTTAGAATATAAGAAACGCACAGTGTAGTACATAGTATATGAGTGAGTTGCACTGAAAAACTTAGAATATAAGAAACGCACAGTGTAGTACATAGTATATGAGTGAGTTGCACTGAAAAACTTAGAATATAAGAAACGCACAGTGTAGTACACAGTATATGAGTGAGTTGCACTGAAAAACTTAGAATATAAGAAACGCACAGTGTAGTACATAGTATATGAGTGAGTTGCACTGAAAAACTTAGAATTTAAGAAACGCACAGTGTAGTACATAGTATATGAGTGAGTTGCACTGAAAAACTTAGAATATAAGAAACGCACAGTGTAGTACATAGTATATGAGTGAGTTGCACTGAAAAACTTAGAATATAAGAAACGCACAGTGTAGTACATAGTATATGAGTGAGTTGCACTGAAAAACTTAGAATATAAGAAACGCACAGTGTAGTACATAGTGTATGAGTGAGTTGCACTGAAAAACTTAGAATTTACTGAAAAACCCGCATTAAACGAAATGCACAGTGTAGTACATAGTATATGAGTGAGTTGCACTGAAAAACTTAGAATATAAGAAACGCACAGTGTAGTACATAGTATATGAGTGAGTTGCACTGAAAAACTTAGAATATAAGAAACGCACAGTGTAGTACATATTATATGAGTGAGTTGCACTGAAAAACTTAGAATATAAGAAACGCAGAGTGTAGTACATAGTATATGAGTGAGTTGCACTGAAAAACTTAGAATATAAGAAACGCACAGTGTAGTACATAGTATATGAGTGAGTTGCACTGAAAAACTTAGAATATAAGAAACGCACAGTGTAGTACATAGTATATGAGTGAGTTGCACTGAAAAACTTAGAATATAAAAAACGCACAGTGTAGTACATAGTATATGAGTGAGTTGCACTGAAAAACTTAGAATATAAGAAACCACAGTGTAGTACATAGTATATGAGTGAGTTGCGATGAAAAACTTAGAATATAAGAAACGCACAGTGTAGTACATAGTATATGAGTGAGTTGCACTGAAAAACTTAGAATATAAGAAACGCACAGTGTAGTACATAGTATATGAGTGAGTTGCACTCAAAAACTTGAATTTACTGAAAAACCCGCATTACACGAAATGCACAGTGTAGTACATAGTATATGAGTGAGTTGCACTGAAAAACTTAGAATATAAGAAACGCACAGTGTAGTACATAGTATATGAGTGAGTTGCACTGAAAAACTTAGAATATAAGAAACGCACAGTGTAGTACGTAGTGTATGAGTGAGTTGCACTGAAAAACTTAGAATATAAGAAACGCACAGTGTAGTACATAGTATATGAGTGAGTTGCATTGAAAAACTTAGAATATAAGAAACGCACAGTGTAGTGCATAGTATATGAGTGAGTTGCACTGAAAAACTTAGAATATAAGAAACGCACAGTGTAGTACATAGTATATGAGTGAGTTGCACTGAAAAACTTAGAATATAAGAAACGCACAGTGTAATACATAGTATATGAGTGAGATGCACTGAAAAACTTAGAATTTAAGAAACGCACAGTGTAGTACATAGTATATGAGTGAGTTGCACTGTAAAACTTAGAATATAAGAAACGCACAGTGTAGTACATAGTATATGAGTGAGTTGCACTGAAAAACTTAGAATATAAGAAACGCACAGTGTAGTACATAGTATATGAGTGAGTTGCACTCAAAAACTTGAATTTACTGAAAAACCGCATTACACGAAATGCACAGTGTAGTACATAGTATATGAGTGAGTTGCACTGAAAAACTTAGAATATCAGAAACGCACAGTGTAGTACATAGTATATGAGTGAGTTGCACTGAAAAACTTAGAATATAAGAAACGCACAGTGTAGTACATATTATATGAGTGAGTTGCACTGAAAAACTTAGAATATAAGAAACGCACAGTGTAGTACATAGTATATGAGTGAGTTGCACTGAAAAACTTAGAATATAAGAAACGCACAGTGTAGTACATAGTATATGAGTGAGTTGCACTGAAAAACTTAGAATATAAAAAACGCACAGTGTAGTACATAGTATATGAGTGAGTTGCACTGAAAAACTTAGAATATAAGAAACGCACAGTGTAGTACATAGTATATGAGTGAGTTGCACTGAAAAACTTAGAATATAAGAAACGCACAGTGTAGTACATAGTATATGACTGAGTTAAACTGAAAAACTTGAATTTACTGAAAAACCCGCATTACACGAAATGCACAGTGTAGTACATAGTATATGAGTGAGTTGCACTCAAAAACTTAGAATATAAGAAACGCACAGTGTAGTACATAGTATATGAGTGAGTTGCACTGAAAAACTTAGAATATAAGAAACGCACAGTGTAGTAAGTAGTATATGAGTGAGTTGCACTGAAAAACTTAGAATATAAGAAACGCACAGTGTAGTACAAAGTATATGAGTGAGTTGCACTGAAAAACTTAGAATATAAGAAACGCACAGTGTAGTACATAGTATATGAGTGAGTTGCACTGAAAAACTTAGAATATAAGAAACGCACAGTGTAGTACATAGTATATGAGTGAGTTGCACTGAAAAACTTAGAATATAAGAAACGCACAGTGTAGTACAAAGTATATGAGTGAGTTGCACTGAAAAACTTAGAATATAAGAAACGCACAGTGTAGTATATAGTATATGAGTGAGTTGCACTGAAAAACTTAGAATATAAGAAACGCACAGTGTAGTACATAGTATATGAGTGAGTTGCACTGAAAAACTTAGAATATAAGAAACGCACAGTGTAATACATAGTATATGAGTGAGATGCACTGAAAAACTTAGAATATAAGAAACGCACAGTGTAGTACATATTATATGAGTGAGTTGCACTGAAAAACTTAGAATATAAGAAACGCACAGTGTAGTACATAGTATATGAGTGAGTTGCACTGAAAAACTTAGAATATAAGAAACGCACAGTGTAGTACATAGTATATGAGTGAGTTGCACTGAAAAACTTAGAATATAAGAAACGCACAGTGTAGTACATAGTATATGAGTGAGTTGCACTGAAAAACTTAGAATATAAAAAACGCACAGTGTAGTACATAGTATATGAGTGAGTTGCACTGAAAAACTTAGAATATAAGAAACGCACAGTGTAGTACATAGTATATGAGTGAGTTGCGATGAAAAACTTAGAATATAAGAAACGCACAGTGTAGTACATAGTATATGAGTGAGTTGCACTGAAAAACTTAGAATATAAGAAACGCACAGTGTAGTACATAGTATATGAGTGAGTTGCACTCAAAAACTTGAATATACTGAAAAACCCGGATTACACGAAATGCACAGTGTAGTACATAGTATATGAGTGAGTTGCACTGAAAAACTTAGAATATAAGAAACGCACAGTGTAGTACATAGTATATGAGTGAGTTGCACTGAAAAACTTAGAATATAAGAAACGCACAGTGTAGTACGTAGTATATGAGTGAGTTGCACTGAAAAACTTAGAATATAAGAAACGCACAGTGTAGTACATAGTATATGAGTGAGTTGCATTGAAAAACTTAGAATATAAGAAACGCACAGTGTAGTGCATAGTATATGAGTGAGTTGCACTGAAAAACTTAGAATATAAGAAACGCACAGTGTAGTACATAGTATATGATGAGTTGCACTGAAAAACTTAGAATATAAGAAACGCACAGTGTAATACATAGTATATGAGTGAGATGCACTGAAAAACTTAGAATTTAAGAAACGCACAGTGTAGTACATAGTATATGAGTGAGTTGCACTGTAAAACTTAGAATATAAGAAACGCACAGTGTAGTACATAGTATATGAGTGAGTTGCACTGAAAAACTTAGAATATAAGAAACGCACAGTGTAGTACATAGTATATGAGTGAGTTGCACTCAAAAACTTGAATTTACTGAAAAACCCGCATTACACGAAATGCACAGTGTAGTACATAGTATATGAGTGAGTTGCACTGAAAAACTTAGAATATCAGAAACGCACAGTGTAGTACATAGTATATGAGTGAGTTGCACTGAAAAACTTAGAATATAAGAAACGCACAGTGTAGTACATATTATATGAGTGAGTTGCACTGAAAAACTTAGAATATAAGAAACGCACAGTGTAGTACATAGTATATGAGTGAGTTGCACTGAAAAACTTAGAATATAAGAAACGCACAGTGTAGTACATAGTATATGAGTGAGTTGCACTGAAAAACTTAGAATATAAAAAACGCACAGTGTAGTACATAGTATATGAGTGAGTTGCACTGAAAAACTTAGAATATAAGAAACGCACAGTGTAGTACATAGTATATGAGTGAGTTGCACTGAAAAACTTAGAATATAAGAAACGCACAGTGTAGTACATAGTATATGACTGAGTTGCACTGAAAAACTTGAATTTACTGAAAAACCCGCATTACACGAAATGCACAGTGTAGTACATAGTATATGAGTGAGTTGCACTCAAAAACTTAGAATATAAGAAACGCACAGTGTAGTACATAGTATATGAGTGAGTTGCACTGAAAAACTTAGAATATAAGAAACGCACAGTGTAGTAAGTAGTATATGAGTGAGTTGCACTGAAAAACTTAGAATATAAGAAACGCACAGTGTAGTACAAAGTATATGAGTGAGTTGCACTGAAAAACTTAGAATATAAGAAACGCACAGTGTAGTACAAAGTATATGAGTGAGTTGCACTGAAAAACTTAGAATATAAGAAACGCACAGTGTAGTACATAGTATATGAGTGAGTTGCACTGAAAAACTTAGAATATAAGAAACGCACAGTGTAGTACATAGTATATGAGTGAGTTGCACTGAAAAACTTAGAATATAAGAAACGCACAGTGTAGTACATAGTATATGAGTGAGTTGCACTGAAAAACTTAGAATATAAGAAACGCACAGTGTAATACATAGTATATGAGTGAGATGCACTGAAAAACTTAGAATTTAAGAAACGCACAGTGTAGTACATAGTATATGAGTGAGTTGCACTGTAAAACTTAGAATATAAGAAACGCACAGTGTAGTACATAGTATATGAGTGAGTTGCACTGAAAAACTTAGAATATAGGAAACGCACAGTGTAGTACATAGTATATGAGTGAGTTGCACTCAAAAACTTAGAATATAAGAAACGCACAGTGTAGTACATAGTATATGAATGAGTTGCACTGAAAAACTTAGAATATAAGAAACGCACAGTGTAGTACATAGTATATGAGTGAGTTGCACTGAAAAACTTAGAATTTAAGAAACGCACAGTGTAGTACATAGTATATGAGTGAGTTGCACTGAAAAACTTGAATTTACTGAAAAACCCGCATTACACGAAATGCACAGTGTAGTACATAGTATATGAGTGAGTTGCACTCAAAAACTTAGAATATAAGAAACGCACAGTGTAGTACATAGTATATGAGTGAGTTGCACTGAAAAACTTAGAATATAAGAAACGCACAGTGTAGTAAGTAGTATATGAGTGAGTTGCACTGAAAAACTTAGAATATAAGAAACGCACAGTGTAGTACAACGTATATGAGTGAGTTGCACTGAAAAACTTAGAATATAAGAAACGCACAGTGTAGTACATAGTATATGAGTGAGTTGCACTGAAAAACTTAGAATATAAGAAACGCACAGTGTAGTACATAGTATATGAGTGAGTTGCACTGAAAAACTTAGAATATAAGAAATGCACAGTGTAGTACATAGTATATGAGTGAGTTGCATTGAAAAACTTAGAATATAAGAAACGCACAGTGTAGTGCATAGTACATGAGTGAGTTGCACTGAAAAACTTAGAATATAAGAAACGCACAGTATAGTACATAGTACATGAATGAGTTGCACTGAAAAACTTAGAATTTACTGAAAAACCCGCATTACACGAAATGCACAGTGTAGTACATAGTATATGAGTGAGTTGCACTGAAAAACTTAGAATATAAGAAACGCACAGTGTAGTGCATAGTATATGAGTGAGTCGGACTGAAAAACTTAGAATATAAGAAACGCACAGTGTAGTACATAGTATATGAGTGAGTTGCACTGAAAAACTTAGAATTTACTGAAAAACCCGCATTACACGAAATGCACAGTGTATACATAGTATATGAGTGAGTTGCACTGAAAAACTTAGAATATAAGAAACGCACAGTGTAGTACATAGTATATGAGTGAGTTGCACTGAAAAACTTAGAATATAAGAAACGCACAGTGTAGTACATAGTATATGAGTGAGTTGCACTGAAAAACTTAGAATTTACTGAAAAACCCGCATTACACGAAATGCACAGTGTAGTACATAGTATATGAGTGAGTTGCACTGAAAAACTTAGAATATAAGAAACGCACAGTGTAGTACATAGTATATGAGTGAGTTGCACTGAAAAACTTAGAATATAAGAAACGCACAGTGTAGTACATATTATATGAGTGAGTTGCACTGAAAAACTTAGAATATAAGAAACGCACAGTGTAGTACATAGTATATGAGTGAGTTGCACTGAAAAACTTAGAATATAAGAAACGCACAGTGTAGTACATAGTATATGAGTGAGTTGCACTGAAAAACTTAGAATATAAGAAACGCACAGTGTAGTACATAGTATATGAGTGAGTTGCACTGAAAAACTTAGAATATAAAAAACGCACAGTGTAGTACATAGTATATGAGTGAGTTGCACTGAAAAACTTAGAATATAAGAAACGCACAGTGTAGTACATAGTATATGAGTGAGTTGCACTGAAAAACTTGAATTTACTGAAAAACCCGCATAACACGAAATGCACAGTGTAGTACATAGTATATGAGTGAGTTGCACTCAAAAACTTAGAATATAAGAAACGCACAGTGTAGTACATAGTATATGAGTGAGTTGCACTGAAAAACTTGAATTTACTGAAAAACCCGCATTACACGAAATGCACAGTGTAGTACATAGTATATGAGTGAGTTGCACTCAAAAACTTAGAATATAAGAAACGAATAGTGTAGTACATAGTATATGAGTGAGTTGCACTGAAAAACTTAGAATATAAGAAACGCACAGTGTAGTAAGTAGTATATGAGTGAGTTGCACTGAAAAACTTAGAATATAAGAAACGCACAGTGTAGTACAAAGTATATGAGTGAGTTGCACTGAAAAACTTAGAATATAAGAAACGCACAGTGTAGTACATAGTATATGAGTGAGTTGCACTGAAAAACTTAGAATATAAGAAACGCACAGTGTAGTACATAGTATATGAGTGAGTTGCACTGAAAAACTTAGAATATAAGAAACGCACAGTGTAGTACATAGTATATGAGTGAGTTGCACTGAAAAACTTAGAATATAAGAAACGCACAGTGTAATACATAGTATATGAGTGAGATGCACTGAAAAACTTAGAATTTAAGAAACGCACAGTGTAGTACATAGTATATGAGTGAGTTGCACTGTAAAACTTAGAATATAAGAAACGCACAGTGTAGTACATAGTATATGAGTGAGTTGCACTGAAAAACTTAGAATATAGGAAACGCACAGTGTAGTACATAGTATATGAGTGAGTTGCACTCAAAAACTTAGAATATAAGAAACGCACAGTGTAGTACATAGTATATGAGTGAGTTGCACTGAAAAACTTAGAATTTAAGAAACGCACAGTGTAGTGCATAGTATATGAGTGAGTTGCATTGAAAAACTTAGAATATAAGAAACGCACAGTGTAGTGCATAGTATATGAGTGAGTTGCACTGAAAAACTTAGAATATAAGAAACGCACAGTGTAGTACATAGTATATGAGTGAGTTGCACTGAAAAACTTAGAATATAAGAAACGCACAGTGTAATACATAGTATATGAGTGAGATGCACTGAAAAACTTAGAATTTAAGAAACGCACAGTGTAGTACATAGTATATGAGTGAGTTGCACTGTAAAACTTAGAATATAAGAAACGCACAGTGTAGTACATAGTATATGAGTGAGTTGCACTGAAAAACTTAGAATATAAGAAACGCACAGTGTAGTACATAGTATATGAGTGAGTTGCACTCAAAAACTTGAATTTACTGAAAAACCGCATTACACGAAATGCACAGTGTAGTACATAGTATATGAGTGAGTTGCACTGAAAAACTTAGAATATCAGAAACGCACAGTGTAGTACATAGTATATGAGTGAGTTGCACTGAAAAACTTAGAATATAAGAAACGCACAGTGTAGTACATATTATATGAGTGAGTTGCACTGAAAAACTTAGAATATAAGAAACGCACAGTGTAGTACATAGTATATGAGTGAGTTGCACTGAAAAACTTAGAATATAAGAAACGCACAGTGTAGTACATAGTATATGAGTGAGTTGCACTGAAAAACTTAGAATATAAAAAACGCACAGTGTAGTACATAGTATATGAGTGAGTTGCACTGAAAAACTTAGAATATAAGAAACGCACAGTGTAGTACATAGTATATGAGTGAGTTGCACTGAAAAACTTAGAATATAAGAAACGCACAGTGTAGTACATAGTATATGACTGAGTTAAACTGAAAAACTTGAATTTACTGAAAAACCCGCATTACACGAAATGCACAGTGTAGTACATAGTATATGAGTGAGTTGCACTCAAAAACTTAGAATATAAGAAACGCACAGTGTAGTACATAGTATATGAGTGAGTTGCACTGAAAAACTTAGAATATAAGAAACGCACAGTGTAGTAAGTAGTATATGAGTGAGTTGCACTGAAAAACTTAGAATATAAGAAACGCACAGTGTAGTACAAAGTATATGAGTGAGTTGCACTGAAAAACTTAGAATATAAGAAACGCACAGTGTAGTACATAGTATATGAGTGAGTTGCACTGAAAAACTTAGAATATAAGAAACGCACAGTGTAGTACATAGTATATGAGTGAGTTGCACTGAAAAACTTAGAATATAAGAAACGCACAGTGTAGTACAAAGTATATGAGTGAGTTGCACTGAAAAACTTAGAATATAAGAAACGCACAGTGTAGTATATAGTATATGAGTGAGTTGCACTGAAAAACTTAGAATATAAGAAACGCACAGTGTAGTACATAGTATATGAGTGAGTTGCACTGAAAAACTTAGAATATAAGAAACGCACAGTGTAATACATAGTATATGAGTGAGATGCACTGAAAAACTTAGAATATAAGAAACGCACAGTGTAGTACATATTATATGAGTGAGTTGCACTGAAAAACTTAGAATATAAGAAACGCACAGTGTAGTACATAGTATATGAGTGAGTTGCACTGAAAAACTTAGAATATAAGAAACGCACAGTGTAGTACATAGTATATGAGTGAGTTGCACTGAAAAACTTAGAATATAAGAAACGCACAGTGTAGTACATAGTATATGAGTGAGTTGCACTGAAAAACTTAGAATATAAAAAACGCACAGTGTAGTACATAGTATATGAGTGAGTTGCACTGAAAAACTTAGAATATAAGAAACGCACAGTGTAGTACATAGTATATGAGTGAGTTGCGATGAAAAACTTAGAATATAAGAAACGCACAGTGTAGTACATAGTATATGAGTGAGTTGCACTGAAAAACTTAGAATATAAGAAACGCACAGTGTAGTACATAGTATATGAGTGAGTTGCACTCAAAAACTTGAATATACTGAAAAACCCGCATTACACGAAATGCACAGTGTAGTACATAGTATATGAGTGAGTTGCACTGAAAAACTTAGAATATAAGAAACGCACAGTGTAGTACATAGTATATGAGTGAGTTGCACTGAAAAACTTAGAATATAAGAAACGCACAGTGTAGTACGTAGTATATGAGTGAGTTGCACTGAAAAACTTAGAATATAAGAAACGCACAGTGTAGTACATAGTATATGAGTGAGTTGCATTGAAAAACTTAGAATATAAGAAACGCACAGTGTAGTGCATAGTATATGAGTGAGTTGCACTGAAAAACTTAGAATATAAGAAACGCACAGTGTAGTACATAGTATATGATGAGTTGCACTGAAAAACTTAGAATATAAGAAACGCACAGTGTAATACATAGTATATGAGTGAGATGCACTGAAAAACTTAGAATTTAAGAAACGCACAGTGTAGTACATAGTATATGAGTGAGTTGCACTGTAAAACTTAGAATATAAGAAACGCACAGTGTAGTACATAGTATATGAGTGAGTTGCACTGAAAAACTTAGAATATAAGAAACGCACAGTGTAGTACATAGTATATGAGTGAGTTGCACTCAAAAACTTGAATTTACTGAAAAACCCGCATTACACGAAATGCACAGTGTAGTACATAGTATATGAGTGAGTTGCACTGAAAAACTTAGAATATCAGAAACGCACAGTGTAGTACATAGTATATGAGTGAGTTGCACTGAAAAACTTAGAATATAAGAAACGCACAGTGTAGTACATATTATATGAGTGAGTTGCACTGAAAAACTTAGAATATAAGAAACGCACAGTGTAGTACATAGTATATGAGTGAGTTGCACTGAAAAACTTAGAATATAAGAAACGCACAGTGTAGTACATAGTATATGAGTGAGTTGCACTGAAAAACTTAGAATATAAAAAACGCACAGTGTAGTACATAGTATATGAGTGAGTTGCACTGAAAAACTTAGAATATAAGAAACGCACAGTGTAGTACATAGTATATGAGTGAGTTGCACTGAAAAACTTAGAATATAAGAAACGCACAGTGTAGTACATAGTATATGACTGAGTTGCACTGAAAAACTTGAATTTACTGAAAAACCCGCATTACACGAAATGCACAGTGTAGTACATAGTATATGAGTGAGTTGCACTCAAAAACTTAGAATATAAGAAACGCACAGTGTAGTACATAGTATATGAGTGAGTTGCACTGAAAAACTTAGAATATAAGAAACGCACAGTGTAGTAAGTAGTATATGAGTGAGTTGCACTGAAAAACTTAGAATATAAGAAACGCACAGTGTAGTACAAAGTATATGAGTGAGTTGCACTGAAAAACTTAGAATATAAGAAACGCACAGTGTAGTACAAAGTATATGAGTGAGTTGCACTGAAAAACTTAGAATATAAGAAACGCACAGTGTAGTACATAGTATATGAGTGAGTTGCACTGAAAAACTTAGAATATAAGAAACGCACAGTGTAGTACATAGTATATGAGTGAGTTGCACTGAAAAACTTAGAATATAAGAAACGCACAGTGTAGTACATAGTATATGAGTGAGTTGCACTGAAAAACTTAGAATATAAGAAACGCACAGTGTAATACATAGTATATGAGTGAGATGCACTGAAAAACTTAGAATTTAAGAAACGCACAGTGTAGTACATAGTATATGAGTGAGTTGCACTGTAAAACTTAGAATATAAGAAACGCACAGTGTAGTACATAGTATATGAGTGAGTTGCACTGAAAAACTTAGAATATAGGAAACGCACAGTGTAGTACATAGTATATGAGTGAGTTGCACTCAAAAACTTAGAATATAAGAAACGCACAGTGTAGTACATAGTATATGAATGAGTTGCACTGAAAAACTTAGAATATAAGAAACGCACAGTGTAGTACATAGTATATGAGTGAGTTGCACTGAAAAACTTAGAATTTAAGAAACGCACAGTGTAGTACATAGTATATGAGTGAGTTGCACTGAAAAACTTGAATTTACTGAAAAACCCGCATTACACGAAATGCACAGTGTAGTACATAGTATATGAGTGAGTTGCACTCAAAAACTTAGAATATAAGAAACGCACAGTGTAGTACATAGTATATGAGTGAGTTGCACTGAAAAACTTAGAATATAAGAAACGCACAGTGTAGTAAGTAGTATATGAGTGAGTTGCACTGAAAAACTTAGAATATAAGAAACGCACAGTGTAGTACAACGTATATGAGTGAGTTGCACTGAAAAACTTAGAATATAAGAAACGCACAGTGTAGTACATAGTATATGAGTGAGTTGCACTGAAAAACTTAGAATATAAGAAACGCACAGTGTAGTACATAGTATATGAGTGAGTTGCACTGAAAAACTTAGAATATAAGAAATGCACAGTGTAGTACATAGTATATGAGTGAGTTGCATTGAAAAACTTAGAATATAAGAAACGCACAGTGTAGTGCATAGTACATGAGTGAGTTGCACTGAAAAACTTAGAATATAAGAAACGCACAGTATAGTACATAGTACATGAATGAGTTGCACTGAAAAACTTAGAATTTACTGAAAAACCCGCATTACACGAAATGCACAGTGTAGTACATAGTATATGAGTGAGTTGCACTGAAAAACTTAGAATATAAGAAACGCACAGTGTAGTGCATAGTATATGAGTGAGTCGGACTGAAAAACTTAGAATATAAGAAACGCACAGTGTAGTACATAGTATATGAGTGAGTTGCACTGAAAAACTTAGAATTTACTGAAAAACCCGCATTACACGAAATGCACAGTGTATACATAGTATATGAGTGAGTTGCACTGAAAAACTTAGAATATAAGAAACGCACAGTGTAGTACATAGTATATGAGTGAGTTGCACTGAAAAACTTAGAATATAAGAAACGCACAGTGTAGTACATAGTATATGAGTGAGTTGCACTGAAAAACTTAGAATTTACTGAAAAACCCGCATTACACGAAATGCACAGTGTAGTACATAGTATATGAGTGAGTTGCACTGAAAAACTTAGAATATAAGAAACGCACAGTGTAGTACATAGTATATGAGTGAGTTGCACTGAAAAACTTAGAATATAAGAAACGCACAGTGTAGTACATATTATATGAGTGAGTTGCACTGAAAAACTTAGAATATAAGAAACGCACAGTGTAGTACATAGTATATGAGTGAGTTGCACTGAAAAACTTAGAATATAAGAAACGCACAGTGTAGTACATAGTATATGAGTGAGTTGCACTGAAAAACTTAGAATATAAGAAACGCACAGTGTAGTACATAGTATATGAGTGAGTTGCACTGAAAAACTTAGAATATAAAAAACGCACAGTGTAGTACATAGTATATGAGTGAGTTGCACTGAAAAACTTAGAATATAAGAAACGCACAGTGTAGTACATAGTATATGAGTGAGTTGCACTGAAAAACTTGAATTTACTGAAAAACCCGCATAACACGAAATGCACAGTGTAGTACATAGTATATGAGTGAGTTGCACTCAAAAACTTAGAATATAAGAAACGCACAGTGTAGTACATAGTATATGAGTGAGTTGCACTGAAAAACTTGAATTTACTGAAAAACCCGCATTACACGAAATGCACAGTGTAGTACATAGTATATGAGTGAGTTGCACTCAAAAACTTAGAATATAAGAAACGAATAGTGTAGTACATAGTATATGAGTGAGTTGCACTGAAAAACTTAGAATATAAGAAACGCACAGTGTAGTAAGTAGTATATGAGTGAGTTGCACTGAAAAACTTAGAATATAAGAAACGCACAGTGTAGTACAAAGTATATGAGTGAGTTGCACTGAAAAACTTAGAATATAAGAAACGCACAGTGTAGTACATAGTATATGAGTGAGTTGCACTGAAAAACTTAGAATATAAGAAACGCACAGTGTAGTACATAGTATATGAGTGAGTTGCACTGAAAAACTTAGAATATAAGAAACGCACAGTGTAGTACATAGTATATGAGTGAGTTGCACTGAAAAACTTAGAATATAAGAAACGCACAGTGTAATACATAGTATATGAGTGAGATGCACTGAAAAACTTAGAATTTAAGAAACGCACAGTGTAGTACATAGTATATGAGTGAGTTGCACTGTAAAACTTAGAATATAAGAAACGCACAGTGTAGTACATAGTATATGAGTGAGTTGCACTGAAAAACTTAGAATATAGGAAACGCACAGTGTAGTACATAGTATATGAGTGAGTTGCACTCAAAAACTTAGAATATAAGAAACGCACAGTGTAGTACATAGTATATGAGTGAGTTGCACTGAAAAACTTAGAATTTAAGAAACGCACAGTGTAGTACATAGTATATGAGTGAGTTGCACTGAAAAACTTAGAATTTAAGAAACGCACAGTGTAGTACATAGTATATGAGTGAGTTGCACTGAAAAACTTGAATTTACTGAAAAACCCGCATTACACGAAATGCACAGTGTAGTACATAGTATATGAGTGAGTTGCACTGAAAAACTTAGAATATAAGAAACGCACAGTGTAGTACATAGTATATGAGTGAGTTTCACTGAAAAACTTAGAATATAAGAAACGCACAGTGTAGTACATAGTATATGAGTGAGTTGCACTGAAAAACTTAGAATATAAGAAACGCACAGTGTAGTACATAGTATATGAGTGAGTTGCACTGAAAAACTTAGAATATAAGAAACGCACAGTGTAGTACATAGTATATGAGTGAGTTGCATTGAAAAACTTAGAATATAAGAAACGCACAGTGTAGTGCATAGTACATGAGTGAGTTGCACTGAAAAACTTAGAATATAAGAAACGCACAGTATAGTACATAGTACATGAATGAGTTGCACTGAAAAACTTAGAATTTACTGAAAAACCCGCATTACACGAAATGCACAGTGTAGTACATAGTATATGAGTGAGTTGCACTGAAAAACTTAGAATATAAGAAACGCACAGTGTAGTGCATAGTATATGAGTGAGTCGCACTGAAAAACTTAGAATATAAGAAACGCACAGTGTAGTACATAGTATATGAGTGAGTTGCACTGAAAAACTTAGAATTTACTGAAAAACCCGCATTACACGAAATGCACAGTGTAGTACATAGTATATGAGTGAGTTGCACTGAAAAACTTAGAATATAAGAAACGCACAGTGTAGTACATAGTATATGAGTGAGTTGCACTGAAAAACTTAGAATATAAGAAACGCACAGTGTAGTACATAGTATATGAGTGAGTTGCACTGAAAAACTTAGAATATAAGAAACGAACAGTGTAGTACATAGTATATGAGTGAGTTGCACTGAAAAACTTAGAATATAAGAAACGCACAGTGTAGTACATAGTATATGAATGAGTTGCACTGAAAAACTTAGAATATAAAAAACGCACAGTGTAGTACATAGTATATGAGTGAGTTGTACTGAAAAACTTAGAATATAAGAAACGCACAGTGTAGTACATAGTATATGAGTGAGTTGCACTGAAAAACTTAGAATATAAGAAACGCACAGTGTAATACATAGTATATGAGTGAGATGCACTGAAAAACTTAGAATTTAAGAAACGCACAGTGTAGTACATAGTATATGAGTGAGTTGCACTGTAAAACTTAGAATATAAGAAACGCACAGTGTAGTACATAGTATATGAGTGAGTTGCACTGAAAAACTTAGAATATAAGAAACGCACAGTGTAGTACATAGTATATGAGTGAGTTGCACTCAAAAACTTAGAATATAAGAAACGCACAGTGTAGTACATAGTATATGAGTGAGTTGCACTGAAAAACTTAGAATATAAGAAACGCACAGTGTAGTACATAGTATATGAGTGAGTTGCACTGAAAAACTTGAATTTACTGAAAAACCCGCATTACACGAAATGCACAGTGTAGTACATAGTATATGAGTGAGTTGCACTCAAAAACTTAGAATATAAGAAACGCACAGTGTAGTACATAGTATATGAGTGAGTTGCACTGAAAAACTTAGAATATAAGAAACGCACAGTGTAGTAAGTAGTATATGAGTGAGTTGCACTGAAAAACTTAGAATATAAGAAACGCACAGTGTAGTACATAGTATATGAGTGAGTTGCACTGAAAAACTTAGAATATAAGAAACGCACAGTGTAGTACATAGTATATGAGTGAGTTGCACTGAAAAACTTAGAATATAAGAAACGCACAGTGTAGTACACACTATATGAGTGAGTTGCACTGAAAAACTTAGAATATAAGAAACGCACAGTGTAGTACATAGTATATGAGTGAGTTGCAATGAAAAACTTAGAATTTAAGAAACGCACAGTATAGTACATAGTATATGAATGAGTTGCACTGAAAAACTTAGAATATAAGAAACGCACAGTATAGTACACAGTATATGAGTGAGTTGCACTGAAAAACTTAGAATATAAGAAACGCACAGTGTAGTACATAGTATATGAGTGAGTTGCACTGAAAAACTTAGAATATAAGAAACGCACAGTATAGTACATAGTATATGAATGAGTTGCACTGAAAAACTTAGAATTTACTGAAAAACCCGCATTACACGAAATGCACAGTGTAGTACATAGTATATGAGTGAGTTGCACTGAAAAACTTAGAATATAAGAAACGCACAGTGTAGTACATAGTATATGAGTGAGTTGCACTGAAAAATTTAGAATATAAGAAACGCACAGTGTAGTACATAGTATATGAGTGAGTTGCACTGAAAAACTTAGAATATAAGAAACGCACAGTGTAGTACATAGTATATGAGTGAGTTGCACTGAAAAACTTAGAATATAAGAAACGCACAGTGTAGTACACAGTATATGAGTGAGTTGCACTGAAAAACTTAGAATATAAGAAACGCACAGTGTAGTACATAGTATATGAGTGAGTTGCACTGAAAAACTTAGAATTTAAGAAACGCACAGTGTAGTACATAGTATATGAGTGAGTTGCACTGAAAAACTTAGAATATAAGAAACGCACAGTGTAGTATATAGTATATGAGTGAGTTGCACTGAAAAACTTAGAATATAAGAAACGCACAGTGTAGTACATAGTATATGAGTGAGTTGCACTGAAAAACTTAGAATTTACTGAAAAACCCGCATTACACGAAATGCACAGTGTAGTACATAGTATATGAGTGAGTTGCACTGAAAAACTTAGAATATAAGAAACGCACAGTGTAGTACATAGTATATGAGTGAGTCGCACTGAAAAACTTAGAATATAAGAAACGCACAGCGTAGTACATATTATATGAGTGAGTTGCACTGAAAAACTTAGAATATAAGAAACGCACAGTGTAGTACATAGTATATGAGTGAGTTGCACTGAAAAACTTAGAATATAAGAAACGCACAGTGTAGTACATAGTATATGAGTGAGTTGCACTGAAAAACTTAGAATATAAGAAACGCACAGTGTAATACATAGTATATGAGTGAGATGCACTGAAAAACTTAGAATTTAAGAAACGCACAGTGTAGTACATAGTATATGAGTGAGTTGCACTGTAAAACTTAGAATATAAGAAACACACAGTGTAGTACATAGTATATGAGTGAGTTGCACTGAAAAACTTAGAATATAGGAAACGCACAGTGTAGTACATAGTATATGAGTGAGTTGCACTCAAAAACTTAGAATATAAGAAACGCACAGTGTAGTACATAGTATATGAGTGAGTTGCACTGAAAAACTTAGAATTTAAGAAACGCACAGTGTAGTACATAGTATATGAGTGAGTTGCACTGAAAAACTTAGAATTTAAGAAACGCACAGTGTAGTACATAGTATATGAGTGAGTTGCACTGAAAAACTTGAATTTACTGAAAAACCCGCATTACACGAAATGCACAGTGTAGTACATAGTATATGAGTGAGTTGCACTGAAAAACTTAGAATATAAGAAACGCACAGTGTAGTACAACGTATATGAGTGAGTTGCACTGAAAAACTTAGAATATAAGAAACGCACAGTGTAGTGCATAGTATATGAGTGAGTCGCACTGAAAAACTTAGAATATAAGAAACGCACAGTATAGTACATAGTACATGAATGAGTTGCACTGAAAAACTTAGAATTTACTGAAAAACCCGCATTACACGAAATGCACAGTGTAGTACATAGTATATGAGTGAGTTGCACTGAAAAACTTAGAATATAAGAAACGCACAGTGTAGTGCATAGTATATGAGTGAGTCGCACTGAAAAACTTAGAATATAAGAAACGCACAGTGTAGTACATAGTATATGAGTGAGTTGCACTGAAAAACTTAGAATTTACTGAAAAACCCGCATTACACGAAATGCACAGTGTAGTACATAGTATATGAGTGAGTTGCACTGAAAAACTTAGAATATAAGAAACGCACAGTGTAGTACATAGTATATGAGTGAGTTGCACTGAAAAACTTAGAATATAAGAAACGCACAGTGTAGTACATAGTATATGAGTGAGTTGCACTGAAAAACTTAGAATTTACTGAAAAACCCGCATTACACGAAATGCACAGTGTAGTACATAGTATATGAGTGAGTTGCACTGAAAAACTTAGAATATAAGAAACGCACAGTGTAGTACATAGTATATGAGTGAGTTGCACTGAAAAACTTAGAATATAAGAAACGCACAGTGTAGTACATAGTATATGAGTGAGTTGCAATGAAAAACTTAGAATTTAAGAAACGCACAGTATAGTACATAGTATATGAATGAGTTGCACTGAAAAACTTAGAATATAAGAAACGCACAGTATAGTACACAGTATATGAGTGAGTTGCACTGAAAAACTTAGAATATAAGAAACGCACAGTGTAGTACATAGTATATGAGTGAGTTGCACTGAAAAACTTAGAATATAAGAAACGCACAGTATAGTACATAGTATATGAATGAGTTGCACTGAAAAACTTAGAATTTACTGAAAAACCCGCATTACACGAAATGCACAGTGTAGTACATAGTATATGAGTGAGTTGCACTGAAAAACTTAGAATATAAGAAACGCACAGTGTAGTACATAGTATATGAGTGAGTTGCACTGAAAAATTTAGAATATAAGAAACGCACAGTGTAGTACATAGTATATGAGTGAGTTGCACTGAAAAACTTAGAATATAAGAAACGCACAGTGTAGTACATAGTATATGAGTGAGTTGCACTGAAAAACTTAGAATATAAGAAACGCACAGTGTAGTACACAGTATATGAGTGAGTTGCACTGAAAAACTTAGAATATAAGAAACGCACAGTGTAGTACATAGTATATGAGTGAGTTGCACTGAAAAACTTAGAATTTAAGAAACGCACAGTGTAGTACATAGTATATGAGTGAGTTGCACTGAAAAACTTAGAATATAAGAAACGCACAGTGTAGTATATAGTATATGAGTGAGTTGCACTGAAAAACTTAGAATATAAGAAACGCACAGTGTAGTACATAGTATATGAGTGAGTTGCACTGAAAAACTTAGAATTTACTGAAAAACCCGCATTACACGAAATGCACAGTGTAGTACATAGTATATGAGTGAGTTGCACTGAAAAACTTAGAATATAAGAAACGCACAGTGTAGTACATAGTATATGAGTGAGTTGCACTGAAAAACTTAGAATATAAGAAACGCACAGCGTAGTACATATTATATGAGTGAGTTGCACTGAAAAACTTAGAATATAAGAAACGCACAGTGTAGTACATAGTATATGAGTGAGTTGCACTGAAAAACTTAGAATATAAGAAACGCACAGTGTAGTACATAGTATATGAGTGAGTTGCACTGAAAAACTTAGAATATAAGAAACGCACAGTGTAATACATAGTATATGAGTGAGATGCACTGAAAAACTTAGAATTTAAGAAACGCACAGTGTAGTACATAGTATATGAGTGAGTTGCACTGTAAAACTTAGAATATAAGAAACACACAGTGTAGTACATAGTATATGAGTGAGTTGCACTGAAAAACTTAGAATATAGGAAACGCACAGTGTAGTACATAGTATATGAGTGAGTTGCACTCAAAAACTTAGAATATAAGAAACGCACAGTGTAGTACATAGTATATGAGTGAGTTGCACTGAAAAACTTAGAATTTAAGAAACGCACAGTGTAGTACATAGTATATGAGTGAGTTGCACTGAAAAACTTAGAATTTAAGAAACGCACAGTGTAGTACATAGTATATGAGTGAGTTGCACTGAAAAACTTGAATTTACTGAAAAACCCGCATTACACGAAATGCACAGTGTAGTACATAGTATATGAGTGAGTTGCACTGAAAAACTTAGAATATAAGAAACGCACAGTGTAGTACAACGTATATGAGTGAGTTGCACTGAAAAACTTAGAATATAAGAAACGCACAGTGTAGTGCATAGTATATGAGTGAGTCGCACTGAAAAACTTCGAATATAAGAAACGCACAGTATAGTACATAGTACATGAATGAGTTGCACTGAAAAACTTAGAATTTACTGAAAAACCCGCATTACACGAAATGCACAGTGTAGTACATAGTATATGAGTGAGTTGCACTGAAAAACTTAGAATATAAGAAACGCACAGTGTAGTGCATAGTATATGAGTGAGTCGCACTGAAAAACTTAGAATATAAGAAACGCACAGTGTAGTACATAGTATATGAGTGAGTTGCACTGAAAAACTTAGAATTTACTGAAAAACCCGCATTACACGAAATGCACAGTGTAGTACATAGTATATGAGTGAGTTGCACTGAAAAACTTAGAATATAAGAAACGCACAGTGTAGTACATAGTATATGAGTGAGTTGCACTGAAAAACTTAGAATATAAGAAACGCACAGTGTAGTACATAGTATATGAGTGAGTTGCACTGAAAAACTTAGAATTTACTGAAAAACCCGCATTACACGAAATGCACAGTGTAGTACATAGTATATGAGTGAGTTGCACTGAAAAACTTAGAATATAAGAAACGCACAGTGTAGTACATAGTATATGAGTGAGTTGCACTGAAAAACTTAGAATATAAGAAACGCACAGTGTAGTACATATTATATGAGTGAGTTGCACTGAAAAACTTAGAATATAAGAAACGCACAGTGTAGTACATAGTATATGAGTGAGTTGCACTGAAAAACTTAGAATATAAGAAACGCACAGTGTAGTACATAGTATATGAGTGAGTTGCACTGAAAAACTTAGAATATAAGAAACGCACAGTGTAGTACATAGTATATGAGTGAGTTGCACTGAAAAACTTAGAATATAAAAAACGCACAGTGTAGTACATAGTATATGAGTGAGTTGCACTGAAAAACTTAGAATATAAGAAACGCACAGTGTAGTACATAGTATATGAGTGAGTTGCACTGAAAAACTTGAATTTACTGAAAAACCCGCATTACACGAAATGCACAGTGTAGTACATAGTATATGAGTGAGTTGCACTCAAAAACTTAGAATATAAGAAACGCACAGTGTAGTACATAGTATATGAGTGAGTTGCACTGAAAAACTTGAATTTACTGAAAAACCCGCATTACACGAAATGCACAGTGTAGTACATAGTATATGAGTGAGTTGCACTCAAAAACTTAGAATATAAGAAACGCACAGTGTAGTACATAGTATATGAGTGAGTTGCACTGAAAAACTTAGAATATAAGAAACGCACAGTGTAGTAAGTAGTATATGAGTGAGTTGCACTGAAAAACTTAGAATATAAGAAACGCACAGTGTAGTACAAAGTATATGAGTGAGTTGCACTGAAAAACTTAGAATATAAGAAACGCACAGTGTAGTACATAGTATATGAGTGAGTTGCACTGAAAAACTTAGAATATAAGAAACGCACAGTGTAGTACATAGTATATGAGTGAGTTGCACTGAAAAACTTAGAATATAAGAAACGCACAGTGTAGTACATAGTATATGAGTGAGTTGCACTGAAAAACTTAGAATATAAGAAACGCACAGTGTAATACATAGTATATGAGTGAGATGCACTGAAAAACTTAGAATTTAAGAAACGCACAGTGTATTACATAGTATATGAGTGAGTTGCACTGTAAAACTTAGAATATAAGAAACGCACAGTGTAGTACATAGTATATGAGTGAGTTGCACTGAAAAACTTAGAATATAGGAAACGCACAGTGTAGTACATAGTATATGAGTGAGTTGCACTCAAAAACTTAGAATATAAGAAACGCACAGTGTAGTACATAGTATATGAGTGAGTTGCACTGAAAAACTTAGAATTTAAGAAACGCACAGTGTAGTACATAGTATATGAGTGAGTTGCACTGAAAAACTTAGAATTTAAGAAACGCACAGTGTAGTACATAGTATATGAGTGAGTTGCACTGAAAAACTTGAATTTACTGAAAAACCCGCATTACACGAAATGCACAGTGTAGTACATAGTATATGAGTGAGTTGCACTGAAAAACTTAGAATATAAGAAACGCACAGTGTAGTACATAGTATATGAGTGAGTTGCACTGAAAAACTTAGAATATAAGAAACGCACAGTGTAGTACATAGTATATGAGTGAGTTGCACTGAAAAACTTAGAATATAAGAAACGCACAGTGTAGTACATAGTATATGAGTGAGTTGCATTGAAAAACTTAGAATATAAGAAACGCACAGTGTAGTGCATAGTACATGAGTGAGTTGCACTGAAAAACTTAGAATATAAGAAACGCACAGTATAGTACATAGTACATGAATGAGTTGCACTGAAAAACTTAGAATTTACTGAAAAACCCGCATTACACGAAATGCACAGTGTAGTACATAGTATATGAGTGAGTTGCACTGAAAAACTTAGAATATAAGAAACGCACAGTGTAGTGCATAGTATATGAGTGAGTCGCACTGAAAAACTTAGAATATAAGAAACGCACAGTGTAGTACATAGTATATGAGTGAGTTGCACTGAAAAACTTAGAATTTACTGAAAAACCCGCATTACACGAAATGCACAGTGTAGTACATAGTATATGAGTGAGTTGCACTGAAAAACTTAGAATATAAGAAACGCACAGTGTAGTACATAGTATATGAGTGAGTTGCACTGAAAAACTTAGAATATAAGAAACGAACAGTGTAGTACATAGTATATGAGTGAGTTGCACTGAAAAACTTAGAATATAAGAAACGCACAGTGTAGTACATAGTATATGAATGAGTTGCACTGAAAAACTTAGAATATAAAAAACGCACAGTGTAGTACATAGTATATGAGTGAGTTGTACTGAAAAACTTAGAATATAAGAAACGCACAGTGTAGTACATAGTATATGAGTGAGTTGCACTGAAAAACTTAGAATATAAGAAACGCACAGTGTAATACATAGTATATGAGTGAGATGCACTGAAAAACTTAGAATTTAAGAAACGCACAGTGTAGTACATAGTATATGAGTGAGTTGCACTGTAAAACTTAGAATATAAGAAACGCACAGTGTAGTACATAGTATATGAGTGAGTTGCACTGAAAAACTTAGAATATAAGAAACGCACAGTGTAGTACATAGTATATGAGTGAGTTGCACTCAAAAACTTAGAATATAAGAAATGCACAGTGTAGTACATAGTATATGAGTGAGTTGCACTGAAAAACTTAGAATATAAGAAACGCACAGTGTAGTACATAGTATATGAGTGAGTTGCACTGAAAAACTTGAATTTACTGAAAAACCCGCATTACACGAAATGCACAGTGTAGTACATAGTATATGAGTGAGTTGCACTCAAAAACTTAGAATATAAGAAACGCACAGTGTAGTACATAGTATATGAGTGAGTTGCACTGAAAAACTTAGAATATAAGAAACGCACAGTGTAGTAAGTAGTATATGAGTGAGTTGCACTGAAAAACTTAGAATATAAGAAACGCACAGTGTAGTACATAGTATATGAGTGAGTTGCACTGAAAAACTTAGAATATAAGAAACGCACAGTGTAGTACATAGTATATGAGTGAGTTGCACTGAAAAACTTAGAATATAAGAAACGCACAGTGTAGTACACACTATATGAGTGAGTTGCACTGAAAAACTTAGAATATAAGAAACGCACAGTGTAGTACATAGTATATGAGTGAGTTGCAATGAAAAACTTAGAATTTAAGAAACGCACAGTATAGTACATAGTATATGAATGAGTTGCACTGAAAAACTTAGAATATAAGAAACGCACAGTATAGTACACAGTATATGAGTGAGTTGCACTGAAAAACTTAGAATATAAGAAACGCACAGTGTAGTACATAGTATATGAGTGAGTTGCACTGAAAAACTTAGAATATAAGAAACGCACAGTATAGTACATAGTATATGAATGAGTTGCACTGAAAAACTTAGAATTTACTGAAAAACCCGCATTACACGAAATGCACAGTGTAGTACATAGTATATGAGTGAGTTGCACTGAAAAACTTAGAATATAAGAAACGCACAGTGTAGTACATAGTATATGAGTGAGTTGCACTGAAAAATTTAGAATATAAGAAACGCACAGTGTAGTACATAGTATATGAGTGAGTTGCACTGAAAAACTTAGAATATAAGAAACGCACAGTGTAGTACATAGTATATGAGTGAGTTGCACTGAAAAACTTAGAATATAAGAAACGCACAGTGTAGTACACAGTATATGAGTGAGTTGCACTGAAAAACTTAGAATATAAGAAACGCACAGTGTAGTACATAGTATATGAGTGAGTTGCACTGAAAAACTTAGAATTTAAGAAACGCACAGTGTAGTACATAGTATATGAGTGAGTTGCACTGAAAAACTTAGAATATAAGAAACGCACAGTGTAGTACATAGTATATGAGTGAGTTGCACTGAAAAACTTAGAATATAAGAAACGCACAGTGTAGTACATAGTATATGAGTGAGTTGCACTGAAAAACTTAGAATTTACTGAAAAACCCGCATTACATGAAATGCACAGTGTAGTACATAGTATATGAGTGAGTTGCACTGAAAAACTTAGAATATAAGAAACGCACAGTGTAGTACATAGTATATGAGTGAGTTGCACTGAAAAACTTAGAATATAAGAAACGCACAGCGTAGTACATATTATATGAGTGAGTTGCACTGAAAAACTTAGAATATAAGAAACGCACAGTGTAGTACATAGTATATGAGTGAGTTGCACTGAAAAACTTAGAATATAAGAAACGCACAGTGTAGTACATAGTATATGAGTGAGTTGCACTGAAAAACTTAGAATATAAGAAACGCACAGTGTAATACATAGTATATGAGTGAGATGCACTGAAAAACTTAGAATTTAAGAAACGCACAGTGTAGTACATAGTATATGAGTGAGTTGCACTGTAAAACTTAGAATATAAGAAACGCACAGTGTAGTACATAGTATATGAGTGAGTTGCACTGAAAAACTTAGAATATAGGAAACGCACAGTGTAGTACATAGTATATGAGTGAGTTGCACTCAAAAACTTAGAATATAAGAAACGCACAGTGTAGTACATAGTATATGAGTGAGTTGCACTGAAAAACTTAGAATTTAAGAAACGCACAGTGTAGTACATAGTATATGAGTGAGTTGCACTGAAAAACTTAGAATTTAAGAAATGCACAGTGTAGTACATAGTATATGAGTGAGTTGCACTGAAAAACTTGAATTTACTGAAAAACCCGCATTACACGAAATGCACAGTGTAGTACATAGTATATGAGTGAGTTGCACTGAAAAACTTAGAATATAAGAAACGCACAGTGTAGTACATAGTATATGAGTGAGTTGCACTGAAAAACTTAGAATATAAGAAACGCACAGTGTAGTACATAGTATGTGAGTGAGTTGCACTGAAAAACTTAGAATATAAGAAACGCACAGTGTAGTACATAGTATATGAGTGAGTTGCATTGAAAAACTTAGAATATAAGAAACGCACAGTGTAGTGCATAGTACATGAGTGAGTTGCACTGAAAAACTTAGAATATAAGAAACGCACAGTAAGGTACATAGTACATGAATGAGTTGCACTGAAAAACTTAGAATTTACTGAAAAACCCGCATTACACGAAATGCACAGTGTAGTACATAGTATATGAGTGAGTTGCACTGAAAAACTTAGAATATAAGAAACGCACAGTGTAGTGCATAGTATATGAGTGAGTCGCACTGAAAAACTTAGAATATAAGAAACGCACAGTGTAGTACATAGTATATGAGTGAGTTGCACTGAAAAACTTAGAATTTACTGAAAAACCCGCATTACACGAAATGCACAGTGTAGTACATAGTATATGAGTGAGTTGCACTGAAAAACTTAGAATATAAGAAACGCACAGTGTAGTACATAGTATATGAGTGAGTTGCACTGAAAAACTTAGAATATAAGAAACGCACAGTGTAGTACATAGTATATGAGTGAGTTGCACTGAAAAACTTAGAATATAAGAAACGAACAGTGTAGTACATAGTATATGAGTGAGTTGCACTGAAAAACTTAGAATATAAGAAACGCACAGTGTAGTACATAGTATATGAATGAGTTGCACTGAAAAACTTAGAATATAAAAAACGCACAGTGTAGTACATAGTATATGAGTGAGTTGTACTGAAAAACTTAGAATATAAGAAACGCACAGTGTAGTACATAGTATATGAGTGAGTTGCACTGAAAAACTTAGAATATAAGAAACGCACAGTGTAATACATAGTATATGAGTGAGATGCACTGAAAAACTTAGAATTTAAGAAACGCACAGTGTAGTACATAGTATATGAGTGAGTTGCACTGTAAAACTTAGAATATAAGAAACGCACAGTGTAGTACATAGTATATGAGTGAGTTGCACTGAAAAACTTAGAATATAAGAAACGCACAGTGTAGTACATAGTATATGAGTGAGTTGCACTCAAAAACTTAGAATATAAGAAACGCACAGTGTAGTACATAGTATATGAGTGAGTTGCACTGAAAAACTTAGAATATAAGAAACGCACAGTGTAGTACACACTATATGAGTGAGTTGCACTTAAAAACTTAGAATATAAGAAACGCACAGTGTAGTACATAGTATATGAGTGAGTTGCAATGAAAAACTTAGAATTTAAGAAACGCACAGTATAGTACATAGTATATGAATGAGTTGCACTGAAAAACTTAGAATATAAGAAACGCACAGTATAGTACACAGTATATGAGTGAGTTGCACTGAAAAACTTAGAATATAAGAAACGCACAGTGTAGTACATAGTATATGAGTGAGTTGCACTGAAAAACTTAGAATATAAGAAACGCACAGTATAGTACATAGTATATGAATGAGTTGCACTGAAAAACTTAGAATTTACTGAAAAACCCGCATTACACGAAATGCACAGTGTAGTACATAGTATATGAGTGAGTTGCACTGAAAAACTTAGAATATAAGAAACGCACAGTGTAGTACATAGTATATGAGTGAGTTGCACTGAAAAATTTAGAATATAAGAAACGCACAGTGTAGTACATAGTATATGAGTGAGTTGCACTGAAAAACTTAGAATATAAGAAACGCACAGTGTAGTACATAGTATATGAGTGAGTTGCACTGAAAAACTTAGAATATAAGAAACGCACAGTGTAGTACACAGTATATGAGTGAGTTGCACTGAAAAACTTAGAATATAAGAAACGCACAGTGTAGTACATAGTATATGAGTGAGTTGCACTGAAAAACTTAGAATTTAAGAAACGCACAGTGTAGTACATAGTATATGAGTGAGTTGCACTGAAAAACTTAGAATATAAGAAACGCACAGTGAAGTACATAGTATATGAGTGAGTTGCACTGAAAAACTTAGAATATAAGAAACGCACAGTGTAGTACATAGTATATGAGTGAGTTGCACTGAAAAACTTAGAATTTACTGAAAAACCCGCATTACACGAAATGCACAGTGTAGTACATAGTATATGAGTGAGTTGCACTGAAAAACTTAGAATATAAGAAACGCACAGTGTAGTACATAGTATATGAGTGAGTTGCACTGAAAAACTTAGAATATAAGAAACGCACAGTGTAGTACATATTATATGAGTGAGTTGCACTGAAAAACTTAGAATATAAGAAACGCACAGTGTAGTACATAGTATATGAGTGAGTTGCACTGAAAAACTTAGAATATAAGAAACGCACAGTGTAGTACATAGTATATGAGTGAGTTGCACTGAAAAACTTAGAATATAAGAAACGCACAGTGTAGTACATAGTATATGAGTGAGTTGCACTGAAAAACTTAGAATATAAAAACGCACAGTGTAGTACATAGTATATGAGTGAGTTGCACTGAAAAACTTAGAATATAAGAAACGCACAGTGTAGTACATAGTATATGAGTGAGTTGCGATGAAAAACTTAGAATATAAGAAACGCACAGTGTAGTACATAGTATATGAGTGAGTTGCACTGAAAAACTTAGAATATAAGAAACGCACAGTGTAGTACATAGTATATGAGTGAGTTGCACTGAAAAACTTAGAATATAAGAAACGCACAGTGTAGTACATAGTATATGAGTGAGTTGCACTGAAAAACTTAGAATATAAGAAACGCACAGTGTAGTACATAGTATATGAGTGAATTGCACTGAAAAACTTAGAATATAAGAAACACACAGTGTAGTACATAGTATATGAGTGAGTTGCACTGAAAAACTTAGAATATAAGAAACGCACAGTGTAGTACATAGTATATGAGTGAGTTGCATTGAAAAACTTAGAATATAAGAAACGCACAGTGTAGTGCATAGTATATGAGTGAGTTGCCCTGAAAAACTTAGAATATAAGAAACGCACAGTATAGTACATAGTATATGAATGAGTTGCACTGAAAAACTTAGAATTTACTGAAAAACCCGCATTACACGAAATGCACAGTGTAGTACATAGTATATGAGTGAGTTGCACTGAAAAACTTAGAATATAAGAAACGCACAGTGTAGTACATAGTATATGAGTGAGTTGCACTGAAAAACTTAGAATATAAGAAACGCACAGTGTAGTACATAGTATATGAGTGAGTTGCACTGAAAAACTTAGAATATAAGAAACGCACAGTGTAGTACATAGTATATGAGTGAGTTGCACTGAAAAACTTAGAATATAAGAAACGCACAGTGTAGTACACAGTATAAGAGTGAGTTGCACTGAAAAACTTAAAATATAAGAAACGCACAGTGTAGTACACAGTATATGAGTGAGTTGCACTGAAAAACTTAGAATTTAAGAAACGCACAGTGTAGTACATAGTATATGAGTGAGTTGCACTGAAAAACTTAGAATATAAGAAACGCACAGTGTAGTACATAGTATATGAGTGAGTTGCACTGAAAAACTTAGAATATAGGAAACGCACAGTGTAGTACATAGTATATGAGTGAGTTGCACTGAAAAACTTAGAATATAAGAAACGCACAGTGTAGTACATAGTATATGAGTGAGTTGCACTGAAAAACTTAGAATTTACTGAAAAACCCGCATTACACGAAATGCACAGTGTAGTACATAGTATATGAGTGAGTTGCACTGAAAAACTTAGAATATAAGAAACGCACAGTGTAGTACATAGTATATGAGTGAGTTGCACTGAAAAACTTAGAATATAAGAAACGCACAGCGTAGTACATATTATATGAGTGAGTTGCACTGAAAAACTTAGAATATAAGAAACGCACAGTGTAGTACATAGTATATGAGTGAGTTGCACTGAAAAACTTAGAATATAAGAAACGCACAGTGTCGTACATAGTATATGAGTGAGTTGCACTGAAAAACTTAGAATATAAGAAACGCACAGTGTAGTACATAGTATATGAGTGAGTTGCACTGAAAAACTTAGAATATAAAAAACGCACAGTGTAGTACATAGTATATGAGTGAGTTGCACTGAAAAACTTAGAATATAAGAAACGCACAGTGTAGTACATAGTATATGAGTGAGTTGCGATGAAAAACTTAGAATATAAGAAACGCACAGTGTAGTACATAGTATATGAGTGAGTTGCACTGAAAAACTTAGAATATAAGAAACGCACAGTGTAGTACATAGTATATGAGTGAGTTGCACTGAAAAACTTAGAATATAAGAAACGCACAGTGTAGTACATAGTATATGAGTGAGTTGCACTGAAAAACTTAGAATATAAGAAACGCACAGTGTAATACATAGTATATGAGTGAGATGCACTGAAAAACTTAGAATTTAAGAAACGCACAGTGTAGTACATAGTATATGAGTGAGTTGCACTGTAAAACTTAGAATATAAGAAACGCACAGTGTAGTACATAGTATATGAGTGAGTTGCACTGAAAAACTTAGAATATAAGAAACGCACAGTGTAGTACATAGTATATGAGTGAGTTGCACTCAAAAACTTGAATTTACTGAAAAACCCGCATTACACGAAATGCACAGTGTAGTACATAGTATATGAGTGAGTTGCACTGAAAAACTTAGAATATAAGAAACGCACAGTGTAGTACATAGTATATGAGTGAGTTGCACTGAAAAACTTAGAATATAAGAAACTCACAGTGTAGTAAGTAGTATATGAGTGAGTTGCACTGAAAAACTTAGAATATAAGAAACGCACAGTGTAGTACATAGTATATGAGTGAGTTGCACTGAAAAACTTAGAATATAAGAAACGCACAGTGTAGTACATAGTATATGAGTGAGTTGCACTGAAAAACTTAGAATATAAGAAACGCACAGTGTAGTACATAGTATATGAGTGAGTTGCACTGAAAAACTTAGAATATAAGAAACGCACAGTGTATTACATAGTATATGAGTGAGTTGCATTGAAAAACTTAGAATATAAGAAACGCACAGTGTAGTGCATAATATATGAGTGAGTTGCCCTGAAAAACTTAGAATATAAGAAACGCACAGTATAGTACATAGTATATGAATGAGTTGCACTGAAAAACTTAGAATTTACTGAAAAACCCGCATTACACGAAATGCACAGTGTAGTACATAGTATATGAGTGAGTTGCACTGAAAAACTTAGAATATAAGAAACGCACAGTGTAGTACATAGTATATGAGTGAGTTGCACTGAAAAACTTAGAATATAAGAAACGCACAGTGTAGTACATAGTATATGAGTGAGTTGCACTGAAAAACTTAGAATATAAGAAACGCACAGTGTAGTACATAGTATATGAGTGAGTTGCACTGAAAAACTTAGAATATAAGAAACGCACAGTGTAGTACACAGTATATGAGTGAGTTGCACTGAAAAACTTAGAATTTAAGAAACGCACAGTGTAGTACATAGTATATGAGTGAGTTGCACTGAAAAACTTAGAATATAAGAAACGCACAGTGTAGTAAGTAGTATATGAGTGAGTTGCACTGAAAAACTTAGAATATAAGAAACGCACAGTGTAGTACATAGTATATGAGTGAGTTGCACTGAAAAACTTAGAATATAAGAAACGCACAGTGTAGTACATAGTATATGAGTGAGTTGCACTGAAAAACTTAGAATATAAGAAACGCACAGTGTAGTACATAGTATATGAGTGAGTTGCACTGAAAAACTTAGAATATAGGAAACGCACAGTGTAGTACATAGTATATGAGTGAGTTGCACTCAAAAACTTAGAATATAAGAAACGCACAGTGTAGTACATAGTATATGAGTGAGTTGCACTGAAAAACTTAGAATATAAGAAACGCACAGTGTAGTACATAGTATATGAGTGAGTTGCACTGAAAAACTTAGAATTTAAGAAACGCACAGTGTAGTACATAGTATATGAGTGAGTTGCACTGAAAAACTTGAATTTACTGAAAAACCCGCATTACACGAAATGCACAGTGTAGTACATAGTATATGACTGAGTTGCACTCAAAAACTTAGAATTTAAGAAACGCACAGTGTAGTACATAGTATATGAGTGAGTTGCACTGTAAAACTTAGAATATAAGAAACACACAGTGTAGTAAGTAGTATATGAGTGAGTTGCACTGAAAAACTTAGAATATAAGAAACGCACAGTGTAGTACAAAGTATATGAGTGAGTTGCACTGAAAAACTTAGAATATAAGAAACGCACAGTGTAGTACATAGTATATGAGTGAATTGCACTGAAAAACTTAGAATATAAGAAACGCACAGTGTAGTACATAGTATATGAGTGAGTTGCACTGAAAAACTTAGAATATAAGAAACACACAGTGTAGTACATAGTATATGAGTGAGTTGCATTGAAAAACTTAGAATATAAGAAACGCACAGTGTAGTGCATAGTACATGAGTGAGTTGCACTGAAAAACTTAGAATTTACTGAAAAACCCGCATTACACGAAATGCACAGTGTAGTACATAGTATATGAGTGAGTTGCACTGAAAAACTTAGAATATAAAAAACGCACAGTGTAGTACATAGTATATGAGTGAGTTGCACTGAAAAACTTAGAATATAAGAAACGCACAGTGTAGTACATAGTATATGAGTGAGTTGCGATGAAAAACTTAGAATATAAGAAACGCACAGTGTAGTACATAGTATATGAGTGAGTTGCACTGAAAAACTTAGAATATAAGAAACGCACAGTGTAGTACATAGTATATGAGTGAGTTGCACTGAAAAACTTAGAATATAAGAAACGCACAGTGTAGTACATAGTATATGAGTGAGTTGCACTGAAAAACTTAGAATATAAGAAACGCACAGTGTAGTACACAGTATAAGAGTGAGTTGCACTGAAAAACTTAGAATATAAGAAACGCACAGTGTAGTACATAGTATATGAGTGAGTTGCACTGAAAAACTTAGAATTTAAGAAACGCACAGTGTAGTACATAGTATATGAGTGAGTTGCACTGAAAAACTTAGAATATAAGAAACGCACAGTGTAGTACATAGTATATGAGTGAGTTGCACTGAAAAACTTAGAATATAGGAAACGCACAGTGTAGTACATAGTATATGAGTGAGTTGCACTGAAAAACTTAGAATATAAGAAACGCACAGTGTAGTACATAGTATATGAGTGAGTTGCACTGAAAAACTTAGAATTTACTGAAAAACCCGCATTACACGAAATGCACAGTGTAGTACATAGTATATGAGTGAGTTGCACTGAAAAACTTAGAATATAAGAAACGCACAGTGTAGTACATAGTATATGAGTGAGTTGCACTGAAAAACTTAGAATATAAGAAACGCACAGCGTAGTACATATTATATGAGTGAGTTGCACTGAAAAACTTAGAATATAAGAAACGCACAGTGTAGTACATAGTATATGAGTGAGTTGCACTGAAAAACTTAGAATATAAGAAACGCACAGTGTCGTACATAGTATATGAGTGAGTTGCACTGAAAAACTTAGAATATAAGAAACGCACAGTGTAGTACATAGTATATGAGTGAGTTGCACTGAAAAACTTAGAATATAAAAAACGCACAGTGTAGTACATAGTATATGAGTGAGTTGCACTGAAAAACTTAGAATATAAGAAACGCACAGTGTAGTACATAGTATATGAGTGAGTTGCGATGAAAAACTTAGAATATAAGAAACGCACAGTGTAGTACATAGTATATGAGTGAGTTGCACTGAAAAACTTAGAATATAAGAAACGCACAGTGTAGTACATAGTATATGAGTGAGTTGCACTGAAAAACTTAGAATATAAGAAACGCACAGTGTAGTACATAGTATATGAGTGAGTTGCACTGAAAAACTTAGAATATAAGAAACGCACAGTGTAATACATAGTATATGAGTGAGATGCACTGAAAAACTTAGAATTTAAGAAACGCACAGTGTAGTACATAGTATATGAGTGAGTTGCACTGTAAAACTTAGAATATAAGAAACGCACAGTGTAGTACATAGTATATGAGTGAGTTGCACTGAAAAACTTAGAATATAAGAAACGCACAGTGTAGTACATAGTATATGAGTGAGTTGCACTCAAAAACTTGAATTTACTGAAAAACCCGCATTACACGAAATGCACAGTGTAGTACATAGTATATGAGTGAGTTGCACTGAAAAACTTAGAATATAAGAAACGCACAGTGTAGTACATAGTATATGAGTGAGTTGCACTGAAAAACTTAGAATATAAGAAACGCACAGTGTAGTAAGTAGTATATGAGTGAGTTGCACTGAAAAACTTAGAATATAAGAAACGCACAGTGTAGTACATAGTATATGAGTGAGTTGCACTGAAAAACTTAGAATATAAGAAACGCACAGTGTAGTACATAGTATATGAGTGAGTTGCACTGAAAAACTTAGAATATAAGAAACGCACAGTGTAGTACATAGTATATGAGTGAGTTGCACTGAAAAACTTAGAATATAAGAAACGCACAGTGTATTACATAGTATATGAGTGAGTTGCATTGAAAAACTTAGAATATAAGAAACGCACAGTGTAGTGCATAATATATGAGTGAGTTGCCCTGAAAAACTTAGAATATAAGAAACGCACAGTATAGTACATAGTATATGAATGAGTTGCACTGAAAAACTTAGAATTTACTGAAAAACCCGCATTACACGAAATGCACAGTGTAGTACATAGTATATGAGTGAGTTGCACTGAAAAACTTAGAATATAAGAAACGCACAGTGTAGTACATAGTATATGAGTGAGTTGCACTGAAAAACTTAGAATTTAAGAAACGCACAGTGTAGTACATAGTATATGAGTGAGTTGCACTGAAAAACTTAGAATATAAGAAACGCACAGTGTAGTACATAGTATATGAGTGAGTTGCACTGAAAAACTTAGAATATAGGAAACGCACAGTGTAGTACATAGTATATGAGTGAGTTGCACTGAAAAACTTAGAATATAAGAAACGCACAGTGTAGTACATAGTATATGAGTGAGTTGCACTGAAAAACTTAGAATTTACTGAAAAACCCGCATTACACGAAATGCACAGTGTAGTACATAGTATATGAGTGAGTTGCACTGAAAAACTTAGAATATAAGAAACGCACAGTGTAGTACATAGTATATGAGTGAGTTGCACTGAAAAACTTAGAATATAAGAAACGCACAGCGTAGTACATATTATATGAGTGAGTTGCACTGAAAAACTTAGAATATAAGAAACGCACAGTGTAGTACATAGTATATGAGTGAGTTGCACTGAAAAACTTAGAATATAAGAAACGCACAGTGTCGTACATAGTATATGAGTGAGTTGCACTGAAAAACTTAGAATATAAGAAACGCACAGTGTAGTACATAGTATATGAGTGAGTTGCACTGAAAAACTTAGAATATAAAAAACGCACAGTGTAGTACATAGTATATGAGTGAGTTGCACTGAAAAACTTAGAATATAAGAAACGCACAGTGTAGTACATAGTATATGAGTGAGTTGCGATGAAAAACTTAGAATATAAGAAACGCACAGTGTAGTACATAGTATATGAGTGAGTTGCACTGAAAAACTTAGAATATAAGAAACGCACAGTGTAGTACATAGTATATGAGTGAGTTGCACTGAAAAACTTAGAATATAAGAAACGCACAGTGTAGTACATAGTATATGAGTGAGTTGCACTGAAAAACTTAGAATATAAGAAACGCACAGTGTAATACATAGTATATGAGTGAGATGCACTGAAAAACTTAGAATTTAAGAAACGCACAGTGTAGTACATAGTATATGAGTGAGTTGCACTGTAAAACTTAGAATATAAGAAACGCACAGTGTAGTACATAGTATATGAGTGAGTTGCACTGAAAAACTTAGAATATAAGAAACGCACAGTGTAGTACATAGTATATGAGTGAGTTGCACTCAAAAACTTGAATTTACTGAAAAACCCGCATTACACGAAATGCACAGTGTAGTACATAGTATATGAGTGAGTTGCACTGAAAAACTTAGAATATAAGAAACGCACAGTGTAGTACATAGTATATGAGTGAGTTGCACTGAAAAACTTAGAATATAAGAAACGCACAGTGTAGTAAGTAGTATATGAGTGAGTTGCACTGAAAAACTTAGAATATAAGAAACGCACAGTGTAGTACATAGTATATGAGTGAGTTGCACTGAAAAACTTAGAATATAAGAAACGCACAGTGTAGTACATAGTATATGAGTGAGTTGCACTGAAAAACTTAGAATATAAGAAACGCACAGTGTAGTACATAGTATATGAGTGAGTTGCACTGAAAAACTTAGAATATAAGAAACGCACAGTGTATTACATAGTATATGAGTGAGTTGCATTGAAAAACTTAGAATATAAGAAACGCACAGTGTAGTGCATAATATATGAGTGAGTTGCCCTGAAAAACTTAGAATATAAGAAACGCACAGTATAGTACATAGTATATGAATGAGTTGCACTGAAAAACTTAGAATTTACTGAAAAACCCGCATTACACGAAATGCACAGTGTAGTACATAGTATATGAGTGAGTTGCACTGAAAAACTTAGAATATAAGAAACGCACAGTGTAGTACATAGTATATGAGTGAGTTGCACTGAAAAACTTAGAATATAAGAAACGCACAGTGTAGTACATAGTATATGAGTGAGTTGCACTGAAAAACTTAGAATATAAGAAACGCACAGTGTAGTACATAGTATATGAGTGAGTTGCACTGAAAAACTTAGAATATAAGAAACACACAGTGTAGTACATAGTATATGAGTGAGTTGCACTGAAAAACTTAGAATATAAGAAACGCACAGTGTAGTACATAGTATATGAGTGAGTTGCACTGAAAAACTTAGAATATAAGAAACGCACAGTGTAGTACATAGTATATGAGTGAGTTGCACTGAAAAACTTAGAATATAGGAAACGCACAGTGTAGTACATAGTATATGAGTGAGTTGCACTCAAAAACTTAGAATATAAGAAACGCACAGTGTAGTACATAGTATATGAGTGAGTTGCACTGAAAAACTTAGAATATAAGAAACGCACAGTGTAGTACATATTATATGAGTGAGTTGCACTGAAAAACTTAGAATTTAAGAAACGCACAGTGTAGTACATAGTATATGAGTGAGTTGCACTGAAAAACTTGAATTTACTGAAAAACCCGCATTACACGAAATGCACAGTGTAGTACATAGTATATGAGTGAGTTGCACTCAAAAACTTAGAATATAAGAAACGCACAGTGTAGTACATAGTATATGAGTGAGTTGCACTGTAAAACTTAGAATATAAGAAACGCACAGTGTAGTAAGTAGTATATGAGTGAGTTGCACTGAAAAACTTAGAATATAAGAAACGCACAGTGTAGTACAAAGTATATGAGTGAGTTGCACTGAAAAACTTAGAATATAAGAAACGCACAGTGTAGTACATAGTATATGAGTGAATTGCACTGAAAAACTTAGAATTTAAGAAACGCACAGTGTAGTACATAGTATATGAGTGAGTTGCACTGAAAAACTTAGAATATAAGAAACGCACAGTGTAGTACATAGTATATGAGTGAGTTGCATTGAAAAACTTAGAATATAAGAAACGCACAGTGTAGTGCATAGTACATGAGTGAGTTGCACTGAAAAACTTAGAATATAAGAAACGCACAGTATAGTACATAGTACATGAATGAGTTGCACTGAAAAACTTAGAATTTACTGAAAAACCCGCATTACACGAAATGCACAGTGTAGTACATAGTATATGAGTGAGTTGCACTGAAAAACTTAGAATATAAAAAACGCACAGTGTAGTACATAGTATATGAGTGAGTTGCACTGAAAAACTTAGAATATAAGAAACGCACAGTGTAATACATAGTATATGAGTGAGTTGCGATGAAAAACTTAGAATATAAGAAACGCACAGTGTAGTACATAGTATATGAGTGAGTTGCACTGAAAAACTTAGAATATAAGAAACGCACAGTGTAGTACATAGTATATGAGTGAGTTGCACTGAAAAACTTAGAATATAAGAAACGCACAGTGTAGTACATAGTATATGAGTGAGTTGCACTGAAAAACTTAGAATATAAGAAACGCACAGTGTAATACATAGTATATGAGTGAGATGCACTGAAAAACTTAGAATTTAAGAAACGCACAGTGTAGTACATAGTATATGAGTGAGTTGCACTGTAAAACTTAGAATATAAGAAACGCACAGTGTAGTACATAGTATATGAGTGAGTTGCACTGAAAAACTTAGAATATAAGAAACGCACAGTGTAGTACATAGTATATGAGTGAGTTGCACTCAAAAACTTGAATTTACTGAAAAACCCGCATTACACGAAATGCACAGTGTAGTACATAGTATATGAGTGAGTTGCACTGAAAAACTTAGAATATAAGAAACGCACAGTGTAGTACATAGTATATGAGTGAGTTGCACTGAAAAACTTAGAATATAAGAAACGCACAGTGTAGTAAGTAGTATATGAGTGAGTTGCACTGAAAAACTTAGAATATAAGAAACGCACAGTGTAGTACATAGTATATGAGTGAGTTGCACTGAAAAACTTAGAATATAAGAAACGCACAGTGTAGTACATAGTATATGAGTGAGTTGCACTGAAAAACTTAAAATATAAGAAACGCACAGTGTAGTACATAGTATATGAGTGAGTTGCACTGAAAAACTTAGAATATAAGAAACGCACAGTGTATTACATAGTATATGAGTGAGTTGCATTGAAAAACTTAGAATATAAGAAACGCACAGTGTAGTGCATAATATATGAGTGAGTTGCCCTGAAAAACATAGAATATAAGAAACGCACAGTATAGTACATAGTATATGAATGAGTTGCACTGAAAAACTTAGAATTTACTGAAAAACCCGCATTACACGAAATGCACAGTGTAGTACATAGTATATGAGTGAGTTGCACTGAAAAACTTAGAATATAAGAAACGCACAGTGTAGTACATAGTATATGAGTGAGTTGCACTGAAAAACTTAGAATATAAGAAACGCACAGTGTAGTACATAGTATATGAGTGAGTTGCACTGAAAAACTTAGAATATAAGAAACGCACAGTGTAGTACATAGTATATGAGTGAGTTGCACTGAAAAACTTAGAATATAAGAAACGCACAGTGTAGTACACAGTATATGAGTGAGTTGCACTGAAAAACTTAGAATTTAAGAAACGCACAGTGTAGTACATAGTATATGAGTGAGTTGCACTGAAAAACTTAGAATATAAGAAACGCACAGTGTAGTAAGTAGTATATGAGTGAGTTGCACTGAAAAACTTAGAATATAAGAAACGCACAGTGTAGTACATAGTATATGAGTGAGTTGCACTGAAAAACTTAGAATATAAGAAACGCACAGTGTAGTACATAGTATATGAGTGAGTTGCACTGAAAAACTTAGAATATAAGAAACGCACAGTGTAGTACATAGTATATGAGTGAGTTGCACTGAAAAACTTAGAATATAGGAAACGCACAGTGTAGTACATAGTATATGAGTGAGTTGCACTCAAAAACTTAGAATATAAGAAACGCACAGTGTAGTACATAGTATATGAGTGAGTTGCACTGAAAAAATTAGAATATAAGAAACGCACAGTGTAGTACATAGTATATGAGTGAGTTGCACTGAAAAACTTAGAATTTAAGAAACGCACAGTGTAGTACATAGTATATGAGTGAGTTGCACTGAAAAACTTGAATTTACTGAAAAACCCGCATTACACGAAATGCACAGTGTAGTACATAGTATATGAGTGAGTTGCACTCAAAAACTTAGAATATAAGAAACGCACAGTGTAGTACATAGTATATGAGTGAGTTGCACTGAAAAACTTAGAATATAAGAAACGCACAGTGTAGTAAGTAGTATATGAGTGAGTTGCACTGAAAAACTTAGAATATAAGAAACGCACAGTGTAGTACAAAGTATATGAGTGAGTTGCACTGAAAAACTTAGAATATAAGAAACGCACAGTGTAGTACATAGTATATGAGTGAATTGCACTGAAAAACTTAGAATATAAGAAACGCACAGTGTAGTACATAGTACATGAGTGAGTTGCACTGAAAAACTTAGATTATAAGAAACGCACAGTGTAGTACATAGTATATGAGTGAGTTGCATTGAAAAACTTAGAATATAAGAAACGCACAGTGTAGTGCATAGTACATGAGTGAGTTGCACTGAAAAACTTAGAATATAAGAAACGCACAGTATAGTACATAGTACATGAATGAGTTGCACTGAAAAACTTAGAATTTACTGAAAAACCCGCATTACACGAAATGCACAGTGTAGTACATAGTATATGAGTGAGTTGCACTGAAAAACTTAGAATATAAGAAACGCACAGTGTAGTGCATAGTATATGAGTGAGTCGCACTGAAAAACTTAGAATATAAGAAACGCACAGTGTAGTACATAGTATATGAGTGAGTTGCACTGAAAAACTTAGAATTTACTGAAAAACCCGCATTACACGAAATGCACAGTGTAGTACATAGTATATGAGTGAGTTGCACTGAAAAACTTAGAATATAAGAAACGCACAGTGTAGTACATAGTATATGAGTGAGTTGCACTGAAAAACTTAGAATATAAGAAACGCACAGTGTAGTACATAGTATATGAGTGAGTTGCACTGAAAAACTTAGAATATAAGAAACGCACAGTGTAGTACATAGTATATGAGTGAGTTGCACTGAAAAACTTAGAATATAAGAAACGCACAGTGTAGTACATAGTATATGAGTGAGTTGCACTCAAAAACTTGAATTTACTGAAAAACCCGCATTACACGAAATGCACAGTGTAGTACATAGTATATGAGTGAGTTGCACTGAAAAACTTAGAATATAAGAAACGCACAGTGTAGTACATAGTATATGAGTGAGTTGCACTGAAAAACTTAGAATTTACTGAAAAACCCGCATTACACGAAATGCACAGTGTAGTACATAGTATATGAGTGAGTTGCACTGAAAAACTTAGAATATAAGAAACGCACAGTGTAGTACATAGTATATGAGTGAGTTGCACTGAAAAACTTAGAATATAAGAAACGCACAGTGTAGTACATAATATATGAGTGAGTTGCACTGAAAAACTTAGAATATAAGAAACGCACAGTGTAGTACATAGTATATGAGTGAGTTGCGATGAAAAACTTAGAATATAAGAAACGCACAGTGTAGTACATAGTATATGAGTGAGTTGCACTGAAAAACTTAGAATATAAGAAACGCACAGTGTAGTACATAGTATATGAGTGAGTTGCACTGAAAAACTTAGAATATAAGAAACGCACAGTGTAGTACATAGTATATGAGTGAGTTGCACTGAAAAACTTAGAATATAAGAAACGCACAGTGTAGTACATAGTATATGAGTGAGTTGCACGGAAAAACTTAGAATTTAAGAAACGCACAGTGTAGTACATAGTATATGAGTGAGTTGCACTGAAAAACTTGAATTTACTGAAAAACCCGCATTACACGAAATGCACAGTGTAGTACATAGTATATGAGTGAGTTGCACTCAAAAACTTAGAATATAAGAAACGCACAGTGTAGTACATAGTATATGAGTGAGTTGCACTGAAAAACTTAGAATATAAGAAACGCACAGTGTAGTAAGTAGTATATGAGTGAGTTGCGCTGAAAAACTTAGAATATAAGAAACGCACAGTGTAGTACAAAGTATATGAGTGAGTTGCACTGAAAAACTTAGAATATAAGAAACGCACAGTGTAGTACATAGTATATGAGTGAATTGCACTGAAAAACTTAGAATATAAGAAACGCACAGTGTAGTACATAGTATATGAGTGAGTTGCACTGAAAAACTTAGAATATAAGAAACGCACAGTGTAGTACATAGTATATGAGTGAGTTGCATTGAAAAACTTAGAATATAAGAAACGCACAGTGTAGTGCATAGTACATGAGTGAGTTGCACTGAAAAACTTAGAATATAAGAAACGCACAGTATAGTACATAGTACATGAATGAGTTGCACTGAAAAACTTAGAATTTACTGAAAAACCCGCATTACACGAAATGCACAGTGTAGTACATAGTATATGAGTGAGTTGCACTGAAAAACTTAGAATATAAAAAACGCACAGTGTAGTACATAGTATATGAGTGAGTTGCACTGAAAAACTTAGAATATAAGAAACGCACAGTGTAGTACATAGTATATGAGTGAGTTGCGATGAAAAACTTAGAATATAAGAAACGCACAGTGTAGTACATAGTATATGAGTGAGTTGCACTGAAAAACTTAGAATTTAAGAAACGCACAGTGTAGTACATAGTATATGAGTGAGTTGCACTGAAAAACTTGAATTTACTGAAAAACCCGCATTACACGAAATGCACAGTGTAGTACATAGTATATGAGTGAGTTGCACTCAAAAACTTAGAATATAAGAAACGCACAGTGTAGTACATAGTATATGAGTGAGTTGCACTGAAAAACTTAGAATATAAGAAACGCACAGTGTAGTAAGTAGTATATGAGTGAGTTGCACTGAAAAACTTAGAATATAAGAAACGCACAGTGTAGTACAAAGTATATGAGTGAGTTGCACTGAAAAACTTAGAATATAAGAAACGCACAGTGTAGTACATAGTATATGAGTGAATTGCACTGAAAAACTTAGAATATAAGAAACGCACAGTGTAGTACATAGTATATGAGTGAGTTGCACTGAAAAACTTAGAATATAAGAAACGCACAGTGTAGTACATAGTATATGAGTGAGTTGCATTGAAAAACTTAGAATATAAGAAACGCACAGTGTAGTGCATAGTACATGAGTGAGTTGCACTGAAAAACTTAGAATATAAGAAACGCACAGTATAGTACATAGTACATGAATGAGTTGCACTGAAAAACTTAGAATTTACTGAAAAACCCGCATTACACGAAATGCACAGTGTAGTACATAGTATATGAGTGAGTTGCACTGAAAAACTTAGAATATAAAAAACGCACAGTGTAGTACATAGTATATGAGTGAGTTGCACTGAAAAACTTAGAATATAAGAAACGCACAGTGTAGTACATAGTATATGAGTGAGTTGCGATGAAAAACTTAGAATATAAGAAACGCACAGTGTAGTACATAGTATATGAGTGAGTTGCACTGAAAAACTTAGAATTTACTGAAAAACCCGCATTACACGAAATGCACAGTGTAGTACATAGTATATGAGTGAGTTGCACTGAAAAACTTAGAATATAAGAAACGCACAGTGTAGTACATAGTATATGAGTGAGTTGCACTGAAAAACTTAGAATATAAGAAACGCACAGTGTAGTACATGATATATGAGTGAGTTGCACTGAAAAACTTAGAATATAAGAAACGCACAGTGTAGTACATAGTATATGAGTGAGTTGCGATGAAAAACTTAGAATATAAGAAACGCACAGTGTAGTACATAGTATATGAGTGAGTTGCACTGAAAAACTTAGAATATAAGAAACGCACAGTGTAGTACATAGTATATGAGTGAGTTGCACTGAAAAACTTAGAATATAAGAAACGCACAGTGTAGTACATAGTATATGAGTGAGTTGCACTGAAAAACTTAGAATATAAGAAACGCACAGTGTAGTACATAGTATATGAGTGAGTTGCACGGAAAAACTTAGAATTTAAGAAACGCACAGTGTAGTACATAGTATATGAGTGAGTTGCACTGAAAAACTTGAATTTACTGAAAAACCCGCATTACACGAAATGCACAGTGTAGTACATAGTATATGAGTGAGTTGCACTCAAAAACTTAGAATATAAGAAACGCACAGTGTAGTAAGTAGTATATGAGTGAGTTGCACTGAAAAACTTAGAATATAAGAAACGCACAGTGTAGTACAAAGTATATGAGTGAGTTGCACTGAAAAACTTAGAATATAAGAAACGCACAGTGTAGTACATAGTATATGAGTGAATTGCACTGAAAAACTTAGAATATAAGAAACGCACAGTGTAGTACATAGTATATGAGTGAGTTGCACTGAAAAACTTAGAATATAAGAAACGCACAGTGTAGTACATAGTATATGAGTGAGTTGCACTGAAAAACTTAGAATATAAGAAACGCACAGTGTAGTGCATAGTACATGAGTGAGTTGCACTGAAAAACTTAGAATATAAGAAACGCACAGTATAGTACATAGTACCTGAATGAGTTGCACTGAAAAACTTAGAATTTACTGAAAAACCCGCATTACACGAAATGCACAGTGTAGTACATAGTATATGAGTGAGTTGCACTGAAAAACTTAGAATATAAAAAACGCACAGTTTAGTACATAGTATATGAGTGAGTTGCACTGAAAAACTTAGAATATAAGAAACGCACAGTGTAGTACATAGTATATGAGTGAGTTGCGATGAAAAACTTAGAATATAAGAAACGCACAGTGTAGTACATAGTATATGAGTGAGTTGCACTGAAAAACTTAGAATATAAGAAACGCACAGTGTAGTACATAGTATATGAGTGAGTTGCACTGAAAAACTTAGAATATAAGAAACGCACAGTGTAGTAAGTAGTATATGAGTGAGTTGCACTGAAAAACTTAGAATATAAGAAACGCACAGTGTAGTACAAAGTATATGAGTGAGTTGCACTGAAAAACTTAGAATATAAGAAACGCACAGTGTAGTACATAGTATATGAGTGAGTTGCACTGAAAAACTTAGAATATAAGAAACCCACAGTGTAATACATAGTATATGAGTGAGATGCACTGAAAAACTTAGAATTTAAGAAACGCACAGTGTAGTACATAATATATGAGTGAGTTGCACTGTAAAACTTAGAATATAAGAAACGCACAGTGTAGTACATAGTATATGAGTGAGTTGCACTGAAAAACTTAGAATATAAGAAACGCACAGTGTAGTACATAGTATATGAGTGAGTTGCATTGAAAAACTTAGAATATAAGAAACGCACAGTGTAGTGCATAGTACATGAGTGAGTTGCACTGAAAAACTTAGAATATAAGAAACGCACAGTATAGTACATAGTACATGAATGAGTTGCACTGAAAAACTTAGAATTTACTGAAAAACCCGCATTACACGAAATGCACAGTGTAGTACATAGTATATGAGTGAGTTGCACTGAAAAACTTAGAATATAAAAAACGCACAGTGTAGTACATAGTATATGAGTGAGTTGCACTGAAAAACTTAGAATATAAGAAACGCACAGTGTAGTACATAGTATATGAGTGAGTTGCGATGAAAAACTTAGAATATAAGAAACGCACAGTGTAGTACATAGTATATGAGTGAGTTGCACTGAAAAACTTAGAATTTACTGAAAAACCCGCATTACACGAAATGCACAGTGTAGTACATAGTATATGAGTGAGTTGCACTGAAAAACTTAGAATATAAGAAACGCACAGTGTAGTACATAGTATATGAGTGAGTTGCACTGAAAAACTTAGAATATAAGAAACGCACAGTGTAGTACATGATATATGAGTGAGTTGCACTGAAAAACTTAGAATATAAGAAACGCACAGTGTAGTACATAGTATATGAGTGAGTTGCGATGAAAAACTTAGAATATAAGAAACGCACAGTGTAGTACATAGTATATGAGTGAGTTGCACTGAAAAACTTAGAATATAAGAAACGCACAGTGTAGTACATAGTATATGAGTGAGTTGCACTGAAAAACTTAGAATATAAGAAACGCACAGTGTAGTACATAGTATATGAGTGAGTTGCACTGAAAAACTTAGAATATAAGAAACGCACAGTGTAGTACATAGTATATGAGTGAGTTGCACGGAAAAACTTAGAATTTAAGAAACGCACAGTGTAGTACATAGTATATGAGTGAGTTGCACTGAAAAACTTGAATTTACTGAAAAACCCGCATTACACGAAATGCACAGTGTAGTACATAGTATATGAGTGAGTTGCACTCAAAAACTTAGAATATAAGAAACGCACAGTGTAGTAAGTAGTATATGAGTGAGTTGCACTGAAAAACTTAGAATATAAGAAACGCACAGTGTAGTACAAAGTATATGAGTGAGTTGCACTGAAAAACTTAGAATATAAGAAACGCACAGTGTAGTACATAGTATATGAGTGAATTGCACTGAAAAACTTAGAATATAAGAAACGCACAGTGTAGTACATAGTATATGAGTGAGTTGCACTGAAAAACTTAGAATATAAGAAACGCACAGTGTAGTACATAGTATATGAGTGAGTTGCACTGAAAAACTTAGAATATAAGAAACGCACAGTGTAGTGCATAGTACATGAGTGAGTTGCACTGAAAAACTTAGAATATAAGAAACGCACAGTATAGTACATAGTACCTGAATGAGTTGCACTGAAAAACTTAGAATTTACTGAAAAACCCGCATTACACGAAATGCACAGTGTAGTACATAGTATATGAGTGAGTTGCACTGAAAAACTTAGAATATAAAAAACGCACAGTTTAGTACATAGTATATGAGTGAGTTGCACTGAAAAACTTAGAATATAAGAAACGCACAGTGTAGTACATAGTATATGAGTGAGTTGCGATGAAAAACTTAGAATATAAGAAACGCACAGTGTAGTACATAGTATATGAGTGAGTTGCACTGAAAAACTTAGAATATAAGAAACGCACAGTGTAGTACATAGTATATGAGTGAGTTGCACTGAAAAACTTAGAATATAAGAAACGCACAGTGTAGTAAGTAGTATATGAGTGAGTTGCACTGAAAAACTTAGAATATAAGAAACGCACAGTGTAGTACAAAGTATATGAGTGAGTTGCACTGAAAAACTTAGAATATAAGAAACGCACAGTGTAGTACATAGTATATGAGTGAGTTGCACTGAAAAACTTAGAATATAAGAAACCCACAGTGTAATACATAGTATATGAGTGAGATGCACTGAAAAACTTAGAATTTAAGAAACGCACAGTGTAGTACATAATATATGAGTGAGTTGCACTGTAAAACTTAGAATATAAGAAACGCACAGTGTAGTACATAGTATATGAGTGAGTTGCACGGAAAAACTTAGAATTTAAGAAACGCACAGTGTAGTACATAGTATATGAGTGAGTTGCACTGAAAAACTTGAATTTACTGAAAAACCCGCATTACACGAAATGCACAGTGTAGTACATAGTATATGAGTGAGTTGCACTCAAAAACTTAGAATATAAGAAACGCACAGTGTAGTACATAGTATATGAGTGAGTTGCACTGAAAAACTTAGAATATAAGAAACGCACAGTGTAGTAAGTAGTATATGAGTGAGTTGCACTGAAAAACTTAGAATATAAGAAACGCACAGTGTAGTACAAAGTATATGAGTGAGTTGCACTGAAAAACTTAGAATATAAGAAACGCACAGTGTAGTACATAGTATATGAGTGAATTGCACTGAAAAACTTAGAATATAAGAAACGCACAGTGTAGTACATAGTATATGAGTGAGTTGCACTGAAAAACTTAGAATATAAGAAACGCACAGTGTAGTACATAGTATATGAGTGAGTTGCACTGAAAAACTTAGAATATAAGAAACGCACAGTGTAGTGCATAGTACATGAGTGAGTTGCACTGAAAAACTTAGAATATAAGAAACGCACAGTATAGTACATAGTACCTGAATGAGTTGCACTGAAAAACTTAGAATTTACTGAAAAACCCGCATTACACGAAATGCACAGTGTAGTACATAGTATATGAGTGAGTTGCACTGAAAAACTTAGAATATAAAAAACGCACAGTTTAGTACATAGTATATGAGTGAGTTGCACTGAAAAACTTAGAATATAAGAAACGCACAGTGTAGTACATAGTATATGAGTGAGTTGCGATGAAAAACTTAGAATATAAGAAACGCACAGTGTAGTACATAGTATATGAGTGAGTTGCACTGAAAAACTTAGAATATAAGAAACGCACAGTGTAGTACATAGTATATGAGTGAGTTGCACTGAAAAACTTAGAATATAAGAAACGCACAGTGTAGTAAGTAGTATATGAGTGAGTTGCACTGAAAAACTTAGAATATAAGAAACGCACAGTGTAGTACAAAGTATATGAGTGAGTTGCACTGAAAAACTTAGAATATAAGAAACGCACAGTGTAGTACATAGTATATGAGTGAGTTGCACTGAAAAACTTAGAATATAAGAAACCCACAGTGTAATACATAGTATATGAGTGAGATGCACTGAAAAACTTAGAATTTAAGAAACGCACAGTGTAGTACATAGTATATGAGTGAGTTGCACTGTAAAACTTAGAATATAAGAAACGCACAGTGTAGTACATAGTATATGAGTGAGTTGCACTGAAAAACTTAGAATATAAGAAACGCACAGTGTAGTACATAGTATATGAGTGAGTTGCACTCAAAAACTTGAATTTACTGAAAAACCCGCATTACACGAAATGCACAGTGTAGTACATAGTATATGAGTGAGTTGCACTGAAAAACTTAGAATATAAGAAACGCACAGTGTAGTACATAGTATATGAGTGAGTTGCACTGAAAAACTTAGAATATAAGAAACGCACAGTGTAGTACATAGTATATGAGTGAGTTGCACTGAAAAACTTAGAATATAAGAGACGCACAGTGTAGTACATAGTATATGAGTGAGTTGCACTGAAAAACTTAGAATATAAGAAACGCACAGTGTAGTACATAGTATATGAGTGAGTTGCACTGAAAAACTTAGAATATAAGAAACGCACAGTGTAGTACATAGTATATGAGTGAGTTGCACTGAAAAACTTAGAATATAAGAAACGCACAGTGTAGTACATAGTATATGAGTGAGATGCACTGAAAAACTTAGAATTTAAGAAACGCACAGTGTAGTACATAGTATATGAGTGAGTTGCACTGTAAAACTTAGAATATAAGAAACGCACAGTGTAGTACATAGTATATGAGTGAGTTGCACTGAAAAACTTAGAATATAAGAAACGCACAGTGTAGTACATAGTATATGAGTGAGTTGCACTGAAAAACTTAGAATATAAGAAACGCACAGTGTAGTACATAGTATATGAGTGAGTTGCACTGAAAAACTTAGAATATAAGAAACGCACAGTGTAGTAAGTAGTATATGAGTGAGTTGCACTGAAAAACTTAGAATATAAGAAACGCACAGTGTAGTACATAGTATATGAGTGAGTTGCACTGAAAAACTTAGAATATAAGAAACGCACAGTGTAGTACATAGTATATGAGTGAGTTGCACTGAAAAACTTAGAATATAAGAAACGCACAGTGTAGTACATAGTATATGAGTGAGTTGCACTGAAAAACTTAGAATATAAGAAACGCACAGTGTATTACATAGTATATGAGTGAGTTGCATTGAAAAACTTAGAATATAAGAAACGCACAGTGTAGTGCATAATATATGAGTGAGTTGCCCTGAAAAACATAGAATATAAGAAACGCACAGTATAGTACATAGTATATGAATGAGTTGCACTGAAAAACTTAGAATTTACTGAAAAACCCGCATTACACGAAATGCACAGTGTAGTACATAGTATATGAGTGAGTTGCACTGAAAAACTTAGAATATAAGAAACGCACAGTGTAGTACATAGTATATGAGTGAGTTGCACTGAAAAACTTAGAATATAAGAAACGCACAGTGTAGTACATAGTATATGAGTGAGTTGCACTGAAAAACTTAGAATATAAGAAACGCACAGTGTAGTACATAGTATATGAGTGAGTTGCACTGAAAAACTTAGAATATAAGAAACGCACAGTGTAGTACACAGTATATGAGTGAGTTGCACTGAAAAACTTAGAATTTAAGAAACGCACAGTGTAGTACATAGTATATGAGTGAGTTGCACTGAAAAACTTAGAATATAAGAAACGCACAGTGTAGTAAGTAGTATATGAGTGAGTTGCACTGAAAAACTTAGAATATAAGAAACGCACAGTGTAGTACATAGTATATGAGTGAGTTGCACTGAAAAACTTAGAATATAAGAAACGCACAGTGTAGTACATAGTATATGAGTGAGTTGCACTGAAAAACTTAGAATATAAGAAACGCACAGTGTAGTACATAGTATATGAGTGAGTTGCACTGAAAAACTTAGAATATAGGAAACGCACAGTGTAGTACATAGTATATGAGTGAGTTGCACTCAAAAACTTGAATTTACTGAAAAACCCGCATTACACGAAATGCACAGTGTAGTACATAGTATATGAGTGAGTTGCACTGAAAAACTTAGAATATAAGAAACGCACAGTGTAGTACATAGTATATGAGTGAGTTGCACTGAAAAACTTAGAATATAAGAAACGCACAGTGTAGTAAGTAGTATATGAGTGAGTTGCACTGAAAAACTTAGAATATAAGAAACGCACAGTGTAGTACATAGTATATGAGTGAGTTGCACTGAAAAACTTAGAATATAAGAAACGCACAGTGTAGTACATAGTATATGAGTGAGTTGCACTGAAAAACTTAGAATATAAGAAACGCACAGTGTAGTACATAGTATATGAGTGAGTTGCACTGAAAAACTTAGAATATAAGAAACGCACAGTGTATTACATAGTATATGAGTGAGTTGCATTGAAAAACTTAGAATATAAGAAACGCACAGTGTAGTGCATAATATATGAGTGAGTTGCCCTGAAAAACATAGAATATAAGAAACGCACAGTATAGTACATAGTATATGAATGAGTTGCACTGAAAAACTTAGAATTTACTGAAAAACCCGCATTACACGAAATGCACAGTGTAGTACATAGTATATGAGTGAGTTGCACTGAAAAACTTAGAATATAAGAAACGCACAGTGTAGTACATAGTATATGAGTGAGTTGCACTGAAAAACTTAGAATATAAGAAACGCACAGTGTAGTACATAGTATATGAGTGAGTTGCACTGAAAAACTTAGAATATAAGAAACGCACAGTGTAGTACATAGTATATGAGTGAGTTGCACTGAAAAACTTAGAATATAAGAAACGCACAGTGTAGTACACAGTATATGAGTGAGTTGCACTGAAAAACTTAGAATTTAAGAAACGCACAGTGTAGTACATAGTATATGAGTGAGTTGCACTGAAAAACTTAGAATATAAGAAACGCACAGTGTAGTAAGTAGTATATGAGTGAGTTGCACTGAAAAACTTAGAATATAAGAAACGCACAGTGTAGTACATAGTATATGAGTGAGTTGCACTGAAAAACTTAGAATATAAGAAACGCACAGTGTAGTACATAGTATATGAGTGAGTTGCACTGAAAAACTTAGAATATAAGAAACGCACAGTGTAGTACATAGTATATGAGTGAGTTGCACTGAAAAACTTAGAATATAGGAAACGCACAGTGTAGTACATAGTATATGAGTGAGTTGCCCTCAAAAACTTAGAATATAAGAAACGCACAGTGTAGTACATAGTATATGAGTGAGTTGCACTGAAAAACTTAGAATATAAGAAACGCACAGTGTAGTACATAGTATATGAGTGAGTTGCACTGAAAAACTTAGAATTTAAGAAACGCACAGTGTAGTACATAGTATATGAGTGAGTTGCACTGAAAAACTTGAATTTACTGAAAAACCCGCATTACACGAAATGCACAGTGTAGTACATAGTATATGAGTGAGTTGCACTCAAAAACTTAGAATATAAGAAACGCACAGTGTAGTACATAGTATATGAGTGAGTTGCACTGAAAAACTTAGAATATAAGAAACGCACAGTGTAGTAAGTAGTATATGAGTGAGTTGCACTGAAAAACTTAGAATATAAGAAACGCACAGTGTAGTACAAAGTATATGAGTGAGTTGCACTGAAAAACTTAGAATATAAGAAACGCACAGTGTAGTACATAGTATATGAGTGAATTGCACTGAAAAACTTAGAATATAAGAAACGCACAGTGTAGTACATAGTATATGAGTGAGTTGCACTGAAAAACTTAGAATATAAGAAACGCACAGTGTAGTACATAGTATATGAGTGAGTTGCATTGAAAAACTTAGAATATAAGAAACGCACAGTGTAGTGCATAGTACATGAGTGAGTTGCACTGAAAAACTTAGAATATAAGAAACGCACAGTATAGTACATAGTACATGAATGAGTTGCACTGAAAAACTTAGAATTTACTGAAAAACCCGCATTACACGAAATGCACAGTGTAGTACATAGTATATGAGTGAGTTGCACTGAAAAACTTAGAATATAAGAAACGCACAGTGTAGTGCATAGTATATGAGTGAGTCGCACTGAAAAACTTAGAATATAAGAAACGCACAGTGTAGTACATAGTATATGAGTGAGTTGCACTGAAAAACTTAGAATTTACTGAAAAACCCGCATTACACGAAATGCACAGTGTAGTACATAGTATATGAGTGAGTTGCACTGAAAAACTTAGAATATAAGAAACGCACAGTGTAGTACATAGTATATGAGTGAGTTGCACTGAAAAACTTAGAATATAAGAAACGCACAGTGTAGTACATAGTATATGAGTGAGTTGCACTGAAAAACTTAGAATATAAGAAACGCACAGTGTAGTACATAGTATATGAGTGAGTTGCACTGAAAAACTTAGAATATAAGAAACGCACAGTGTAGTACATAGTATATGAGTGAGTTGCACTCAAAAACTTGAATTTACTGAAAAACCCGCATTACACGAAATGCACAGTGTAGTACATAGTATATGAGTGAGTTGCACTGAAAAACTTAGAATATAAGAAATGCACAGTGTAGTACATAGTATATGAGTGAGTTGCACTGAAAAACTTAGAATATAAGAAACGCACAGTGTAGTAAGTAGTATATGAGTGAGTTGCACTGAAAAACTTAGAATATAAGAAACGCACAGTGTAGTACATAGTATATGAGTGAGTTGCACTGAAAAACTTAGAATATAAGAAACGCACAGTGTAGTACATAGTATATGAGTGAGTTGCACTGAAAAACTTAGAATTTACTGAAAAACCCGCATTACACGAAATGCACAGTGTAGTACATAGTATATGAGTGAGTTGCACTGAAAAACTTAGAATATAAGAAACGCACAGTGTAGTACATAGTATATGAGTGAGTTGCACTGAAAAACTTAGAATATAAGAAACGCACAGTGTAGTACATAATATATGAGTGAGTTGCACTGAAAAACTTAGAATATAAGAAACGCACAGTGTAGTACATAGTATATGAGTGAGTTGCGATGAAAAACTTAGAATATAAGAAACGCACAGTGTAGTACATAGTATATGAGTGAGTTGCACTGAAAAACTTAGAATATAAGAAACGCACAGTGTAGTACATAGTATATGAGTGAGTTGCACTGAAAAACTTAGAATATAAGAAACGCACAGTGTAGTACATAGTATATGAGTGAGTTGCACTGAAAAACTTAGAATATAAGAAACGCACAGTGTAATACATAGTATATGAGTGAGATGCACTGAAAAACTTAGAATTTAAGAAACGCACAGTGTAGTACATAGTATATGAGTGAGTTGCACTGTAAAACTTAGAATATAAGAAACGCACAGTGTAGTACATAGTATATGAGTGAGTTGCACTGAAAAACTTAGAATATAAGAAACGCACAGTGTAGTACATAGTATATGAGTGAGTTGCACTCAAAAACTTGAATTTACTGAAAAACCAGCATTACACGAAATGCACAGTGTAGTACATAGTATATGAGTGAGTTGCACTGAAAAACTTAGAATATAAGAAACGCACAGTGTAGTACATAGTATATGAGTGAGTTGCACTGAAAAACTTAGAATATAAGAAACGCACAGTGTAGTAAGTAGTATATGAGTGAGTTGCACTGAAAAACTTAGAATATAAGAAACGCACAGTGTAGTACATAGTATATGAGTGAGTTGCACTGAAAAACTTAGAATATAAGAAACGCACAGTGTATTACATAGTATATGAGTGAGTTGCATTGAAAAACTTAGAATATAAGAAACGCACAGTGTAGTGCATAATATATGAGTGAGTTGCCCTGAAAAACTTAGAATATAAGAAACGCACAGTATAGTACATAGTATATGAATGAGTTGCACTGAAAAACTTAGAATTTACTGAAAAACCCGCATTACACGAAATGCACAGTGTAGTACATAGTATATGAGTGAGTTGCACTGAAAAACTTAGAATATAAGAAACGCACAGTGTAGTACACAGTATATGAGTGAGTTGCACTGAAAAACTTAGAATTTAAGAAACGCACAGTGTAGTACATAGTATATGAGTGAGTTGCACTGAAAAACTTAGAATATAAGAAACGCACAGTGTAGTACACAGTATATGAGTGAGTTGCACTGAAAAACTTAGAATTTAAGAAACGCACAGTGTAGTACATAGTATATGAGTGAGTTGCACTGAAAAACTTAGAATATCAGAAACGCACAGTGTAGTAAGTAGTATATGAGTGAGTTGCACTGAAAAACTTAGAATATAAGAAACGCACAGTGTAGTACATAGTATATGAGTGAGTTGCACTGAAAAACTTAGAATATAAGAAACGCACAGTGTAGTACATAGTATATGAGTGAGTTGCACTGAAAAACTTAGAATATAAGAAACGCACAGTGTAGTACATAGTATATGAGTGAGTTGCACTGAAAAACTTAGAATATAGGAAACGCACAGTGTAGTACATAGTATATGAGTGAGTTGCACTCAAAAACTTAGAATATAAGAAACGCACAGTGTAGTACATAGTATATGAGTGAGTTGCACTGAAAAACTTAGAATATAAGAAACGCACAGTGTAGTACATAGTATATGAGTGAGTTGCACTGAAAAACTTAGAATTTAAGAAACGCACAGTGTAGTACATAGTATATGAGTGAGTTGCACTGAAAAACTTGAATTTACTGAAAAACCCGCATTACACGAAATGCACAGTGTAGTACATAGTATATGAGTGAGTTGCACTCAAAAACTTAGAATATAAGAAACGCACAGTGTAGTACATAGTATATGAGTGAGTTGCACTGAAAAACTTAGAATATAAGAAACGCACAGTGTAGTAAGTAGTATATGAGTGAGTTGCACTGAAAAACTTAGAATATAAGAAACGCACAGTGTAGTACAAAGTATATGAGTGAGTTGCACTGAAAAACTTAGAATATAAGAAACGCACAGTGTAGTACATAGTATATGAGTGAATTGCACTGAAAAACTTAGAATATAAGAAACGCACAGTGTAGTACATAGTATATGAGTGAGTTGCACTGAAAAACTTAGAATATAAGAAACGCACAGTGTAGTACATAGTATATGAGTGAGTTGCATTGAAAAACTTAGAATATAAGAAACGCACAGTGTAGTGCATAGTACATGAGTGAGTTGCACTGAAAAACTTAGAATATAAGAAACGCACAGTATAGTACATAGTACATGAATGAGTTGCACTGAAAAACTTAGAATTTACTGAAAAACCCGCATTACACGAAATGCACAGTGTAGTACATAGTATATGAGTGAGTTGCACTGAAAAACTTAGAATATAAGAAACGCACAGTGTAGTGCATAGTATATGAGTGAGTCGCACTGAAAAACTTAGAATATAAGAAACGCACAGTGTAGTACATAGTATATGAGTGAGTTGCACTGAAAAACTTAGAATTTACTGAAAAACCCGCATTACACGAAATGCACAGTGTAGTACATAGTATATGAGTGAGTTGCACTGAAAAACTTAGAATATAAGAAACGCACAGTGTAGTACATAGTATATGAGTGAGTTGCACTGAAAAACTTAGAATATAAGAAACGCACAGTGTAGTACATAGTATATGAGTGAGTTGCACTGAAAAACTTAGAATATAAGAAACGCACAGTGTAGTACATAGTATATGAGTGAGTTGCACTGAAAAACTTAGAATATAAGAAACGCACAGTGTAGTACATAGTATATGAGTGAGTTGCACTCAAAAACTTGAATTTACTGAAAAACCCGCATTACACGAAATGCACAGTGTAGTACATAGTATATGAGTGAGTTGCACTGAAAAACTTAGAATATAAGAAATGCACAGTGTAGTACATAGTATATGAGTGAGTTGCACTGAAAAACTTAGAATATAAGAAACGCACAGTGTAGTAAGTAGTATATGAGTGAGTTGCACTGAAAAACTTAGAATATAAGAAACGCACAGTGTAGTACATAGTATATGAGTGAGTTGCACTGAAAAACTTAGAATATAAGAAACGCACAGTGTAGTACATAGTATATGAGTGAGTTGCACTGAAAAACTTAGAATTTACTGAAAAACCCGCATTACACGAAATGCACACTGTAGTACATAGTATATGAGTGAGTTGCACTGAAAAACTTAGAATATAAGAAACGCACAGTGTAGTACATAGTATATGAGTGAGTTGCACTGAAAAACTTAGAATATAAGAAACGCACAGTGTAGTACATAATATATGAGTGAGTTGCACTGAAAAACTTAGAATATAAGAAACGCACAGTGTAGTACATAGTATATGAGTGAGTTGCGATGAAAAACTTAGAATATAAGAAACGTACAGTGTAGTACATAGTATATGAGTGAGTTGCACTGAAAAACTTAGAATATAAGAAACGCACAGTGTAGTACATAGTATATGAGTGAGTTGCACTGAAAAACTTAGAATATAAGAAACGCACAGTGTAGTACATAGTATATGAGTGAGTTGCACTGAAAAACTTAGAATATAAGAAACGCACAGTGTAGTACATAGTATATGAGTGAGTTGCACTCAAAAACTTGAATTTACTGAAAAACCCGCATTACACGAAATGCACAGTGTAGTACATAGTATATGAGTGAGTTGCACTGAAAAACTTAGAATATAAGAAACGCACAGTGTAGTACATAGTATATGAGTGAGTTGCACTGAAAAACTTAGAATATAAGAAACGCACAGTGTAGTAAGTAGTATATGAGTGAGTTGCACTGAAAAACTTAGAATATAAGAAACGCACAGTGTAGTACATAGTATATGAGTGAGTTGCACTGAAAAACTTAGAATATAAGAAACGCACAGTGTATTACATAGTATATGAGTGAGTTGCATTGAAAAACTTAGAATATAAGAAACGCACAGTGTAGTGCATAATATATGAGTGAGTTGCCCTGAAAAACTTAGAATATAAGAAACGCACAGTGTAGTGCATAGTACATGAGTGAGTTGCACTGAAAAACTTAGAATATAAGAAACGCACAGTATAGTACATAGTACATGAATGAGTTGCACTGAAAAACTTAGAATTTACTGAAAAACCCGCATTACACGAAATGCACAGTGTAGTACATAGTATATGAGTGAGTTGCACTGAAAAACTTAGAATATAAGAAACGCACAGTGTAGTACACAGTATATGAGTGAGTTGCACTGAAAAACTTAGAATTTAAGAAACGCACAGTGTAGTACATAGTATATGAGTGAGTTGCACTGAAAAACTTAGAATATAAGAAACGCACAGTGTAGTAAGTAGTATATGAGTGAGTTGCACTGAAAAACTTAGAATATAAGAAACGCACAGTGTAGTACAAAGTATATGAGTGAGTTGCACTGAAAAACTTAGAATATAAGAAACGCACAGTGTAGTACATAGTATATGAGTGAATTGCACTGAAAAACTTAGAATATAAGAAACGCACAGTGTAGTACATAGTATATGAGTGAGTTGCACTGAAAAACTTAGAATATAAGAAACGCACAGTGTAGTACATAGTATATGAGTGAGTTGCATTGAAAAACTTAGAATATAAGAAACGCACAGTGTAGTGCATAGTACATGAGTGAGTTGCACTGAAAAACTTAGAATATAAGAAACGCACAGTATAGTACATAGTACATGAATGAGTTGCACTGAAAAACTTAGAATTTACTGAAAAACCCGCATTACACGAAATGCACAGTGTAGTACATAGTATATGAGTGAGTTGCACTGAAAAACTTAGAATATAAGAAACGCACAGTGTAGTGCATAGTATATGAGTGAGTCTCACTGAAAAACTTAGAATATAAGAAACGCACAGTGTAGTACATAGTATATGAGTGAGTTGCACTGAAAAACTTAGAATTTACTGAAAAACCCGCATTACACGAAATGCACAGTGTAGTACATAGTATATGAGTGAGTTGCACTGAAAAACTTAGAATATAAGAAACGCACAGTGTAGTACATAGTATATGAGTGAGTTGCACTGAAAAACTTAGAATATAAGAAACGCACAGTGTAGTACATAGTATATGAGTGAGTTGCACTGAAAAACTTAGAATATAAGAAACGCACAGTGTAGTACATAGTATATGAGTGAGTTGCACTGAAAAACTTAGAATATAAGAAACGCACAGTGTAGTACATAGTATATGAGTGAGTTGCACTCAAAAACTTGAATTTACTGAAAAACCCGCATTACACGAAATGCACAGTGTAGTACATAGTATATGAGTGAGTTGCACTGAAAAACTTAGAATATAAGAAATGCACAGTGTAGTACATAGTATATGAGTGAGTTGCACTGAAAAACTTAGAATATAAGAAACGCACAGTGTAGTAAGTAGTATATGAGTGAGTTGCACTGAAAAACTTAGAATATAAGAAACGCACAGTGTAGTACATAGTATATGAGTGAGTTGCACTGAAAAACTTAGAATATAAGAAACGCACAGTGTAGTACATAGTATATGAGTGAGTTGCACTGAAAAACTTAGAATTTACTGAAAAACCCGCATTACACGAAATGCACAGTGTAGTACATAGTATATGAGTGAGTTGCACTGAAAAACTTAGAATATAAGAAACGCACAGTGTAGTACATAGTATATGAGTGAGTTGCACTGAAAAACTTAGAATATAAGAAACGCACAGTGTAGTACATAATATATGAGTGAGTTGCACTGAAAAACTTAGAATATAAGAAACGCACAGTGTAGTACATAGTATATGAGTGAGTTGCGATGAAAAACTTAGAATATAAGAAACGCACAGTGTAGTACATAGTATATGAGTGAGTTGCACTGAAAAACTTAGAATATAAGAAACGCACAGTGTAGTACATAGTATATGAGTGAGTTGCACTGAAAAACTTAGAATATAAGAAACGCACAGTGTAGTACATAGTATATGAGTGAGTTGCACTGAAAAACTTAGAATATAAGAAACGCACAGTGTAATACATAGTATATGAGTGAGATGCACTGAAAAACTTAGAATTTAAGAAACGCACAGTGTAGTACATAGTATATGAGTGAGTTGCACTGTAAAACTTAGAATATAAGAAACGCACAGTGTAGTACATAGTATATGAGTGAGTTGCACTGAAAAACTTAGAATATAAGAAACGCACAGTGTAGTACATAGTATATGAGTGAGTTGCACTCAAAAACTTGAATTTACTGAAAAACCCGCATTACACGAAATGCACAGTGTAGTACATAGTATATGAGTGAGTTGCACTGAAAAACTTAGAATATAAGAAACGCACAGTGTAGTACATAGTATATGAGTGAGTTGCACTGAAAAACTTAGAATATAAGAAACGCACAGTGTAGTAAGTAGTATATGAGTGAGTTGCACTGAAAAACTTAGAATATAAGAAACGCACAGTGTAGTACATAGTATATGAGTGAGTTGCACTGAAAAACTTAGAATATAAGAAACGCACAGTGTATTACATAGTATATGAGTGAGTTGCATTGAAAAACTTAGAATATAAGAAACGCACAGTGTAGTGCATAATATATGAGTGAGTTGCCCTGAAAAACTTAGAATATAAGAAACGCACAGTATAGTACATAGTATATGAATGAGTTGCACTGAAAAACTTAGAATTTACTGAAAAACCCGCATTACACGAAATGCACAGTGTAGTACATAGTATATGAGTGAGTTGCACTGAAAAACTTAGAATATAAGAAACGCACAGTGTAGTACACAGTATATGAGTGAGTTGCACTGAAAAACTTAGAATTTAAGAAACGCACAGTGTAGTACATAGTATATGAGTGAGTTGCACTGAAAAACTTAGAATATAAGAAACGCACAGTGTAGTAAGTAGTATATGAGTGAGTTGCACTGAAAAACTTAGAATATAAGAAACGCACAGTGTAGTACATAGTATATGAGTGAGTTGCACTGAAAAACTTAGAATATAAGAAACGCACAGTGTAGTACATAGTATATGAGTGAGTTGCACTGAAAAACTTAGAATATAGGAAACGCACAGTGTAGTACATAGTATATGAGTGAGTTGCACTCAAAAACTTAGAATATAAGAAACGCACAGTGTAGTACATAGTATATGAGTGAGTTGCACTGAAAAACTTAGAATATAAGAAACGCACAGTGTAGTACATAGTATATGAGTGAGTTGCACTGAAAAACTTAGAATTTAAGAAACGCACAGTGTAGTACATAGTATATGAGTGAGTTGCACTGAAAAACTTGAATTTACTGAAAAACCCGCATTACACGAAATGCAGTGTAGTACATAGTATATGAGTGAGTTGCACTCAAAAACTTAGAATATAAGAAACGCACAGTGTAGTACATAGTATATGAGTGAGTTGCACTGAAAAACTTAGAATATAAGAAACGCACAGTGTAGTAAGTAGTATATGAGTGAGTTGCACTGAAAAACTTAGAATATAAGAAACGCACAGTGTAGTACAAAGTATATGAGTGAGTTGCACTGAAAAACTTAGAATATAAGAAACGCACAGTGTAGTACATAGTATATGAGTGAGTTGCACTGAAAAACTTAGAATATAAGAACGCACAGTGTAGTACATAGTATATGAGTGAGTTGCACTGAAAAACTTAGAATATAAGAAACGCACAGTGTAGTACATAGTATATGAGTGAGTTGCACTGAAAAACTTAGAATTTACTGAAAAACCCGCATTACACGAAATGCACAGTGTAGTACATAGTATATGAGTGAGTTGCACTGAAAAACTTAGAATATAAGAAACGCACAGTGTAGTACATAGTATATGAGTGAGTTGCACTGAAAAACTTAGAATATAAGAAACGCACAGTGTAGTACATAGTATATGAGTGAGTTGCACTGAAAAACTTAGAATATAAGAAACGCACAGTGTAGTACATAGTATATGAGTGAGTTGCACTGAAAAACTTAGAATATAAGAAACGCACAGTGTAGTACATAGTATATGAGTGAGTTGCACTCAAAAACTTGAATTTACTGAAAAACCCGCATTACACGAAATGCACAGTGTAGTACATAGTATATGAGTGAGTTGCACTGAAAAACTTAGAATATAAGAAACGCAAAGTGTAGTACATAGTATATGAGTGAGTTGCACTGAAAAACTTAGAATATAAGAAACGCACAGTGTAGTAAGTAGTATATGAGTGAGTTGCACTGAAAAACTTAGAATATAAGAAACGCACAGTGTAGTACATAGTATATGAGTGAGTTGCACTGAAAAACTTAGAATATAAGAAACGCACAGTGTAGTACATAGTATATGAGTGAGTTGCACTGAAAAACTTAGAATATAAGAAACGCACAGTGTAGTACATAGTATATGAGTGAGTTGCACTGAAAAACTTAGAATATAAGAAACGCACAGTGTAGTACATAGTATATGAGTGAGTTGCATTGAAAAACTTAGAATATAAGAAACGCACAGTGTAGTGCATAATATATGAGTGAGTTGCCCTGAAAAACTTAGAATATAAGAAACGCACAGTATAGTACATAGTATATGAATGAGTTGCACTGAAAAACTTAGAATTTACTGAAAAACCCGCATTACACGAAATGCACAGTGTAGTACATAGTATATGAGTGAGTTGCACTGAAAAACTTAGAATATAAGAAACGCACAGTGTAGTACATAGTATATGAGTGAGTTGTACTGAAAAACTTAGAATATAAGAAACGCACAGTGTAGTACATAATATATGAGTGAGTTGCACTGAAAAACTTAGAATATAAGAAACGCACAGTGTAGTACATAGTATATGAGTGAGTTGCACTGAAAAACTTAGAATATAAGAAACGCACAGTGTAGTACACAGTATATGAGTGAGTTGCACTGAAAAACTTAGAATATAAGAAACGCACAGTGTAGTACATAGTATATGAGTGAGTTGCACTGAAAAACTTAGAATTTAAGAAACGCACAGTGTAGTACATAGTATATGAGTGAGTTGCACTGAAAAACTTAGAATATAAGAAACGCACAGTTTAGTAAGTAGTATATGAGTGAGTTGCACTGAAAAACTTAGAATATAAGAAACGCACAGTGTAGTACATAGTATATGAGTGAGTTGCACTGAAAAACTTAGAATATAAGAAACGCACAGTGTAGTACATAGTATATGAGTGAGTTGCACTGAAAAACTTAGAATATAAGAAACGCACAGTGTAGTACATAGTATATGAGTGAGTTGCACTGAAAAACTTAGAATATAGGAAACGCACAGTGTAGTACATAGTATATGAGTGAGTTGCACTCAAAAACTTAGAATATAAGAAACGCACAGTGTAGTACATAGTATATGAGTGAGTTGCACTGAAAAACTTAGAATATAAGAAACGCACAGTGTAGTACATAGTATATGAGTGAGTTGCACTGAAAAACTTAGAATTTAAGAAACGCACAGTGTAGTACATAGTATATGAGTGAGTTGCACTGAAAAACTTGAATTTACTGAAAAACCCGCATTACACGAAATGCACAGTGTAGTACATAGTATATGAGTGAGTTGCACTCAAAAACTTAGAATATAAGAAACACACAGTGTAGTACATAGTATATGAGTGAGTTGCACTGAAAAACTTAGAATATAAGAAACGCACAGTGTAGTAAGTAGTATATGAGTGAGTTGCACTGAAAAACTTAGAATATAAGAAACGCACAGTGTAGTACAAAGTATTTGAGTGAGTTGCACTGAAAAACTTAGAATATAAGAAACGCACAGTGTAGTACATAGTATATGAGTGAGTTGCACTGAAAAACTTAGAATATAAGAAACGCACAGTGTAGTACAAAGTATATGAGTGAGTTGCACTGAAAAACTTAGAATATAAGAAACGCACAGTGTAGTACATAGTATATGAGTGAGTTGCATTGAAAAACTTAGAATATAAGAAACGCACAGTGTAGTGCATAGTACATGAGTGAGTTGCACTGAAAAACTTAGAATATAAGAAACGCACAGTATAGTACATAGTACATGAATGAGTTGCACTGAAAAACTTAGAATTTACTGAAAAACCCGCATTACACGAAATGCACAGTGTAGTACATAGTATATGAGTGAGTTGCACTGAAAAACTTAGAATATAAGAAACGCACAGTGTAGTGCATAGTATATGAGTGAGTCGCACTGAAAAACTTAGAATATAAGAAACGCACAGTGTAGTACATAGTATATGAGTGAGTTGCACTGAAAAACTTAGAATTTACTGAAAAACCCGCATTACACGAAATGCACAGTGTAGTACATAGTATATGAGTGAGTTGCACTGAAAAACTTAGAATATAAGAAACGCACAGTGTAGTACATAGTATATGAGTGAGTTGCACTGAAAAACTTAGAATATAAGAAACGCACAGTGTAGTACATAGTATATGAGTGAGTTGCACTGAAAAACTTAGAATATAAGAAACGCACAGTGTAGTACATAGTATATGAGTGAGTTGCACTCAAAAACTTGAATTTACTGAAAAACCCGCATTACACGAAATGCACAGTGTAGTACATAGTATATGAGTGAGTTGCACTGAAAAACTTAGAATATAAGAAACGCAAAGTGTAGTACATAGTATATGAGTGAGTTGCACTGAAAAACTTAGAATATAAGAAACGCACAGTGTAGTAAGTAGTATATGAGTGAGTTGCACTGAAAAACTTAGAATATAAGAAACGCACAGTGTAGTACATAGTATATGAGTGAGTTGCACTGAAAAACTTAGAATATAAGAAACGCACAGTGTAGTACATAGTATATGAGTGAGTTGCACTGAAAAACTTAGAATATAAGAAACGCACAGTGTAGTACATAGTATATGAGTGAGTTGCACTGAAAAACTTAGAATATAAGAAACGCACAGTGTAGTACATAGTATATGAGTGAGTTGCATTGAAAAACTTAGAATATAAGAAACGCACAGTGTAGTGCATAATATATGAGTGAGTTGCCCTGAAAAACTTAGAATATAAGAAACGCACAGTATAGTACATAGTATATGAATGAGTTGCACTGAAAAACTTAGAATTTACTGAAAAACCCGCATTACACGAAATGCACAGTGTAGTACATAGTATATGAGTGAGTTGCACTGAAAAACTTAGAATATAAGAAACGCACAGTGTAGTACATAGTATATGAGTGAGTTGCACTGAAAAACTTAGAATATAAGAAACGCACAGTGTAGTACATAATATATGAGTGAGTTGCACTGAACAACTTAGAATATAAGAAACGCACAGTGTAGTACATAGTATATGAGTGAGTTGCACTGAAAAACTTAGAATATAAGAAACGCACAGTGTAGTACACAGTATATGAGTGAGTTGCACTGAAAAACTTAGAATATAAGAAACGCACAGTGTAGTACATAGTATATGAGTGAGTTGCACTGAAAAACTTAGAATTTAAGAAACGCACAGTGTAGTACATAGTATATGAGTGAGTTGCACTGAAAAACTTAGAATATAAGAAACGCACAGTGTAGTAAGTAGTATATGAGTGAGTTGCACTGAAAAACTTAGAATATAAGAAACGCACAGTGTAGTACATAGTATATGAGTGAGTTGCACTGAAAAACTTAGAATATAAGAAACGCACAGTGTAGTACATAGTATATGAGTGAGTTGCACTGAAAAACTTAGAATATAAGAAACGCACAGTGTAGTACATAGTATATGAGTGAGTTGCACTGAAAAACTTAGAATATAGGAAACGCACAGTGTAGTACATAGTATATGAGTGAGTTGCACTCAAAAACTTAGAATATAAGAAACGCACAGTGTAGTACATAGTATATGAGTGAGTTGCACTGAAAAACTTAGAATATAAGAAACGCACAGTGTAGTACATAGTATATGAGTGAGTTGCACTGAAAAACTTAGAATTTAAGAAACGCACAGTGTAGTACATAGTATATGAGTGAGTTGCACTGAAAAACTTGAATTTACTGAAAAACCCGCATTACACGAAATGCACAGTGTAGTACATAGTATATGAGTGAGTTGCACTCAAAAACTTAGAATATAAGAAACACACAGTGTAGTACATAGTATATGAGTGAGTTGCACTGAAAAACTTAGAATATAAGAAACGCACAGTGTAGTAAGTAGTATATGAGTGAGTTGCACTGAAAAACTTAGAATATAAGAAACGCACAGTGTAGTACAAAGTATATGAGTGAGTTGCACTGAAAAACTTAGAATATAAGAAACGCACAGTGTAGTACATAGTATATGAGTGAGTTGCACTGAAAAACTTAGAATATAAGAAACGCACAGTGTAGTACAAAGTATATGAGTGAGTTGCACTGAAAAACTTAGAATATAAGAAACGCACAGTGTAGTACATAGTATATGAGTGAGTTGCATTGAAAAACTTAGAATATAAGAAACGCACAGTGTAGTGCATAGTACATGAGTGAGTTGCACTGAAAAACTTAGAATATAAGAAACGCACAGTATAGTACATAGTACATGAATGAGTTGCACTGAAAAACTTAGAATTTACTGAAAAACCCGCATTACACGAAATGCACAGTGTAGTACATAGTATATGAGTGAGTTGCACTGAAAAACTTAGAATATAAGAAACGCACAGTGTAGTGCATAGTATATGAGTGAGTCGCACTGAAAAACTTAGAATATAAGAAACGCACAGTGTAGTACATAGTATATGAGTGAGTTGCACTGAAAAACTTAGAATTTACTGAAAAACCCGCATTACACGAAATGCACAGTGTAGTACATAGTATATGAGTGAGTTGCACTGAAAAACTTAGAATATAAGAAACGCACAGTGTAGTACATAGTATATGAGTGAGTTGCACTGAAAAACTTAGAATATAAGAAACGCACAGTGTAGTACATAGTATATGAATGAGTTGCACTGAAAAACTTAGAATATAAAAAACGCACAGTGTAGTACATAGTATATGAGTGAGTTGCACTGAAAAACTTAGAATATAAGAAACGCACAGTGTAGTACATAGTATATGAGTGAGTTGCACTGAAAAACTTAGAATATAAAAAACGCACAGTGTAATACATAGTATATGAGTGAGATGCACTGAAAAACTTAGAATTTAAGAAACGCACAGTGTAGTACATAGTATATGAGTGAGTTGCACTGTAAAACTTAGAATATAAGAAACGCACAGTGTAGTACATAGTATATGAGTGAGTTGCACTGAAAAACTTAGAATATAAGAAACGCACAGTGTAGTACATAGTATATGAGTGAGTTGCACTCAAAAACTTAGAATATAAGAAACGCACAGTGTAGTACATAGTATATGAGTGAGTTGCACTGAAAAACTTAGAATATAAGAAACGCACAGTGTAGTACATAGTATATGAGTGAGTTGCACTGAAAAACTTAGAATATAAGAAACGCACAGTGTAGTACATAGTATATGAGTGAGTTGCACTGAAAAACTTGAATTTACTGAAAAACCCGCATTACACGAAATGCACAGTGTAGTACATAGTATATGAGTGAGTTGCACTCAAAAACTTAGAATATAAGAAACGCACAGTGTAGTACATAGTATATGAGTGAGTTGCACTGAAAAACTTAGAATATAAGAAACGCACAGTGTAGTAAGTAGTATATGAGTGAGTTGCACTGAAAAACTTAGAATATAAGAAACGCACAGTGTAGTACATAGTATATGAGTGAGTTGCACTGTAAAACTTAGAATATAAGAAACGCACAGTGTAGTACATAGTATATGAGTGAGTTGCACTGAAAAACTTAGAATATAAGAAACGCACAGTGTAGTACATAGTATATGAGTGAGTTGCACTCAAAAACTTAGAATATAAGAAACGCACAGTGTAGTACATAGTATATGAGTGAGTTGCACTGAAAAACTTAGAATATAAGAAACGCACAGTGTAGTACATAGTATATGAGTGAGTTGCACTGAAAAACTTAGAATATAAGAAACGCACAGTGTAGTACATAGTATATGAGTGAGTTGCACTGAAAAACTTGAATTTACTGAAAAACCCGCATTACACGAAATGCACAGTGTAGTACATAGTATATGAGTGAGTTGCACTCAAAAACTTAGAATATAAGAAACGCACAGTGTAGTACATAGTATATGAGTGAGTTGCACTGAAAAACTTAGAATATAAGAAACGCACAGTGTAGTAAGTAGTATATGAGTGAGTTGCACTGAAAAACTTAGAATATAAGAAACGCACAGTGTAGTACATAGTATATGAGTGAGTTGCACTGAAAAACTTAGAATATAAGAAACACACAGTGTAGTACATAGTATATGAGTGAGTTGCACTGAAAAACTTAGAATATAAGAAACGCACAGTGTAGTACATAGTATATGAGTGAGTTGCATTGAAAAACTTAGAATATAAGAAACGCACAGTGTAGTGCATAGTATATGAGTGAGTTGCCCTGAAAAACTTAGAATATAAGAAACGCACAGTATAGTACATAGTATATGAATGAGTTGCACTGAAAAACTTAGAATTTACTGAAAAACCCGCATTACACGAAATGCACAGTGTAGTACATAGTATATGAGTGAGTTGCACTGAAAAACTTAGAATATAAGAAACGCACAGTGTAGTAAATAGTATATGAGTGAGTTGCACTGAAAAACTTAGAATATAAGAAACGCACAGTGTAGTACATAGTATATGAGTGAGTTGCACTGAAAAACTTAGAATATAAGAAACGCACAGTGTAGTACATAGTATATGAGTGAGTTGCACTGAAAAACTTAGAATATAAGAAACGCACAGTGTAGTACACAGTATATGAGTGAGTTGCACTGAAAAACTTAGAATATAAGAAACGCACAGTGTAGTACATAGTATATGAGTGAGTTGCACTGAAAAACTTAGAATTTAAGAAACGCACAGTGTAGTACATAGTATATGAGTGAGTTGCACTGAAAAACTTAGAATATAAGAAACGCACAGTGTAGTACATAGTATATGAGTGAGTTGCACTGAAAAACTTAGAATATAAGAAACGCACAGTGTAGTACATAGTATATGAGTGAGTTGCACTGAAAAACTTAGAATATAAGAAACGCACAGTGTAGTACATAGTATATGAGTGAGTTGCACTGAAAAACTTAGAATTTACTGAAAAACCCGCATTACACGAAATGCACAGTGTAGTACATAGTATATGAGTGAGTTGCACTGAAAAACTTAGAATATAAGAAACGCACAGTGTAGTACATAGTATATGAGTGAGTTGCACTGAAAAACTTAGAATATAAGAAACGCACAGCGTAGTACATATTATATGAGTGAGTTGCACTGAAAAACTTAGAATATAAGAAACGCACAGTGTAGTACATAGTATATGAGTGAGTTGCACTGAAAAACTTAGAATATAAGAAACGCACAGTGTAGTACATAGTATATGAGTGAGTTGCACTGAAAAACTTAGAATATAAGAAACGCACAGTGTAGTACATAGTATATTAGTGAGTTGCACTGAAAAACTTAGAATATAAAAAACGCACAGTGTAGTACATAGTATATGAGTGAGTTGCACTGAAAAACTTAGAATATAAGAAACGCACAGTGTAGTACATAGTATATGAGTGAGTTGCGATGAAAAACTTAGAATATAAGAAACGCACAGTGTAGTACATAGTATATGAGTGAGTTGCACTGAAAAACTTAGAATATAAGAAACGCACAGTGTAGTACATAGTATATGAGTGAGTTGCACTTAAAAACTTAGAATATAAGAAACGCACAGTGTAGTACATAGTATATGAGTGAGTTGCACTGAAAAACTTAGAATATAAGAAACGCACAGTGTAGTACATAGTATATGAGTGAGATGCACTGAAAAACTTAGAATTTAAGAAACGCACAGTGTAGTACATAGTATATGAGTGAGTTGCACTGTAAAACTTAGAATATAAGAAATGCACAGTGTAGTACATAGTATATGAGTGAGTTGCACTGAAAAACTTAGAATATAAGAAACGCACAGTGTAGTACATAGTATATGAGTGAGTTGCACTCAAAAACTTGAATTTACTGAAAAACCTGCATTACACGAAATGCACAGTGTAGTACATAGTATATGAGTGAGTTGCACTGAAAAACTTAGAATATAAGAAACGCACAGTGTAGTACATAGTATATGAGTGAGTTGCACTGAAAAACTTAGAATATAAGAAACGCACAGTGTAGTAAGTAGTATATGAGTGAGTTGCACTGAAAAACTTAGAATATAAGAAACGCACAGTGTAGTACATAGTATATGAGTGAGTTGCACTGAAAAACTTAGAATATAAGAAACGCACAGTGTAGTACATAGTATATGAGTGAGTTGCACTGAAAAACTTAGAATATAAGAAACGCACAGTGTAGTACATAGTATATGAGTGAGTTGCACTGAAAAACTTAGAATATAAGAAACGCACAGTGTAGTGCATAGTATATGAGTGAGTTGTCCTGAAAAACTTAGAATATAAGAAACGCACATTATAGTACATAGTATATGAATGAGTTGAACTGAAAAACTTATAATTTACTGAAAAACCCGCATTACACGAAATGCACAGTGTAGTACATAGTATATGAGTGAGTTGCACTGAAAAACTTAGAATATTAGAAACGCACAGTGTAGTACATAGTATATGAGTGAGTTGCACTGAAAAACTTAGAATATAAGAAACGCACAGTGTAGTACATAGTATATGAGTGAGTTGCACTGAAAAACTTAGAATATAAGAAACGCACAGTGTAGTACATAGTATATGAGTGAGTTGCACTGAAAAACTTAGAATATAAGAAACGCACAGTGTAGTACATAGTATATGAGTGAGTTGCACTGAAAAACTTAGAATATAAGAAACGCACAGTGTAGTACATAGTATATGAGTGAGTTGCACTGAAAAACTTAGAATATAAGAAACGCAAAGTGTAGTACATAGTATATGAGTGAGTTGCACTGAAAAACTTAGAATTTAAGAAACGCACAGTGTAGTACATAGTATATGAGTGAGTTGCACTGAAAAACTTAGAATATAAGAAACGCACAGTGTAGTACATAGTATATGAGTGAGTTGCACTGAAAAACTTAGAATATAAGAAACGCACAGTGTAGTACATAGTATATGAGTGAGTTGCATTGAAAAACTTAGAATATAAGAAACGCACAGTGTAGTGCATAGTATATGAGTGAGTCGCACTGAAAAACTTAGAATATAAGAAACGCACAGTATAGTACATAGTACATGAATGAGTTGCACTGAAAAACTTAGAATTTACTGAAAAACCCGCATTACACGAAATGCACAGTGTAGTACATAGTATATGAGTGAGTTGCACTGAAAAACTTAGAATATAAGAAACGCACAGTGTAGTACATAGTATATGAGTGAGTTGCACTGAAAAACTTAGAATATAAGAAACGCACAGTGTAGTACATAGTATATGAGTGAGTTGCACTGAAAAACTTAGAATATAAGAAACGCACAGTGTAGTACATAGTATATGAGTGAGTTGCACTGAAAAACTTAGAATATAAGAAACGCACAGTGTAGTACATAGTATATGAGTGAGTTGCACTCAAAAACTTGAATTTACTGAAAAACCCGCATTACACGAAATGCACAGTGTAGTACATAGTATATGAGTGAGTTGCACTGAAAAACTTAGAATATAAGAAACGCAAAGTGTAGTACATAGTATATGAGTGAGTTGCACTGAAAAACTTAGAATATAAGAAACGCACAGTGTAGTAAGTAGTATATGAGTGAGTTGCACTGAAAAACTTAGAATATAAGAAACGCACAGTGTAGTACATAGTATATGAGTGAGTTGCACTGAAAAACTTAGAATATAAGAAACGCACAGTGTAGTACATAGTATATGAGTGAGTTGCACTGAAAAACTTAGAATATAAGAAACGCACAGTGTAGTACATAGTATATGAGTGAGTTGCACTGAAAAACTTAGAATATAAGAAACGCACAGTGTAGTACATAGTATATGAGTGAGTTGCATTGAAAAACTTAGAATATAAGAAACGCACAGTGTAGTGCATAATATATGAGTGAGTTGCCCTGAAAAACTTAGAATATAAGAAACGCACAGTATAGGACATAGTATATGAATGAGTTGCACTGAAAAACTTAGAATTTACTGAAAAACCCGCATTACACGAAATGCACAGTGTAGTACATAGTATATGAGTGAGTTGCACTGAAAAACTTAGAATATAAGAAACTCACAGTGTAGTACATAGTATATGAGTGTGTTGCACTGAAAAACTTAGAATATAAGAAACGCACAGTGTAGTACATAATATATGAGTGAGTTGCACTGAAAAACTTAGAATATAAGAAACGCACAGTGTAGTACATAGTATATGAGTGAGTTGCACTGAAAAACTTAGAATATAAGAAAGGCACAGTGTAGTACACAGTATATGAGTGAGTTGCACTGAAAAACTTAGAATATAAGAAACGCACAGTGTAGTACATAGTATATGAGTGAGTTGCACTGAAAAACTTAGAATTTAAGAAACGCACAGTGTAGTACATAGTATATGAGTGAGTTGCACTGAAAAACTTAGAATATAAGAAACGCACAGTGTAGTAAGTAGTATATGAGTGAGTTGCACTGAAAAACTTAGAATATAAGAAACGCACAGTGTAGTACATAGTATATGAGTGAGTTGCACTGAAAAACTTAGAATATAAGAAACGCACAGTGTAGTACATAGTATATGAGTGAGTTGCACTGAAAAACTTAGAATATAAGAAACGCACAGTGTAGTACATAGTATATGAGTGAGTTGCACTGAAAAACTTAGAATATAGGAAACGCACAGTGTAGTACATAGTATATGAGTGAGTTGCACTCAAAAACTTAGAATATAAGAAACGCACAGTGTAGTACATAGTATATGAGTGAGTTGCACTGAAAAACTTAGAATATAAGAAACGCACAGTGTAGTACATAGTATATGAGTGAGTTGCACTGAAAAACTTAGAATTTAAGAAACGCACAGTGTAGTACATAGTATATGAGTGAGTTGCATTGAAAAACTTGAATTTACTGAAAAACCCGCATTACACGAAATGCACAGTGTAGTACATAGTATATGAGTGAGTTGCACTCAAAAACTTAGAATATAAGAAACACACAGTGTAGTACATAGTATATGAGTGAGTTGCACTGAAAAACTTAGAATATAAGAAACGCACAGTGTAGGAAGTAGTATATGAGTGAGTTGCACTGAAAAACTTAGAATATAAGAAACGCACAGTGTAGTACAAAGTATATGAGTGAGTTGCACTGAAAAACTTAGAATATAAGAAACGCACAGTGTAGTGCATAGTATATGAGTGAGTCGCACTGAAAAACTTAGAATATAAGAAACGCACAGTGTAGTACATAGTATATGAGTGAGTTGCACTGAAAAACTTAGAATTTACTGAAAAACCCGCATTACACGAAATGCACAGTGTAGTACATAGTATATGAGTGAGTTGCACTGAAAAACTTAGAATATAAGAAACGCACAGTGTAGTACATAGTATATGAGTGAGTTGCACTGAAAAACTTAGAATATAAGAAACGCACAGTGTAGTACATAGTATATGAATGAGTTGCACTGAAAAACTTAGAATATAAAAAACGCACAGTGTAGTACATAGTATATGAGTGAGTTGCACTGAAAAACTTAGAATATAAGAAACGCACAGTGTAGTACATAGTATATGAGTGAGTTGCACTGAAAAACTTAGTATATAAGAAACGCACAGTGTAATACATAGTATATGAGTGAGATGCACTGAAAAACTTAGAATTTAAGAAACGCACAGTGTAGTACATAGTATATGAGTGAGTTGCACTGTAAAACTTAGAATATAAGAAACGCACAGTGTAGTACATAATATATGAGTGAGTTGCACTGAAAAACTTAGAATATAAGAAACGCACAGTGTAGTACATAGTATATGAGTGAGTTGCACTCAAAAACTTAGAATATAAGAAACGCACAGTGTAGTACATAGTATATCAGTGAGTTGCACTGAAAAACTTAGAATATAAGAAACGCACAGTGTAGTACATAGTATATGAGTGAGTTGCACTCAAAAACTTAGAATATAAGAAACGCACAGTGTAGTACATAGTATATGAGTGAGTTGCACTGAAAAACTTGAATTTACTGAAAAACCCGCATTACACGAAATGCACAGTGTAGTACATAGTATATGAGTGAGTTGCACTCAAAAACTTAGAATATAAGAAACGCACAGTGTAGTACATAGTATATGAGTGAGTTGCACTGAAAAACTTAGAATATAAGAAACGCACAGTGTAGTAAGTAGTATATGAGTGAGTTGCACTGAAAAACTTAGAATATAAGAAACGCACAGTGTAGTACATAGTATATGAGTGAGTTGCACTGAAAAACTTAGAATATAAGAAACACACAGTGTAGTACATAGTATATGAGTGAGTTGCACTGAAAAACTTAGAATATAAGAAACGCACAGTGTAGTACATAGTATATGAGTGAGTTGCATTGAAAAACTTAGAATATAAGAAACGCACAGTGTAGTGCATAGTATATGAGTGAGTTGCCCTGAAAAACTTAGAATATAAGAAACGCACAGTATAGTACATAGTATATGAATGAGTTGCACTGAAAAACTTAGAATTTACTGAAAAACCCGCATTACACGAAATGCACAGTGTAGTACATAGTATATGAGTGAGTTGCACTGAAAAACTTAGAATATAAGAAACGCACAGTGTAGTAAATAGTATATGAGTGAGTTGCACTGAAAAACTTAGAATATAAGAAACGCACAGTGTAGTACATAGTATATGAGTGAGTTGCACTGAAAAACTTAGAATATAAGAAACGCACAGTGTAGTACATAGTATATGAGTGAGTTGCACTGAAAAACTTAGAATATAAGAAACGCACAGTGTAGTACACAGTATATGAGTGAGTTGCACTGAAAAACTTAGAATATAAGAAACGCACAGTGTAGTACACAGTATATGAGTGAGTTGCACTGAAAAACTTAGAATTTAAGAAACGCACAGTGTAGTACATAGTATATGAGTGAGTTGCACTGAAAAACTTAGAATATAAGAAACGCACAGTGTAGTACATAGTATATGAGTGAGTTGCACTGAAAAACTTAGAATATAAGAAACGCACAGTGTAGTACATAGTATATGAGTGAGTTGCACTGAAAAACTTAGAATATAAGAAACGCACAGTGTAGTACATAGTATATGAGTGAGTTGCACTGACAAACTTAGAATTTACTGAAAAACCCGCATTACACGAAATGCACAGTGTAGTACATAGTATATGAGTGAGTTGCACTGAAAAACTTAGAATATAAGAAACGCACAGTGTAGTACATAGTATATGAGTGAGTTGCACTGAAAAACTTAGAATATAAGAAACGCACAGCGTAGTACATATTATATGAGTGAGTTGCACTGAAAAACTTAGAATATAAGAAACGCACAGTGTAGTACATAGTATATGAGTGAGTTGCACTGAAAAACTTAGAATATAAGAAACGCACAGTGTAGTACATAGTATATGAGTGAGTTGCACTGAAAAACTTAGAATATAAGAAACGCACAGTGTAGTACATAGTATATGAGTGAGTTGCACTGAAAAACTTAGAATTTAAGAAACGCACAGTGTAGTACATAGTATATGAGTGAGTTGCACTGAAAAACTTAGAATATAAGAAACGCACAGTGTAGTACATAGTATATGAGTGAGTTGCACTGAAAAACTTAGAATTTAAGAAACGCACAGTGTAGTACATAGTATATGAGTGAGTTGCACTGTAAAACTTAGAATATAAGAAACGCACAGTGTAGTACATAGTATATGAGTGAGTTGCACTGAAAAACTTAGAATATAAGAAACGCACAGTGTAGTACATAGTATATGAGTGAGTTGCACTCAAAAACTTGAATTTACTGAAAAACCTGCATTACACGAAATGAACAGTGTAGTACATAGTATATGAGTGAGTTGCACTGAAAAACTTAGAATATAAGAAACGCACAGTGTAGTACATAGTATATGAGTGAGTTGCACTGAAAAACTTAGAATATAAGAAACGCACAGTGTAGTACATAGTATATGAGTGAGTTGCACTGAAAAACTTAGAATATAAGAAACGCACAGTGTAGTACATAGTATATCAGTGAGTTGCATTGAAAAACTTAGAATATAAGAAACGCACAGTGTAGTGCATAGTATATGAGTGAGTTGTCCTGAAAAACTTAGAATATAAGAAACGCACAGTATAGTACATAGTATATGAATGAGTTGCACTGAAAAACTTATAATTTACTGAAAAACCCGCATTGCACGAAATGCACAGTGTAGTACATAGTATATGAGTGAGTTGCACTGAAAAACTTAGAATATTAGAAACGCACAGTGTAGTACATAGTATATGAGTGAGTTGCACTGAAAAACTTAGAATATAAGAAACGCACAGTGTAGTACATAGTATATGAGTGAGTTGCACTGAAAAACTTAGAATATAAGAAACGCACAGTGTAGTACATAGTATATGAGTGAGTTGCACTGAAAAACTTAGAATATAAGAAACGCACAGTGTAGTACATAGTATATGAGTGAGTTGCACTGAAAAACTTAGAATATAAGAAACGCAAAGTGTAGTACATAGTATATGAGTGAGTTGCACTGAAAAACTTAGAATTTAAGAAACGCACAGTGTAGTACATAGTATATGAGTGAGTTGCACTGAAATACTTAGAATATAAGAAACGCAGAGTGTAGTACATAGTATATGAGTGAGTTGCACTGAAAAACTTAGAATATAAGAAACGCACAGTGTAGTACATAGTATATGAGTGAGTTGCATTGAAAAACTTAGAATATAAGAAACGCACAGTGTAGTGCATATTACATGAGTGAGTTGCACTGAAAAACTTAGAATATAAGAAACGCACAGTATAGTACATAGTACATGAATGAGTTGCACTGAAAAACTTAGAATTTACTGAAAAACCCGCATTACACGAAATGCACAGTGTAGTACATAGTATATGAGTGAGTTGCACTGAAAAACTTAGAATATAAGAAACGCACAGTGTAGTACATAGTATATGAGTGAGTTGCACTGAAAAACTTAGAATATAAGAAACGCACAGTGTAGTACATAGTATATGAGTGAGTTGCACTGAAAAACTTAGAATATAAGAAACGCACAGTGTAGTACATAGTATATGAGTGAGTTGCACTGAAAAACTTAGAATATAAGAAACGCACAGTGTAGTACATAGTATATGAGTGAGTTGCACTCAAAAACTTGAATTTACTGAAAAACCCGCATTACACGAAATGCACAGTGTAGTACATAGTATATGAGTGAGTTGCACTGAAAAACTTAGAATATAAGAAACGCACAGTGTAGTACATAGTATATGAGTGAGTTGCACTGAAAAACTTAGAATATAAGAAACGCACAGTGTAGTAAGTAGTATATGAGTGAGTTGCACTGAAAAACTTAGAATATAAGAAACGCACAGTGTAGTACATAGTATATGAGTGAGTTGCACTGAAAAACTTAGAATATAAGAAACGCACAGTGTAGTACATAGTATATGAGTGAGTTGCACTGAAAAACTTAGAATATAAGAAACGCACAGTGTAGTACATAGTATATGAGTGAGTTGCACTGAAAAACTTAGAATATAAGAAACGCACAGTGTAGTACATAGTATATGAGTGAGTTGCATTGAAAAACTTAGAATATAAGAAACGCACAGTGTAGTGCATAATATATGAGTGAGTTGCCCTGAAAAACTTAGAATATAAGAAACGCACAGTATAGTACATAGTATATGAATGAGTTGCACTGAAAAACTTAGAATTTACTGAAAAACCCGCATTACACGAAATGCACAGTGTAGTACATAGTATATGAGTGAGTTGCACTGAAAAACTTAGAATATAAGAAACGCACAGTGTAGTACATAGTATATGAGTGAGTTGCACTCAAAAACTTGAATTTACTGAAAAACCCGCATTACACGAAATGCACAGTGTAGTACATAGTATATGAGTGAGTTGCACTGAAAAACTTAGAATATAAGAAACGCACAGTGTAGTACATAGTATATGAGTGAGTTGCACTGAAAAACTTAGAATATAAGAAACGCACAGTGTAGTAAGTAGTATATGAGTGAGTTGCACTGAAAAACTTAGAATATAAGAAACGCACAGTGTAGTACATAGTATATGAGTGAGTTGCACTGAAAAACTTAGAATATAAGAAACGCACAGTGTAGTACATAGTATATGAGTGAGTTGCACTGAAAAACTTAGAATATAAGAAACGCACAGTGTAGTGCATAATATATGAGTGAGTTGCCCTGAAAAACTTAGAATATAAGAAACGCACAGTATAGTACATAGTATATGAATGAGTTGCACTGAAAAACTTAGAATTTACTGAAAAACCCGCATTACACGAAATGCACAGTGTAGTACATAGTATATGAGTGAGTTGCACTGAAAAACTTAGAATATAAGAAACGCACAGTGTAGTACATAATATATGAGTGAGTTGCACTGAAAAACTTAGAATATAAGAAACGCACAGTGTAGTACATAGTATATGAGTGAGTTGCACTGAAAAACTTAGAATATAAGAAACGCACAGTGTAGTACACAGTATATGAGTGAGTTGCACTGAAAAACTTAGAATATAAGAAACGCACAGTGTAGTACATAGTATATGAGTGAGTTGCACTGAAAAACTTAGAATTTAAGAAACGCACAGTGTAGTACATAGTATATGAGTGAGTTGCACTGAAAAACTTAGAATATAAGAAACGCACAGTGTAGTAAGTAGTATATAAGTGAGTTGCACTGAAAAACTTAGAATATAAGAAACGCACAGTGTAGTACATAGTATATGAGTGAGTTGCACTGAAAAACTTAGAATATAAGAAACGCACAGTGTAGTACATAGTATATGAGTGAGTTGCACTGAAAAACTTGAATTTACTGAAAAACCCGCATTACACGAAATGCACAGTGTAGTACATAGTATATGAGTGAGTTGCACTCAAAAACTTAGAATATAAGAAACACACAGTGTAGTACATAGTATATGAGTGAGTTGCACTGAAAAACTTAGAATATAAGAAACGCACAGTGTAGTAAGTAGTATATGAGTGAGTTGCACTGAAAAACTTAGAATATAAGAAACGCACAGTGTAGTACAAAGTATATGAGTGAGTTGCACTGAAAAACTTAGAATATAAGAAACGCACAGTGTAGTACATAGTATATGAGTGAGTTGCACTGAAAAACTTAGAATATAAGAAACGCACAGTGTAGTACATAGTATATGAGTGAGTTGCACTGAAAAACTTAGAATATAAGAAACGCACAGTGTAGTACATAGTATATGAGTGAGTTGCATTGAAAAACTTAGAATATAAGAAACGCACAGTGTAGTGCATAGTACATGAGTGAGTTGCACTGAAAAACTTAGAATATAAGAAACGCACAGTATAGTACATAGTACATGAATGAGTTGCACTGAAAAACTTAGAATTTACTGAAAAACCCGCATTACACGAAATGAACAGTGTAGTACATAGTATATGAGTGAGTTGCACTGAAAAACTTAGAATATAAGAAACGCACAGTGTAGTGCATAGTATATGAGTGAGTCGCACTGAAAAACTTAGAATTTACTGAAAAACCCGCATTACACGAAATGCACAGTGTAGTACATAGTATATGAGTGAGTTGCACTGAAAAACTTAGAATATAATAAACGCACAGTGTAGTACATAGTATATGAGTGAGTTGCACTGAAAAACTTAGAATATAAGAAACGCACAGTGTAGTACATAGTATATGAGTGAGTTGCACTGAAAAACTTAGAATATAAGAAACGAACAGTGTAGTACATAGTATATGAGTGAGTTGCACTGAAAAACTTAGAATATAAGAAACGCACAGTGTAGTACATGGTATATGAATGAGTTGCACTGAAAAACTTAGAATATAAGAAACGCACAGTGTAGTACATAGTATATGAGTGAGTTGCACTGAAAAACTTAGAATATAAGAAACGCACAGTGTAGTACATAGTATATGAGTGAGTTGCACTGAAAAACTTAGAATATAAGAAACGCACAGTGTAATACATAGTATATGAGTGAGATGCACTGAAAAACTTAGAATTTAAGAAACGCACAGTGTAGTACATAGTATATGAGTGAGTTGCACTGTAAAACTTAGAATATAAGAAACGCACAGTGTAGTACATAGTATATGAGTGAGTTGCACTGAAAAACTTAGAATATAAGAAACGCACAGTGTAGTACATAGTATATGAGTGAGTTGCACTCAAAAACTTAGAATATAAGAAACGCACAGTGTAGTACATAGTATATGAGTGAGTTGCACTGAAAAACTTAGAATATAAGAAACGCACAGTGTAGTACATAGTATATGAGTGAGTTGCACTGAAAAACTTAGAATATAAGAAACGCACAGTGTAGTAAGTAGTATATGAGTGAGTTGCACTGAAAAACTTAGAATATAAGAAACGCACAGTGTAGTACATAGTATATGAGTGAGTTGCACTGAAAAACTTAGAATATAAGAAACGCACAGTGTAGTACATAGTATATGAGTGAGTTGCACTGAAAAACTTAGAATATAAGAAACGCACAGTGTAGTGCATAATATATGAGTGAGTTGCCCTGAAAAACTTAGAATATAAGAAACGCACAGTATAGTACATAGTATATGAATGAGTTGCACTGAAAAACTTAGAATTTACTGAAAAACCCGCATTACACGAAATGCACAGTGTAGTACATAGTATATGAGTGAGTTGCACTGAAAAACTTAGAATATAAGAAACGCACAGTGTAGTACATAATATATGAGTGAGTTGCACTGAAAAACTTAGAATATAAGAAACGCACAGTGTAGTACATAGTATATGAGTGAGTTGCACTGAAAAACTTAGAATATAAGAAACGCACAGTGTAGTACACAGTATATGAGTGAGTTGCACTGAAAAACTTAGAATATAAGAAACGCACAGTGTAGTACATAGTATATGAGTGAGTTGCACTGAAAAACTTAGAATTTAAGAAACGCACAGTGTAGTACATAGTATATGAGTGAGTTGCACTGAAAAACTTAGAATATAAGAAACGCACAGTGTAGTAAGTAGTATATGAGTGAGTTGCACTGAAAAACTTAGAATATAAGAAACGCACAGTGTAGTACATAGTATATGAGTGAGTTGCACTGAAAAACTTAGAATATAAGAAACGCACAGTGTAGTACATAGTATATGAGTGAGTTGCACTGAAAAACTTAGAATATAAGAAACGCACAGTGTAGTACATAGTATATGAGTGAGTTGCACTGAAAAACTTAGAATATAGGAAACGCACAGTGTAGTACATAGTATATGAGTGAGTTGCACTCAAAAACTTAGAATATAAGAAACGCACAGTGTAGTACATAGTATATGAGTGAGTTGCACTGAAAAACTTAGAATATAAGAAACGCACAGTGTAGTACATAGTATATGAGTGAGTTGCACTGAAAAACTTAGAATTTAAGAAACGCACAGTGTAGTACATAGTATATGAGTGAGTTGCACTGAAAAACTTGAATTTACTGAAAAACCCGCATTACACGAAATGCACAGTGTAGTACATAGTATATGAGTGAGTTGCACTCAAAAACTTAGAATATAAGAAACACACAGTGTAGTACATAGTATATGAGTGAGTTGCACTGAAAAACTTAGAATATAAGAAACGCACAGTGTAGTAAGTAGTATATGAGTGAGTTGCACTGAAAAACTTAGAATATAAGAAACGCACAGTGTAGTACAAAGTATATGAGTGAGTTGCACTGAAAAACTTAGAATATAAGAAACGCACAGTGTAGTACATAGTATATGAGTGAGTTGCACTGAAAAACTTAGAATATAAGAAACGCACAGTGTAGTACATAGTATATGAGTGAGTTGCACTGAAAAACTTAGAATATAAGAAACGCACAGTGTAGTACATAGTATATGAGTGAGTTGCATTGAAAAACTTAGAATATAAGAAACGCACAGTGTAGTGCATAGTACATGAGTGAGTTGCACTGAAAAACTTAGAATATAAGAAACGCACAGTATAGTACATAGTACATGAATGAGTTGCACTGAAAAACTTAGAATTTACTGAAAAACCCGCATTACACGAAATGAACAGTGTAGTACATAGTATATGAGTGAGTTGCACTGAAAAACTTAGAATATAAGAAACGCACAGTGTAGTGCATAGTATATGAGTGAGTCGCACTGAAAAACTTAGAATTTACTGAAAAACCCGCATTACACGAAATGCACAGTGTAGTACATAGTATATGAGTGAGTTGCACTGAAAAACTTAGAATATAATAAACGCACAGTGTAGTACATAGTATATGAGTGAGTTGCACTGAAAAACTTAGAATATAAGAAACGCACAGTGTAGTACATAGTATATGAGTGAGTTGCACTGAAAAACTTAGAATATAAGAAACGAACAGTGTAGTACATAGTATATGAGTGAGTTGCACTGAAAAACTTAGAATATAAGAAACGCACAGTGTAGTACATGGTATATGAATGAGTTGCACTGAAAAACTTAGAATATAAGAAACGCACAGTGTAGTACATAGTATATGAGTGAGTTGCACTGAAAAACTTAGAATATAAGAAACGCACAGTGTAGTACATAGTATATGAGTGAGTTGCACTGAAAAACTTAGAATATAAGAAACGCACAGTGTAATACATAGTATATGAGTGAGATGCACTGAAAAACTTAGAATTTAAGAAACGCACAGTGTAGTACATAGTATATGAGTGAGTTGCACTGTAAAACTTAGAATATAAGAAACGCACAGTGTAGTACATAGTATATGAGTGAGTTGCACTGAAAAACTTAGAATATAAGAAACGCACAGTGTAGTACATAGTATATGAGTGAGTTGCACTCAAAAACTTAGAATATAAGAAACGCACAGTGTAGTACATAGTATATGAGTGAGTTGCACTGAAAAACTTAGAATATAAGAAACGCACAGTGTAGTACATAGTATATGAGTGAGTTGCACTCAAAAACTTAGAATATAAGAAACGCACAGTGTAGTACATAGTATATGAGTGAGTTGCACTGAAAAACTTGAATTTACTGAAAAACCCGCATTACACGAAATGCACAGTGTAGTACATAGTATATGAGTGAGTTGCACTCAAAAACTTAGAATATAAGAAACGCACAGTGTAGTACATAGTATATTAGTGAGTTGCACTGAAAAACTTAGAATATAAGAAACGCACAGTGTAGTAAGTAGTATATGAGTGAGTTGCACTGAAAAACTTAGAATATAAGAAACGCACAGTGTAGTACATAGTATATGAGTGAGTTGCACTGAAAAACTTAGAATATAAGAAACGCACAATGTAGTACATAGTATATGAGTGAGTTGCACTGAAAAACTTAGAATATAAGAAACGCACAGTGTAGTACATAGTATATGAGTGAGTTGCACTGAAAAACTTAGAATATAAGAAACGCACAGTGTAGTACATAGTATATGAGTGAGTTGCATTGAAAAACTTAGAATATAAGAAACGCACAGTGTAGTGCATAGTATATGAGTGAGTTGCCCTGAAAAACTTAGAATATAAGAAACGCACAGTATAGTACATAGTATATGAATGAGTTGCACTGAAAAACTTAGAATTTACTGAAAAACCCGCATTACACGAAATGCACAGTGTAGTACATAGTATATGAGTGAGTTGCACTGAAAAACTTAGAATATAAGAAACGCACAGTGTAGTAAATAGTATATGAGTGAGTTGCACTGAACAACTTAGAATATAAGAAACGCACAGTGTAGTACATAGTATATGAGTGAGTTGCACTGAAAAACTTAGAATATAAGAAACGCACAGTGTAGTACATAGTATATGAGTGAGTTGCACTGAAAAACTTAGAATATAAGAAACGCACAGTGTAGTACACTGTATATGAGTGAGTTGCACTGAAAAATTTAGAATATAAGAAACGCACAGTGTAGTACATAGTATATGAGTGAGTTGCACTGAAAAACTTAGAATTTAAGAAACGCACAGTGTAGTACATAGTATATGAGTGAGTTGCACTGAAAAACTTAGAATATAAGAAACGCACAGTGTAGTACATAGTATATGAGTGAGTTGCACTGAAAAACTTAGAATATAAGAAACGCACAGTGTAGTACATAGTATATGAGTGAGTTGCACTGAAAAACTTAGAATATAAGAAACGCACAGTGTAGTACATAGTATATGAGTGAGTTGCACTGAAAAACTTAGAATATAAGAAACGCACAGCGTAGTACATATTATATGAGTGAGTTGCACTGAAAAACTTAGAATATAAGAAACGCACAGCGTAGTACATAGTATATGAGTGAGTTGCACTGAAAAACTTAGAATATAAGAAACGCACAGTGTAGTACATAGTATATGAGTGAGTTGCACTGAAAAACTTAGAATATAAGAAACGCACAGTGTAGTACATAGTATATGAGTGAGTTGCACTGAAAAACTTAGAATATAAAAAACGCACAGTGTAGTACATAGTATATGAGTGAGTTGCACTGAAAAACTTAGAATATAAGAAACGCACAGTGTAGTACATAGTATATGAGTGAGTTGCGATGAAAAACTTAGAATATAAGAAACGCACAGTGTAGTACATAGTATATGAGTGAGTTGCACTGAAAAACTTAGAATATAAGAAAAGCACAGTGTAGTACATAGTATATGAGTGAGTTGCACTGAAAAACTTAGAATATAAGAAACGCACAGTGTAGTACATAGTATATGAGTGAGTTGCACTGAAAAACTTAGAATATAAGAAACGCACAGTGTAATACATAGTATATGAGTGAGATGCACTGAAAAACTTAGAATTTAAGAAACGCACAGTGTAGTACATAGTATATGAGTGAGTTGCACTGTAAAACTTAGAATATAAGAAACGCACAGTGTAGTACATAGTATATGAGTGAGTTGCACTGAAAAACTTAGAATATAAGAAACGCACAGTGTAGTACATAGTATATGAGTGAGTTGCACTCAAAAACTTGAATTTACTGAAAAACCCGCATTACACGAAATGCACAGTGTAGTACATACTATATGAGTGAGTTGCACTGAAAAACTTAGAATATAAGAAACGCACAGTGTAGTACATAGTATATGAGTGAGTTGCACTGAAAAACTTAGAATATAAGAAACGCACAGTGTAGTAAGTAGTATATGAGTGAGTTGCACTGAAAAACTTAGAATATAAGAAACGCACAGTGTAGTACATAGTATATGAGTGAGTTGCACTGAAAAACTTAGAATATAAGAAACGCACAGTGTAGTACATAGTATATGAGTGAGTTGCACTGAAAAACTTAGAATATAAGAAACGCACAGTGTAGTACATAGTATATGAGTGAGTTGCACTGAAAAACTTAGAATATAAGAAACGCACAGTGTAGTACATAGTATATGAGTGAGTTGCATTGAAAAACTTAGAATATAAGAAATGCACAGTGTAGTGCATAGTATATGAGTGAGTTGTCCTGAAAAACTTAGAATATAAGAAACGCACAGTATAGTACATAGTATATGAATGAGTTGCACTGAAAAACTTATAATTTACTGAAAAACCCGCATTACACGAAATGCACAGTGTAGTACATAGTATATGAGTGAGTTGCACTGAAAAACTTAGAATATAAGAAACGCACAGTGTAGTACATAGTATATGAGTGAGTTGCACTGAAAAACTTAGAATATAAGAAACGCACAGTGTAGTACATAGTATATGAGTGAGTTGCACTGAAAAACTTAGAATATAAGAAACGCACAGTGTAATATATAGTATATGAGTGAGATGCACTGAAAAACTTAGAATTTAAAAAACGCACAGTGTAGTACATAGTATATGAGTGAGTTGCACTGTAAAACTTAGAATATAAGAAACGCACAGTGTAGTACATAGTATATGAGTGAGTTGCACTGAAAAACTTAGAATATAAGAAACGCACAGTGTAGTACATAGTATATGAGTGAGTTGCACTCAAAAACTTGAATTTACTGAAAAACCCGCATTACACGAAATGCACAGTGTAGTACATAGTATATGAGTGAGTTGCACTGAAAAACTTAGAATATAAGAAACGCACAGTGTAGTACATAGTATATGAGTGAGTTGCACTGAAAAACTTAGAATATAAGAAACGCACAGTGTAGTAAGTAGTATATGAGTGAGTTGCACTGAAAAACTTAGAATATAAGAAACGCACAGTGTAGTACATAGTATATGAGTGAGTTGCACTGAAAAACTTAGAATATAAGAAACGCACAGTGTAGTACATAGTATATGAGTGAGTTGCACTGAAAAACTTAGAATATAAGAAACGCACAGTGTAGTACATAGTATATGAGTGAGTTGCACTGAAAAACTTAGAATATAAGAAACGCACAGTGTAGTACATAGTATATGAGTGAGTTGCATTGAAAAACTTAGAATATAAGAAATGCACAGTGTAGTGCATAGTATATGAGTGAGTTGTCCTGAAAAACTTAGAATATAAGAAACGCACAGTATAGTACATAGTATATGAATGAGTTGCACTGAAAAACTTATAATTTACTGAAAAACCCGCATTACACGAAATGCACAGTGTAGTACATAGTATATGAGTGAGTTGCACTGAAAAACTTAGAATATAAGAAACGCACAGTGTAGTACATAGTATATGAGTGAGTTGCACTGAAAAACTTAGAATATAAGAAACGCACAGTGTAGTACATAGTATATGAGTGAGTTGCACTGAAAAACTTAGAATATAAGAAACGCACAGTGTAGTACATAGTATATGAGTGAGTTGCACTGAAAAACTTAGAATATAAGAAACGCACAGTGTAGTACATAGTATATGAGTGAGTTGCACTGAAAAACTTAGAATTTACTGAAAAACCCGCATTATACGAAATGCACAGTATAGTACATAGTATATGAGTGAGTTGCACTGAAAAACTTAGAATATAAGAAACGCACAGTGTAGTACATAGTATATGAGTGAGTTGCACTGAAAAACTTAGAATATAAGAAACGCACAGCGTAGTACATATTATATGAGTGAGTTGCACTGAAAAACTTAGAATATAAGAAACGCACAGTGTAGTACATAGTATATGAGTGAGTTGCACTGAAAAACTTAGAATATAAGAAACGCACAGTGTAGTACATAGTATATGAGTGAGTTGCACTGAAAAACTTAGAATATAAGAAACGCACAGTGTAGTACATAGTATATGAGTGAGTTGCACTGAAAAACTTAGAATATAAGAAACGCACAGTGTAGTACATAGTATATGAGTGAGTTGCACTGAAAAACTTAGAATATAAGAAACGCACAGTGTAGTACATAGTATATGAGTGAGTTGCACTCAAAAACTTAGAATATAAGAAACGCACAGTGTAGTACATAGTATATGAGTGAGTTGCACTGAAAAACTTGAATTTACTGAAAAACCCGCATTACACGAAATGCACAGTGTAGTACATAGTATATGAGTGAGTTGCACTCAAAAACTTAGAATATAAGAAACGCACAGTGTAGTACATAGTATATGAGTGAGTTGCACTGAAAAACTTAGAATATAAGAAACGCACAGTGTAGTAAGTAGTATATGAGTGAGTTGCACTGAAAAACTTAGAATATAAGAAACGCACAGTGTAGTACATAGTATATGAGTGAGTTGCACTGAAAAACTTAGAATATAAGAAACGCACAGTGTAGTACATAGTATATGAGTGAGTTGCACTGAAAAACTTAGAATATAAGAAACGCACAGTGTAGTACATAGTATATGAGTGAGTTGCACTGAAAAACTTAGAATATAAGAAACGCACAGTGTAGTACATAGTATATGAGTGAGTTGCATTGAAAAACTTAGAATATAAGAAACGCACAGTGTAGTGCATAGTATATGAGTGAGTTGCCCTGAAAAACTTAGAATATAAGAAACGCACAGTATAGTACATAGTATATGAATGAGTTGCACTGAAAAACTTAGAATTTACTGAAAAACCCGCATTACACGAAATGCACAGTGTAGTACATAGTATATGAGTGAGTTGCACTGAAAAACTTAGAATATAAGAAACGCACAGTGTAGTAAATAGTATATGAGTGAGTTGCACTGAACAACTTAGAATATAAGAAACGCACAGTGTAGTACATAGTATATGAGTGAGTTGCACTGAAAAACTTAGAATATAAGAAACGCACAGTGTAGTACATAGTATATGAGTGAGTTGCACTGAAAAACTTAGAATATAAGAAACGCACAGTGTAGTACACTGTATATGAGTGAGTTGCACTGAAAAATTTAGAATATAAGAAACGCACAGTGTAGTACATAGTATATGAGTGAGTTGCACTGAAAAACTTAGAATTTAAGAAACGCACAGTGTAGTACATAGTATATGAGTGAGTTGCACTGAAAAACTTAGAATATAAGAAACGCACAGTGTAGTACATAGTATATGAGTGAGTTGCACTGAAAAACTTAGAATATAAGAAACGCACAGTGTAGTACATAGTATATGAGTGAGTTGCACTGAAAAACTTAGAATATAAGAAACGCACAGTGTAGTACATAGTATATGAGTGAGTTGCACTGAAAAACTTAGAATATAAGAAACGCACAGCGTAGTACATATTATATGAGTGAGTTGCACTGAAAAACTTAGAATATAAGAAACGCACAGCGTAGTACATAGTATATGAGTGAGTTGCACTGAAAAACTTAGAATATAAGAAACGCACAGTGTAGTACATAGTATATGAGTGAGTTGCACTGAAAAACTTAGAATATAAGAAACGCACAGTGTAGTACATAGTATATGAGTGAGTTGCACTGAAAAACTTAGAATATAAAAAACGCACAGTGTAGTACATAGTATATGAGTGAGTTGCACTGAAAAACTTGAATTTACTGAAAAACCCGCATTACACGAAATGCACAGTGTAGTACATAGTATATGAGTGAGTTGCACTCAAAAACTTAGAATATAAGAAACGCACAGTGTAGTACATAGTATATGAGTGAGTTGCACTGAAAAACTTAGAATATAAGAAACGCACAGTGTAGTAAGTAGTATATGAGTGAGTTGCACTGAAAAACTTAGAATATAAGAAACGCACAGTGTAGTACATAGTATATGAGTGAGTTGCACTGAAAAACTTAGAATATAAGAAACGCACAGTGTAGTACATAGTATATGAGTGAGTTGCACTGAAAAACTTAGAATATAAGAAACGCACAGTGTAGTACATAGTATATGAGTGAGTTGCACTGAAAAACTTAGAATATAAGAAACGCACAGTGTAGTACATAGTATATGAGTGAGTTGCATTGAAAAACTTAGAATATAAGAAACGCACAGTGTAGTGCATAGTATATGAGTGAGTTGCCCTGAAAAACTTAGAATATAAGAAACGCACAGTATAGTACATAGTATATGAATGAGTTGCACTGAAAAACTTAGAATTTACTGAAAAACCCGCATTACACGAAATGCACAGTGTAGTACATAGTATATGAGTGAGTTGCACTGAAAAACTTAGAATATAAGAAACGCACAGTGTAGTAAGTAGTATATGAGTGAGTTGCACTGAAAAACTTAGAATATAAGAAACGCACAGTGTAGTACATAGTATATGAGTGAGTTGCACTGAAAAACTTAGAATATAAGAAACGCACAGTGTAGTACATAGTATATGAGTGAGTCGCACTGAAAAACTTAGAATATAAGAAACGCACAGTGTAGTACATAGTATATGAGTGAGTTGCACTGAAAAACTTAGAATATAAGAAACGCACAGTGTAGTACATAGTATATGAGTGAGTTGCATTGAAAAACTTAGAATATAAGAAACGCACAGTGTAGTGCATAGTATATGAGTGAGTTGCCCTGAAAAACTTAGAATATAAGAAACGCACAGTATAGTACATAGTATATGAATGAGTTGCACTGAAAAACTTAGAATTTACTGAAAAACCCGCATTACACGAAATGCACAGTGTAGTACATAGTATATGAGTGAGTTGCACTGAAAAACTTAGAATATAAGAAACGCACAGTGTAGTAAATAGTATATGAGTGAGTTGCACTGAACAACTTAGAATATAAGAAACGCACAGTGTAGTACATAGTATATGAGTGAGTTGCACTGAAAAACTTAGAATATAAGAAACGCACAGTGTAGTACATAGTATATGAGTGAGTTGCACTGAAAAACTTAGAATATAAGAAACGCACAGTGTAGTACACTGTATATGAGTGAGTTGCACTGAAAAATTTAGAATATAAGAAACGCACAGTGTAGTACATAGTATATGAGTGAGTTGCACTGAAAAACTTAGAATTTAAGAAACGCACAGTGTAGTACATAGTATATGAGTGAGTTGCACTGAAAAACTTAGAATATAAGAAACGCACAGTGTAGTACATAGTATATGAGTGAGTTGCACTGAAAAACTTAGAATATAAGAAACGCACAGTGTAGTACATAGTATATGAGTGAGTTGCACTGAAAAACTTAGAATATAAGAAACGCACAGTGTAGTACATAGTATATGAGTGAGTTGCACTGAAAAACTTAGAATATAAGAAACGCACAGCGTAGTACATATTATATGAGTGAGTTGCACTGAAAAACTTAGAATATAAGAAACGCACAGCGTAGTACATAGTATATGAGTGAGTTGCACTGAAAAACTTAGAATATAAGAAACGCACAGTGTAGTACATAGTATATGAGTGAGTTGCACTGAAAAACTTAGAATATAAGAAACGCACAGTGTAGTACATAGTATATGAGTGAGTTGCACTGAAAAACTTAGAATATAAAAAACGCACAGTGTAGTACATAGTATATGAGTGAGTTGCACTGAAAAACTTGAATTTACTGAAAAACCCGCATTACACGAAATGCACAGTGTAGTACATAGTATATGAGTGAGTTGCACTCAAAAACTTAGAATATAAGAAACGCACAGTGTAGTACATAGTATATGAGTGAGTTGCACTGAAAAACTTAGAATATAAGAAACGCACAGTGTAGTAAGTAGTATATGAGTGAGTTGCACTGAAAAACTTAGAATATAAGAAACGCACAGTGTAGTACATAGTATATGAGTGAGTTGCACTGAAAAACTTAGAATATAAGAAACGCACAGTGTAGTACATAGTATATGAGTGAGTTGCACTGAAAAACTTAGAATATAAGAAACGCACAGTGTAGTACATAGTATATGAGTGAGTTGCACTGAAAAACTTAGAATATAAGAAACGCACAGTGTAGTACATAGTATATGAGTGAGTTGCATTGAAAAACTTAGAATATAAGAAACGCACAGTGTAGTGCATAGTATATGAGTGAGTTGCCCTGAAAAACTTAGAATATAAGAAACGCACAGTATAGTACATAGTATATGAATGAGTTGCACTGAAAAACTTAGAATTTACTGAAAAACCCGCATTACACGAAATGCACAGTGTAGTACATAGTATATGAGTGAGTTGCACTGAAAAACTTAGAATATAAGAAACGCACAGTGTAGTAAATAGTATATGAGTGAGTTGCACTGAACAACTTAGAATATAAGAAACACACAGTGTAGTACATAGTATATGAGTGAGTTGCACTGAAAAACTTAGAATATAAGAAACGCACAGTGTAGTACATAGTATATGAGTGAGTTGCACTGAAAAACTTAGAATATAAGAAACGCACAGTGTAGTACACTGTATATGAGTGAGTTGCACTGAAAAATTTAGAATATAAGAAACGCACAGTGTAGTACATAGTATATGAGTGAGTTGCACTGAAAAACTTAGAATTTAAGAAACGCACAGTGTAGTACATAGTATATGAGTGAGTTGCACTGAAAAACTTAGAATATAAGAAACGCACAGTGTAGTACATAGTATATGAGTGAGTTGCACTGAAAAACTTAGAATATAAGAAACGCACAGTGTAGTACATAGTATATGAGTGAGTTGCACTGAAAAACTTAGAATATAAGAAACGCACAGCGTAGTACATATTATATGAGTGAGTTGCACTGAAAAACTTAGAATATAAGAAACGCACAGCGTAGTACATAGTATATGAGTGAGTTGCACTGAAAAACTTAGAATATAAGAAACGCACAGTGTAGTACATAGTATATGAGTGAGTTGCACTGAAAAACTTAGAATATAAGAAACGCACAGCGTAGTACATATTATATGAGTGAGTTGCACTGAAAAACTTAGAATATAAGAAACGCACAGCGTAGTACATAGTATATGAGTGAGTTGCACTGAAAAACTTAGAATATAAGAAACGCACAGTGTAGTACATAGTATATGAGTGAGTTGCACTGAAAAACTTAGAATATAAGAAACGCACAGTGTAGTACATAGTATATGAGTGAGTTGCACTGAAAAACTTAGAATATAAAAAACGCACAGTGTAGTACATAGTATATGAGTGAGTTGCACTGAAAAACTTGAATTTACTGAAAAACCCGCATTACACGAAATGCACAGTGTAGTACATAGTATATGAGTGAGTTGCACTCAAAAACTTAGAATATAAGAAACGCACAGTGTAGTACATAGTATATGAGTGAGTTGCACTGAAAAACTTAGAATATAAGAAACGCACAGTGTAGTAAGTAGTATATGAGTGAGTTGCACTGAAAAACTTAGAATATAAGAAACGCACAGTGTAGTACATAGTATATGAGTGAGTTGCACTGAAAAACTTAGAATATAAGAAACGCACAGTGTAGTACATAGTATATGAGTGAGTTGCACTGAAAAACTTAGAATATAAGAAACGCACAGTGTAGTACATAGTATATGAGTGAGTTGCACTGAAAAACTTAGAATATAAGAAACGCACAGTGTAGTACATAGTATATGAGTGAGTTGCATTGAAAAACTTAGAATATAAGAAACGCACAGTGTAGTGCATAGTATATGAGTGAGTTGCCCTGAAAAACTTAGAATATAAGAAACGCACAGTATAGTACATAGTATATGAATGAGTTGCACTGAAAAACTTAGAATTTACTGAAAAACCCGCATTACACGAAATGCACAGTGTAGTACATAGTATATGAGTGAGTTGCACTGAAAAACTTAGAATATAAGAAACGCACAGTGTAGTAAATAGTATATGAGTGAGTTGCACTGAACAACTTAGAATATAAGAAACGCACAGTGTAGTACATAGTATATGAGTGAGTTGCACTGAAAAACTTAGAATATAAGAAACGCACAGCGTAGTACATATTATATGAGTGAGTTGCACTGAAAAACTTAGAATATAAGAAACGCACAGCGTAGTACATAGTATATGAGTGAGTTGCACTGAAAAACTTAGAATATAAGAAACGCACAGTGTAGTACATAGTATATGAGTGAGTTGCACTGAAAAACTTAGAATATAAGAAAAGCACAGTGTAGTACATAGTATATGAGTGAGTTGCACTGAAAAACTTAGAATATAAGAAACGCACAGTGTAGTACATAGTATATGAGTGAGTTGCACTGAAAAACTTAGAATATAAGAAACGCACAGTGTAATACATAGTATATGAGTGAGATGCACTGAAAAACATAGAATTTAAGAAACGCACAGTGTAGTACATAGTATATGAGTGAGTTGCACTGTAAAACTTAGAATATAAGAAACGCACAGTGTAGTACATAGTATATGAGTGAGTTGCACTGAAAAACTTAGAATATAAGAAATGCACAGTGTAGTACATAGTATATGAGTGAGTTGCACTCAAAAACTTGAATTTACTGAAAAACCCGCATTACACGAAATGCACAGTGTAGTACATAGTATATGAGTGAGTTGCACTGAAAAACTTAGAATATAAGAAACGCACAGTGTAGTACATAGTATATGAGTGAGTTGCACTGAAAAACTTAGAATATAAGAAACGCACAGTGTAGTAAGTAGTATATGAGTGAGTTGCACTGAAAAACTTAGAATATAAGAAACGCACAGTGTAGTACATAGTATATGAGTGAGTTGCACTGAAAAACTTAGAATATAAGAAACGCACAGTGTAGTACATAGTATATGAGTGAGTTGCACTGAAAAACTTAGAATATAAGAAACGCACAGTGTAGTACATAGTATATGAGTGAGTTGCACTGAAAAACTTAGAATATAAGAAACGCACAGTGTAGTACATAGTATATGAGTGAGTTGCATTGAAAAACTTAGAATATAAGAAATGCACAGTGTAGTGCATAGTATATGAGTGAGTTGTCCTGAAAAACTTAGAATATAAGAAACGCACAGTATAGTACATAGTATATGAATGAGTTGCACTGAAAAACTTATAATTTACTGAAAAACCCGCATTACACGAAATGCACAGTGTAGTACATAGTATATGAGTGAGTTGCACTGAAAAACTTAGAATATAAGAAACGCACAGTGTAGTACATAGTATATGAGTGAGTTGCACTGAAAAACTTAGAATATAAGAAACACACAGTGTAGTACATAGTATATGAGTGAGTTGCACTGAAAAACTTAGAATATAAGAAACGCACAGTGTAGTACATAGTATATGAGTGAGTTGCGATGAAAAACTTAGAATATAAGAAACGCACAGTGTAGTACATAGTATATGAGTGAGTTGCACTGAAAAACTTAGAATATAAGAAACGCACAGTGTAGTACATAGTATATGAGTGAGTTGCACTGAAAAACTTAGAATATAAGAAACGCACAGTGTAGTACATAGTATATGAGTGAGTTGCACTGAAAAACTTAGAATATAAGAAACGCACAGTGTAATATATAGTATATGAGTGAGATGCACTGAAAAACTTAGAATTTAAAAAACGCACAGTGTAGTACATAGTATATGAGTGAGTTGCACTGTAAAACTTAGAATATAAGAAACGCACAGTGTAGTACATAGTATATGAGTGAGTTGCACTGAAAAACTTAGAATATAAGAAACGCACAGTGTAATACATAGTATATGAGTGAGATGCACTGAAAAACTTAGAATTTAAGAAACGCACAGTGTAGTACATAGTATATGAGTGAGTTGCACTGTAAAACTTAGAATATAAGAAACGCACAGTGTAGTACATAGTATATGAGTGAGTTGCACTGAAAAACTTAGAATATAAGAAACGCACAGTGTAGTACATAGTATATGAGTGAGTTGCACTCAAAAACTTGAATTTACTGAAAAACCCGCATTACACGAAATGCACAGTGTAGTACATAGTATATGAGTGAGTTGCACTGAAAAACTTAGAATATAAGAAACGCACAGTGTAGTACATAGTATATGAGTGAGTTGCACTGAAAAACTTAGAATATAAGAAACGCACAGTGTAGTAAGTAGTATATGAGTGAGTTGCACTGAAAAACTTAGAATATAAGAAACGCACAGTGTAGTACATAGTATATGAGTGAGTTGCACTGAAAAACTTAGAATATAAGAAACGCACAGTGTAGTACATAGTATATGAGTGAGTTGCACTGAAAAACTTAGAATATAAGAAACGCACAGTGTAGTACATAGTATATGAGTGAGTTGCACTGAAAAACTTAGAATATAAGAAACGCACAGTGTAGTACATAGTATATGAGTGAGTTGCATTGAAAAACTTAGAATATAAGAAATGCACAGTGTAGTGCATAGTATATGAGTGAGTTGTCCTGAAAAACTTAGAATATAAGAAACGCACAGTATAGTACATAGTATATGAATGAGTTGCACTGAAAAACTTATAATTTACTGAAAAACCCGCATTACACGAAATGCACAGTGTAGTACATAGTATATGAGTGAGTTGCACTGAAAAACTTAGAATATAAGAAACGCACAGTGTAGTACATAGTATATGAGTGAGTTGCACTGAAAAACTTAGAATATAAGAAACGCACAGTGTAGTACATAGTATATGAGTGAGTTGCACTGAAAAACTTAGAATATAAGAAACGCACAGTGTAGTACATAGTATATGAGTGAGTTGCGATGAAAAACTTAGAATATAAGAAACGCACAGTGTAGTACATAGTATATGAGTGAGTTGCACTGAAAAACTTAGAATATAAGAAACGCACAGTGTAGTACATAGTATATGAGTGAGTTGCACTGAAAAACTTAGAATATAAGAAACGCACAGTGTAGTACATAGTATATGAGTGAGTTGCACTGAAAAACTTAGAATATAAGAAACGCACAGTGTAATATATAGTATATGAGTGAGATGCACTGAAAAACTTAGAATTTAAAAAACGCACAGTGTAGTACATAGTATATGAGTGAGTTGCACTGTAAAACTTAGAATATAAGAAACGCACAGTGTAGTACATAGTATATGAGTGAGTTGCACTGAAAAACTTAGAATATAAGAAAAGCACAGTGTAGTACATAGTATATGAGTGAGTTGCACTCAAAAACTTGAATTTACTGAAAAACCCGCATTACACGAAATGCACAGTGTAGTACATAGTATATGAGTGAGTTGCACTGAAAAACTTAGAATATAAGAAACGCACAGTGTAGTACATAGTATATGAGTGAGTTGCACTGAAAAACTTAGAATATAAGAAACGCACAGTGTAGTAAGTAGTATATGAGTGAGTTGCACTGAAAAACTTAGAATATAAGAAACGCACAGTGTAGTACATAGTATATGAGTGAGTTGCACTGAAAAACTTAGAATATAAGAAACGCACAGTGTAGTACATAGTATATGAGTGAGTTGCACTGAAAAACTTAGAATATAAGAAACGCACAGTGTAGTACATAGTATATGAGTGAGTTGCACTGAAAAACTTAGAATATAAGAAACGCACAGTGTAGTACATAGTATATGAGTGAGTTGCATTGAAAAACTTAGAATATAAGAAATGCACAGTGTAGTGCATAGTATATGAGTGAGTTGTCCTGAAAAACTTAGAATATAAGAAACGCACAGTATAGTACATAGTATATGAATGAGTTGCACTGAAAAACTTATAATTTACTGAAAAACCCGCATTACACGAAATGCACAGTGTAGTACATAGTATATGAGTGAGTTGCACTGAAAAACTTAGAATATAAGAAACGCACAGTGTAGTACATAGTATATGAGTGAGTTGCACTGAAAAACTTAGAATATAAGAAACGCACAGTGTAGTACATAGTATATGAGTGAGTTGCACTGAAAAACTTAGAATATAAGAAACGCACAGTGTAGTACATAGTATATGAGTGAGTTGCACTGAAAAACTTAGAATATAAGAAACGCACAGTGTAGTACATAGTATATGAGTGAGTTGCACTGAAAAACTTAGAATTTACTGAAAAACCCGCATTACACGAAATGCACAGTATAGTACATAGTATATGAGTGAGTTGCACTGAAAAACTTAGAATATAAGAAACGCACAGTGTAGTACATAGTATATGAGTGAGTTGCACTGAAAAATTTAGAATATAAGAAACGCACAGCGTAGTACATATTATATGAGTGAGTTGCACTGAAAAACTTAGAATATAAGAAACGCACAGTGTAGTACATAGTATATGAGTGAGTTGCACTGAAAAACTTAGAATATAAGAAACGCACAGTGTAGTACATAGTATATGAGTGAGTTGCACTGAAAAACTTAGAATATAAGAAACGCACAGTGTAGTACATAGTATATGAGTGAGTTGCACTGAAAAACTTAGAATATAAGAAACGCACAGTGTAGTACATAGTATATGAGTGAGTTGCACTGAAAAACTTAGAATATAAAAAACGCACAGTGTAGTACATAGTATATGAGTGAGTTGCACTGAAAAACTTAGAATATAAGAAACGCACAGTGTAGTACATAGTATATGAGTGAGTTGCGATGAAAAACTTAGAATATAAGAAACGCACAGTGTAGTACATAGTATATGAGTGAGTTGCACTGAAAAACTTAGAATATAAGAAACGCACAGTGTAGTACATAGTATATGAGTGAGTTGCACTGAAAAACTTAGAATATAAGAAACGCACAGTGTAGTACATAGTATATGAGTGAGTTGCACTGAAAAACTTAGAATATAAGAAACGCACAGTGTAATACATAGTATATGAGTGAGATGCACTGAAAAACTTAGAATTTAAGAAACGCACAGTGTAGTACATAGTATATGAGTGAGTTGCACTGAAAAACTTAGAATATAAGAAACGCACAGTGTAGTACATAGTATATGAGTGAGTTGCACTCAAAAACTTGAATTTACTGAAAAACCTGCATTACACGAAATGCACAGTGTAGTACATAGTATATGAGTGAGTTGCACTGAAAAACTTAGAATATAAGAAACGCACAGTGTAGTACATAGTATATGAGTGAGTTGCACTGAAAAACTTAGAATATAAGAAACGCACAGTGTAGTAAGTAGTATATGAGTGAGTTGCACTGAAAAACTTAGAATATAAGAAACGCACAGTGTAGTACATAGTATATGAGTGAGTTGCACTGAAAAACTTAGAATATAAGAAACGCACAGTGTAGTACATACTATATGAGTGAGTTGCACTGAAAAACTTAGAATATAAGAAACGCACAGTGTAGTACATAGTATATCAGTGAGTTGCATTGAAAAACTTAGAATATAAGAAACGCACAGTGTAGTGCATAGTATATGAGTGAGTTGTCCTGAAAAACTTAGAATATAAGAAACGCACAATATAGTACATAGTATATGAATGAGTTGCACTGAAAAACTTATAATTTACTGAAAAACCCGCATTACACGAAATGCACAGTGTAGTACATAGTATATGAGTGAGTTGCACTGAAAAACTTAGAATATTAGAAACGCACAGTGTAGTACATAGTATATGAGTGAGTTGCACTGAAAAACTTAGAATATAAGAAACGCACAGTGTAGTACATAGTATATGAGTGAGTTGCACTGAAAAACTTAGAATATAAGAAACGCACAGTGTAGTACATAGTATATGAGTGAGTTGCACTGAAAAACTTAGAATATAAGAAACGCACAGTGTAGTACATAGTATATGAGTGAGTTGCACTGAAAAACTTAGAATATAAGAAACGCAAAGTGTAGTACATAGTATATGAGTGAGTTGCACTGAAAAACTTAGAATTTAAGAAACGCACAGTGTAGTACATAGTATATGAGTGAGTTGCACTGAAAAACTTAGAATATAAGAAACGCACAGTGTAGTACATAGTATATGAGTGAGTTGCACTGAAAAACTTAGAATATAAGAAACGCACAGTGTAGTACATAGTATATGAGTGAGTTGCATTGAAAAACTTAGAATATAAGAAACGCACAGTGTAGTGCATAGTACATGAGTGAGTTGCACTGAAAAACTTAGAATTTAAGAAACGCACAGTGTAGTACATAGTATATGAGTGAGTTGCACTGAAAAACTTAGAATATAAGAAACGCACAGTGTAGTACATAGTATATGAGTGAGTTGCACTGAAAAACTTAGAATATAAAAAACGCACAGTGTAGTACATAGTATATGAGTGAGTTGCACTGAAAAACTTAGAATATAAGAAACGCACAGTGTAGTACATAGTATATGAGTGAGTTGCGATGAAAAACTTAGAATATAAGAAACGCACAGTGTAGTACATAGTATATGAGTGAGTTGCACTGAAAAACTTAGAATATAAGAAACGCACAGTGTAGTACATAGTATATGAGTGAGTTGCACTGAAAAACTTAGAATATAAGAAACGCACAGTGTAGTACATAGTATATGAGTGAGTTGCACTGAAAAACTTAGAATATAAGAAACGCACAGTGTAGTACATAGTATATGAGTGAGTTGCATTGAAAAACTTAGAATATAAGAAATGCACAGTGTAGTGCATAGTATATGAGTGAGTTGTCCTGAAAAACTTAGAATATAAGAAACGCACAGTATAGTACATAGTATATGAATGAGTTGCACTGAAAAACTTATAATTTACTGAAAAACCCGCATTACACGAAATGCACAGTGTAGTACATAGTATATGAGTGAGTTGCACTGAAAAACTTAGAATATAAGAAACGCACAGTGTAGTACATAGTATATGAGTGAGTTGCACTGAAAAACTTAGAATATAAGAAACGCACAGTGTAGTACATAGTATATGAGTGAGTTGCACTGAAAAACTTAGAATATAAGAAACGCACAGTGTAGTACATAGTATATGAGTGAGTTGCACTGAAAAACTTAGAATATAAGAAACGCACAGTGTAGTACATAGTATATGAGTGAGTTGCACTGAAAAACTTAGAATATAAGAAACGCACAGTGTAGTACATAGTATATGAGTGAGTTGCACTGAAAAACTTAGAATATAAGAAACGCACAGTGTAGTACATAGTATATGAGTGAGTTGCACTGAAAAACTTAGAATATAAGAAACGCACAGTGTAATATATAGTATATGAGTGAGATGCACTGAAAAACTTAGAATTTAAAAAACGCACAGTGTAGTACATAGTATATGAGTGAGTTGCACTGTAAAACTTAGAATATAAGAAACGCACAGTGTAGTACATAGTATATGAGTGAGTTGCACTGAAAAACTTAGAATATAAGAAAAGCACAGTGTAGTACATAGTATATGAGTGAGTTGCACTCAAAAACTTGAATTTACTGAAAAACCCGCATTACACGAAATGCACAGTGTAGTACATAGTATATGAGTGAGTTGCACTGAAAAACTTAGAATATAAGAAACGCACAGTGTAGTACATAGTATATGAGTGAGTTGCACTGAAAAACTTAGAATATAAGAAACGCACAGTGTAGTAAGTAGTATATGAGTGAGTTGCACTGAAAAACTTAGAATATAAGAAACGCACAGTGTAGTACATAGTATATGAGTGAGTTGCACTGAAAAACTTAGAATATAAGAAACGCACAGTGTAGTACATAGTATATGAGTGAGTTGCACTGAAAAACTTAGAATATAAGAAACGCACAGTGTAGTACATAGTATATGAGTGAGTTGCACTGAAAAACTTAGAATATAAGAAACGCACAGTGTAGTACATAGTATATGAGTGAGTTGCATTGAAAAACTTAGAATATAAGAAATGCACAGTGTAGTGCATAGTATATGAGTGAGTTGTCCTGAAAAACTTAGAATATAAGAAACGCACAGTATAGTACATAGTATATGAATGAGTTGCACTGAAAAACTTATAATTTACTGAAAAACCCGCATTACACGAAATGCACAGTGTAGTACATAGTATATGAGTGAGTTGCACTGAAAAACTTAGAATATAAGAAACGCACAGTGTAGTACATAGTATATGAGTGAGTTGCACTGAAAAACTTAGAATATAAGAAACGCACAGTGTAGTACATAGTATATGAGTGAGTTGCACTGAAAAACTTAGAATATAAGAAACGCACAGTGTAGTACATAGTATATGAGTGAGTTGCACTGAAAAACTTAGAATATAAGAAACGCACAGTGTAGTACATAGTATATGAGTGAGTTGCACTGAAAAACTTAGAATTTACTGAAAAACCCGCATTACACGAAATGCACAGTATAGTACATAGTATATGAGTGAGTTGCACTGAAAAACTTAGAATATAAGAAACGCACAGTGTAGTACATAGTATATGAGTGAGTTGCACTGAAAAACTTAGAATATAAGAAACGCACAGCGTAGTACATATTATATGAGTGAGTTGCACTGAAAAACTTAGAATATAAGAAACGCACAGTGTAGTACATAGTATATGAGTGAGTTGCACTGAAAAACTTAGAATATAAGAAACGCACAGTGTAGTACATAGTATATGAGTGAGTTGCACTGAAAAACTTAGAATATAAGAAACGCACAGTGTAGTACATAGTATATGAGTGAGTTGCACTGAAAAACTTAGAATATAAGAAACGCACAGTGTAGTACATAGTATATGAGTGAGTTGCTCTGAAAAACTTAGAATATAAAAAACGCACAGTGTAGTACATAGTATATGAGTGAGTTGCACTGAAAAACTTAGAATATAAGAAACGCACAGTGTAGTACATAGTATATGAGTGAGTTGCGATGAAAAACTTAGAATATAAGAAAAGCACAGTGTAGTACATAGTATATGAGTGAGTTGCAATGAAAACCTTAGAATATAAGAAACGCACAGTGTAGTACATAGTATATGAGTGAGTTGCACTGAAAAACTTAGAATATAAGAAACGCACAGTGTAGTACATAGTATATGAGTGAGTTGCACTGAAAAACTTAGAATATAAGAAACGCACAGTGTAATACATAGTATATGAGTGAGATGCACTGAAAAACTTAGAATTTAAGAAACGCACAGTGTAGTACATAGTATATGAGTGAGTTGCACTGAAAAACTTAGAATATAAGAAACGCACAGTGTAGTACATAGTATATGAGTGAGTTGCACTCAAAAACTTGAATTTACTGAAAAACCTGCATTACACGAAATGCACAGTGTAGTACATAGTATATGAGTGAGTTGCACTGAAAAACTTAGAATATAAGAAACGCACAGTGTAGTACATAGTATATGAGTGAGTTGCACTGAAAAACTTAGAATATAAGAAACGCACAGTGTAGTAAGTAGTATATGAGTGAGTTGCACTGAAAAACTTAGAATATAAGAAACGCACAGTGTAGTACATAGTATATGAGTGAGTTGCACTGAAAAACTTAGAATATAAGAAACGCACAGTGTAGTACATAGTATATGAGTGAGTTGCACTGAAAAACTTAGAATATAAGAAACGCACAGTGTAGTACATAGTATATCAGTGAGTTGCATTGAAAAACTTAGAATATAAGAAACGCACAGTGTAGTGCATAGTATATGAGTGAGTTGTCCTGAAAAACTTAGAATATAAGAAACGCACAATATAGTACATAGTATATGAATGAGTTGCACTGAAAAACTTATAATTTACTGAAAAACCCGCATTACACGAAATGCACAGTGTAGTACATAGTATATGAGTGAGTTGCACTGAAAAACTTAGAATATTAGAAACGCACAGTGTAGTACATAGTATATGAGTGAGTTGCACTGAAAAACTTAGAATATAAGAAACGCACAGTGTAGTACATAGTATATGAGTGAGTTGCACTGAAAAACTTAGAATATAAGAAACGCACAGTGTAGTACATAGTATATGAGTGAGTTGCACTGAAAAACTTAGAATATAAGAAACGCACAGTGTAGTACATAGTATATGAGTGAGTTGCACTGAAAAACTTAGAATATAAGAAACGCAAAGTGTAGTACATAGTATATGAGTGAGTTGCACTGAAAAACTTAGAATTTAAGAAACGCACAGTGTAGTACATAGTATATGAGTGAGTTGCACTGAAAAACTTAGAATATAAGAAACGCACAGTGTAGTACATAGTATATGAGTGAGTTGCACTGAAAAACTTAGAATATAAGAAACGCACAGTGTAGTACATAGTATATGAGTGAGTTGCATTGAAAAACTTAGAATATAAGAAACGCACAGTGTAGTGCATAGTACATGAGTGAGTTGCACTGAAAAACTTAGAATTTAAGAAACGCACAGTGTAGTACATAGTATATGAGTGAGTTGCACTGAAAAACTTAGAATATAAGAAACGCACAGTGTAGTACATAGTATATGAGTGAGTTGCACTGAAAAACTTAGAATATAAAAAACGCACAGTGTAGTACATAGTATATGAGTGAGTTGCACTGAAAAACTTAGAATATAAGAAACGCACAGTGTAGTACATAGTATATGAGTGAGTTGCGATGAAAAACTTAGAATATAAGAAACGCACAGTGTAGTACATAGTATATGAGTGAGTTGCACTGAAAAACTTAGAATATAAGAAACGCACAGTGTAGTACATAGTATATGAGTGAGTTGCACTGAAAAACTTAGAATATAAGAAACGCACAGTGTAGTACATAGTATATGAGTGAGTTGCACTGAAAAACTTAGAATATAAGAAACGCACAGTGTAGTACATAGTATATGAGTGAGTTGCACTCAAAAACTTGAATTTACTGAAAAACCTGCATTACACGAAATGCACAGTGTAGTACATAGTATATGAGTGAGTTGCACTGAAAAACTTAGAATATAAGAAACGCACAGTGTAGTACATAGTATATGAGTGAGTTGCACTGAAAAACTTAGAATATAAGAAACGCACAGTGTAGTAAGTAGTATATGAGTGAGTTGCACTGAAAAACTTAGAATATAAGAAACGCACAGTGTAGTACATAGTATATGAGTGAGTTGCACTGAAAAACTTAGAATATAAGAAACGCACAGTGTAGTACATAGTATATGAGTGAGTTGCACTGAAAAACTTAGAATATAAGAAACGCACAGTGTAGTACATAGTATATGAGTGAGTTGCACTGAAAAACTTAGAATATAAGAAACGCACAGTGTAGTACATAGTATATCAGTGAGTTGCATTGAAAAACTTAGAATATAAGAAACGCACAGTGTAGTGCATAGTATATGAGTGAGTTGTCCTGAAAAACTTAGAATATAAGAAACGCACAATATAGTACATAGTATATGAATGAGTTGCACTGAAAAACTTATAATTTACTGAAAAACCCGCATTACACGAAATGCACAGTGTAGTACATAGTATATGAGTGAGTTGCACTGAAAAACTTAGAATATTAGAAACGCACAGTGTAGTACATAGTATATGAGTGAGTTGCACTGAAAAACTTAGAATATAAGAAACGCACAGTGTAGTACATAGTATATGAGTGAGTTGCACTGAAAAACTTAGAATATAAGAAACGCACAGTGTAGTACATAGTATATGAGTGAGTTGCACTGAAAAACTTAGAATATAAGAAACGCACAGTGTAGTACATAGTATATGAGTGAGTTGCACTGAAAAACTTAGAATATAAGAAACGCAAAGTGTAGTACATAGTATATGAGTGAGTTGCACTGAAAAACTTAGAATTTAAGAAACGCACAGTGTAGTACATAGTATATGAGTGAGTTGCACTGAAAAACTTAGAATATAAGAAACGCACAGTGTAGTACATAGTATATGAGTGAGTTGCACTGAAAAACTTAGAATATAAGAAACGCACAGTGTAGTACATAGTATATGAGTGAGTTGCATTGAAAAACTTAGAATATAAGAAACGCACAGTGTAGTGCATAGTACATGAGTGAGTTGCACTGAAAAACTTAGAATATAAGAAACGCACAGTATAGTACATAGTACATGAATGAGTTGCACTGAAAAACTTAGAATTTACTGAAAAACCCGCATTACACGAAATGCACAGTGTAGTACATAGTATATGAGTGAGTTGCACTGAAAAACTTAGAATATAAGAAACGCACAGTGTAGTACATAGTATATGAGTGAGTTGCACTGAAAAACTTAGAATATAAGAAACGCACAGTGTAGTACATAGTATATGAGTGAGTTGCACTGAAAAATTTAGAATATAAGAAACGCACAGTGTAGTACATAGTATATGAGTGAGTTGCACTGAAAAACTTAGAATATAAGAAACGCACAGTGTAGTACATAGTATATGAGTGAGTTGCACTCAAAAACTTGAATTTACTGAAAAACCCGCATTACACGAAATGCACAGTGTAGTACATAGTATATGAGTGAGTTGCACTGAAAAACTTAGAATATAAGAAACGCACAGTGTAGTACATAGTATATGAGTGAGTTGCACTGAAAAACTTAGAATATAAGAAACGCACAGTGTAGTAAGTAGTATATGAGTGAGTTGCACTGAAAAACTTAGAATATAAGAAACGCACAGTGTAGTACATAGTATATGAGTGAGTTGCACTGAAAAACTTAGAATATAAGAAACGCACAGTGTAGTACATAGTATATGAGTGAGTTGCACTGAAAAACTTAGAATATAAGAAACGCACAGTGTAGTACATAGTATATGAGTGAGTTGCACTGAAAAACTTAGAATATAAGAAACGCACAGTGTAGTACATAGTATATGAGTGAGTTGCATTGAAAAACTTAGAATATAAGAAACGCACAGTGTAGTGCATAATATATGAGTGAGTTGCCCTGAAAAACTTAGAATATAAGAAACGCACAGTATAGTACATAGTATATGAATGAGTTGCACTGAAAAACTTAGAATTTACTGAAAAACCCGCATTACACGAAATGCACAGTGTAGTACATAGTATATGAGTGAGTTGCACTGAAAAACTTAGAATATAAGAAACGCACAGTGTAGTACATAGTATATGAGTGAGTTGCACTCAAAAACTTGAATTTACTGAAAAACCCGCATTACACGAAATGCACAGTGTAGTACATAGTATATGAGTGAGTTGCACTGAAAAACTTAGAATATAAGAAACGCACAGTGTAGTACATAGTATATGAGTGAGTTGCACTGAAAAACTTAGAATATAAGAAACGCACAGTGTAGTAAGTAGTATATGAGTGAGTTGCACTGAACAACTTAGAATATAAGAAACGCACAGTGTAGTACATAGTATATGTGTGAGTTGCACTGAAAAACTTAGAATATAAGAAACGCACAGTGTAGTACATAGTATATGAGTGAGTTGCACTGAAAAACTTAGAATATAAGAAACGCACAGTGTAGTACATAGTATATGAGTGAGTTGCACTGAAAAACTTAGAATATAAGAAACGCACAGTGTAGTACATAGTATATGAGTGAGTTGCATTGAAAAACTTAGAATATAAGAAACGCACAGTGTAGTGCATAATATATGAGTGGGTTGCCCTGAAAAACTTAGAATATAAGAAACGCACAGTATAGTACATAGTATATGAATGAGTTGCACTGAAAAACTTAGAATTTACTGAAAAACCCGCATTACACGAAATGCACAGTGTAGTACATAGTATATGAGTGAGTTGCACTGAAAAACTTAGAATATAAGAAACGCACAGTGTAGTACATAGTATATGAGTGAGTTGCACTCAAAAACTTGAATTTACTGAAAAACCTGCATTACACGAAATGCACAGTGTAGTACATAGTATATGAGTGAGTTGCACTGAAAAACTTAGAATATAAGAAACGCACAGTGTAGTACATAGTATATGAGTGAGTTGCACTGAAAAACTTAGAATATAAGAAACGCACAGTGTAGTAAGTAGTATATGAGTGAGTTGCACTGAAAAACTTAGAATATAAGAAACGCACAGTGTAGTACATAGTATATGAGTGAGTTGCACTGAAAAACTTAGAATATAAGAAACGCACAGTGTAGTACATAGTATATGAGTGAGTTGCACTGAAAAACTTAGAATATAAGAAACGCACAGTGTAGTACATAGTATATGAGTGAGTTGCACTGAAAAACTTAGAATATAAGAAACGCACAGTGTAGTACATAGTATATAAGTGAGTTGCATTGAAAAACTTAGAATATAAGAAACGCACAGTGTAGTGCATAATATATGAGTGAGTTGCCCTGAAAAACTTAGAATATAAGAAACGCACAGTATAGTACATAGTATATGAATGAGTTGCACTGAAAAACTTAGAATTTACTGAAAAACCCGCATTACACGAAATGCACAGTGTAGTACATAGTATATGAGTGAGTTGCACTGAAAAACTTAGAATATAAGAAACGCACAGTGTAGTACATAATATATGAGTGAGTTGCACTGAAAAACTTAGAATATAAGAAACGCACAGTGTAGTACATAGTATATGAGTGAGTTGCACTGAAAAACTTAGAATATAAGAAACGCACAGTGTAGTACACAGTATATGAGTGAGTTGCACTGAAAAACTTAGAATATAAGAAACGCACAGTGTAGTACATAGTATATGAGTGAGTTGCACTGAAAAACTTAGAATTTAAGAAACGCACAGTGTAGTACATAGTATATGAGTGAGTTGCACTGAAAAACTTAGAATATAAGAAACGCACAGTGTAGTAAGTAGTATATGAGTGAGTTGCACTGAAAAACTTAGAATATAAGAAACGCACAGTGTAGTACATAGTATATGAGTGAGTTGCACTGAAAAACTTAGAATATAAGAAACGCACAGTGTAGTACATAGTATATGAGTGAGTTGCACTGAAAAACTTAGAATATAAGAAACGCACAGTGTAGTACATAGTATATGAGTGAGTTGCACTGAAAAACTTAGAATATAGGAAACGCACAGTGTAGTACATAGTATATGAGTGAGTTACACTCAAAAACTTAGAATATAAGAAACGCACAGTGTAGTACATAGTATATGAGTGAGTTGCACTGAAAAACTTAGAATATAAGAAACGCACAGTGTAGTACATAGTATATGAGTGAGTTGCACTGAAAAACTTAGAATTTAAGAAACGCACAGTGTAGTACATAGTATATGAGTGAGTTGCACTGAAAAACTTGAATTTACTGAAAAACCCGCATTACACGAAATGCACAGTGTAGTACATAGTATATGAGTGAGTTGCACTCAAAAACTTAGAATATAAGAAACACACAGTGTAGTACATAGTATATGAGTGAGTTGCACTGAAAAACTTAGAATATAAGAAACGCACAGTGTAGTAAGTAGTATATGAGTGAGTTGCACTGAAAAACTTAGAATATAAGAAACGCACAGTGTAGTACAAAGTATATGAGTGAGTTGCACTGAAAAACTTAGAATATAAGAAACGCACAGTGTAGTACATAGTATATGAGTGAGTTGCACTGAAAAACTTAGAATATAAGAAACGCACAGTGTAGTACATAGTATATGAGTGAGTTGCACTGAAAAACTTAGAATATAAGAAACGCACAGTGTAGTACATAGTATATGAGTGAGTTGCATTGAAAAACTTAGAATATAAGAAACGCACAGTGTAGTGCATAGTACATGAGTGAGTTGCACTGAAAAACTTAGAATATAAGAAACGCACAGTATAGTACATAGTACATGAATGAGTTGCACTGAAAAACTTAGAATTTACTGAAAAACCCGCATTACACGAAATGAACAGTGTAGTACATAGTATATGAGTGAGTTGCACTGAAAAACTTAGAATATAAGAAACGCACAGTGTAGTGCATAGTATATGAGTGAGTCGCACTGAAAAACTTAGAATTTACTGAAAAACCCGCATTACACGAAATGCACAGTGTAGTACATAGTATATGAGTGAGTTGCACTGAAAAACTTAGAATATAAGAAACGCACAGTGTAGTACATAGTATATGAGTGAGTTGCACTGAAAAACTTAGAATATAAGAAACGCACAGTGTAGTACATAGTATATGAGTGAGTTGCACTGAAAAACTTAGAATATAAGAAACGAACAGTGTAGTACATAGTATATGAGTGAGTTGCACTGAAAAACTTAGAATATAAGAAACGCACAGTGTAGTACATAGTATATGAATGAGTTGCACTGAAAAACTTAGAATATAAGAAACGCACAGTGTAGTACATAGTATATGAGTGAGTTGCACTGAAAAACTTAGAATATAAGAAACGCACAGTGTAGTACATAGTATATGAGTGAGTTGCACTGAAAAACTTAGAATATAAGAAACGCACAGTGTAATACATAGTATATGAGTGAGATGCACTGAAAAACTTAGAATTTAAGAAACGCACAGTGTAGTACATAGTATATGAGTGAGTTGCACTGTAAAACTTAGAATATAAGAAACGCACAGTGTAGTACATAGTATATGAGTGAGTTGCACTGAAAAACTTAGAATATAAGAAACGCACAGTGTAGTACATAGTATATGAGTGAGTTGCACTCAAAAACTTAGAATATAAGAAACGGACAGTGTAGTACATAGTATATGAGTGAGTTGCACTGAAAAACTTAGAATATAAGAAACGCACAGTGTAGTACATAGTATATGAGTGAGTTGCACTCAAAAACTTAGAATATAAGAAACGCACAGTGTAGTACATAGTATATGAGTGAGTTGCACTGAAAAACTTGAATTTACTGAAAAACCCGCATTACACGAAATGCACAGTGTAGTACATAGTATATGAGTGAGTTGCACTCAAAAACTTAGAATATAAGAAACGCACAGTGTAGTACATAGTATATGAGTGAGTTGCACTGAAAAACTTAGAATATAAGAAACGCACAGTGTAGTACATAGTATATGAGTGAGTTGCACTGAAAAACTTAGAATATAAGAAACGCACAGTGTAGTACACTGTATATGAGTGAGTTGCACTGAAAAACTTAGAATATAAGAAACGCACAGTGTAGTACATAGTATATGAGTGAGTTGCACTGAAAAACTTAGAATTTAAGAAACGCACAGTGTAGTACATAGTATATGAGTGAGTTGCACTGAAAAACTTAGAATATAAGAAACGCACAGTGTAGTACATAGTATATGAGTGAGTTGCACTGAAAAACTTAGAATATAAGAAACGCACAGTGTAGTACATAGTATATGAGTGAGTTGCACTGAAAAACTTAGAATATAAGAAACGCACAGTGTAGTACATAGTATATGAGTGAGTTGCACTGAAAAACTTAGAATATAAGAAACGCACAGCGTAGTACATATTATATGAGTGAGTTGCACTGAAAAACTTAGAATATAAGAAACGCACAGCGTAGTACATAGTATATGAGTGAGTTGCACTGAAAAACTTAGAATATAAGAAACGCACAGTGTAGTACATAGTATATGAGTGAGTTGCACTGAAAAACTTAGAATATAAGAAACGCACAGTGTAGTACATAGTATATGAGTGAGTTGCACTGAAAAACTTAGAATATAAAAAACGCACAGTGTAGTACATAGTATATGAGTGAGTTGCACTGAAAAACTTAGAATATAAGAAACGCACAGTGTAGTACATAGTATATGAGTGAGTTGCGATGAAAAACTTAGAATATAAGAAACGCACAGTGTAGTACATAGTATATGAGTGAGTTGCACTGAAAAACTTAGAATATAAGAAACGCACAGTGTAGTACATAGTATATGAGTGAGTTGCACTGAAAAACTTAGAATATAAGAAACGCACAGTGTACTACATAGTATATGAGTGAGTTGCACTGAAAAACTTAGAATATAAGAAACGCACAGTGTAATACATAGTATATGAGTGAGATGCACTGAAAAACTTAGAATTTAAGAAACGCACAGTGTAGTACATAGTATATGAGTGAGTTGCACTGTAAAACTTAGAATATAAGAAACGCACAGTGTAGTACATAGTATATGAGTGAGTTGCACTGAAAAACTTAGAATATAAGAAACGCACAGTTTAGTACATAGTATATGAGTGAGTTGCACTCAAAAACTTGAATTTACTGAAAAACCCGCATTACACGAAATGCACAGTGTAGTACATAGTATATGAGTGAGTTGCACTCAAAAACTTAGAATATAAGAAACGCACAGTGTAGTACATAGTATATGAGTGAGTTGCACTGAAAAACTTAGAATATAAGAAACGCACAGTGTAGTACATAGTATATGAGTGAGTTGCACTGAAAAACTTAGAATATAAGAAACGCACAGTGTAGTACACTGTATATGAGTGAGTTGCACTGAAAAACTTAGAATATAAGAAACGCACAGTGTAGTACATAGTATATGAGTGAGTTGCACAGAAAAACTTAGAATATAAGAAACACACAGTGTAGTACATAGTATATGAGTGAGTTGCACTGAAAAACTTAGAATATAAGAAACGCACAGTGTAGTACATAGTATATGAGTGAGTTGCATTGAAAAACTTAGAATATAAGAAATGCACAGTGTAGTGCATAGTATATGAGTGAGTTGTCCTGAAAAACTTAGAATATAAGAAACGCACAGTATAGTACATAGTATATGAATGAGTTGCACTGAAAAACTTATAATTTACTGAAAAACCCGCATTACACGAAATGCACAGTGTAGTACATAGTATATGAGTGAGTTGCACTGAAAAACTTAGAATATAAGAAACGCACAGTGTAGTACATAGTATATGAGTGAGTTGCACTGAAAAACTTAGAATATAAGAAACGCACAGTGTAGTACATAGTATATGAGTGAGTTGCACTGAAAAACTTAGAATATAAGAAACGCACAGTGTAGTACATAGTATATGAGTGAGTTGCACTGAAAAACTTAGAATATAAGAAACGCACAGTGTAGTACATAGTATATGAGTGAGTTGCACTGAAAAACTTAGAATTTACTGAAAAACCCGCATTACACGAAATGCACAGTATAGTACATAGTATATGAGTGAGTTGCACTGAAAAACTTAGAATATAAGAAACGCACAGTGTAGTACATAGTATATGAGTGAGTTGCACTGAAAAACTTAGAATATAAGAAATGCACAGTGTAGTACATAGTATATGAGTGAGTTGCGATGAAAAACTTAGAATATAAGAAACGCACAGTGTAGTACATAGTATATGAGTGAGTTGCACTGAAAAACTTAGAATATAAGAAACGCACAGTGTAGTACATAGTATATGAGTGAGTTGCACTGAAAAACTTAGAATATAAGAAACGCACAGTGTAGTACATAGTATATGAGTGAGTTGCACTGAAAAACTTAGAATATAAGAAACGCACAGTGTAATACATAGTATATGAGTGAGATGCACTGAAAAACTTAGAATTTAAGAAACGCACAGTGTAGTACATAGTATATGAGTGAGTTGCACTGTAAAACTTAGAATATAAGAAACGCACAGTGTAGTACATAGTATATGAGTGAGTTGCACTGAAAAACTTAGAATATAAGAAACGCACAGTGTAGTACATAGTATATGAGTGAGTTGCACTCAAAAACTTGAATTTACTGAAAAACCCGCATTACACGAAATGCACAGTGTAGTACATAGTATATGAGTGAGTTGCACTGAAAAACTTAGAATATAAGAAACGCACAGTGTAGTACATAGTATATGAGTGAGTTGCACTGAAAAACTTAGAATATAAGAAACGCACAGTGTAGTACGTAGTATATGAGTGAGTTGCACTGAAAAACTTAGAATATAAGAAACGCACAGTGTAGTACATAGTATATGAGTGAGTTGCATTGAAAAACTTAGAATATAAGAAACGCACAGTGTAGTGCATAGTATATGAGTGAGTTGCACTGAAAAACTTAAAATATAAGAAACGCACAGTGTAGTACATAGTATATGAGTGAGTTGCACTGAAAAACTTAGAATATAAGAAACGCACAGTGTAATACATAGTATATGAGTGAGATGCACTGAAAAACTTAGAATTTAAGAAACACACAGTGTAGTACATAGTATATGAGTGAGTTGCACTGTAAAACTTAGAATATAAGAAACGCACAGTGTAGTACATAGTATATGAGTGAGTTGCACTGAAAAACTTAGAATATAAGAAACGCACAGTGTAGTACATAGTATATGAGTGAGTTGCACTCAAAAACTTGAATTTACTGAAAAACCCGCATTACACGAAATGCACAGTGTAGTACATAGTATATGAGTGAGTTGCACTGAAAAACTTAGAATATAAGAAACGCACAGTGTAGTACATAGTATATGAGTGAGTTGCACTGAAAAACTTAGAATATAAGAAACGCACAGTGTAGTACATAGTATATGAGTGAGTTGCACTGAAAAACTTAGAATATAAGAAACGCACAGTGTAGTACATAGTATATGAGTGAGTTGCACTGAAAAACTTAGAATTTAAGAAACGCACAGTGTAGTACATAGTATATGAGTGAGTTGCACTGAAAAACTTAGAATATAAGAAACGCACAGTGTAGTACATAGTATATGAGTGAGTTGCACTGAAAAACTTAGAATATAAGAAACGCACAGTGTAGTACATAGTATATGAGTGAGTTGCACTGAAAAACTTAGAATATAAGAAACGCACAGTGTAGTACATAGTATATGAGTGAGTTGCACTGAAAAACTTACAATATAAGAAACGCACAGTGTAGTACATAGTATATGAATGAGTTGCACTGAAAAACTTAGAATATAAAAAACACACAGTGTAGTACATAGTATATGAGTGAGTTGCACTGAAAAACTTAGAATATAAGAAACGCACAGTGTAGTACATAGTATATGAGTGAGTTGCACTGAAAAACTTGAATTTACTGAAAAACGCGCATTACACGAAATGCACAGTGTAGTACATAGTATATGAGTGAGTTGCACTCAAAAACTTAGAATATAAGAAACGCACAGTGTAGTACATAGTATATGAGTGAGTTGCACTGAAAAACTTAGAATATAAGAAACGCACAGTGTAGTAAGTAGTATATGAGTGAGTTGCACTGAAAAATTTAGAATATAAGAAACGCACAGTGTAGTACAAAGTATATGAGTTAGTTGCACTGAAAAACTTAGAATATAAGAAACGCACAGTGTAGTACATAGTATATGAGTGAGTTGCACTGAAAAACTTAGAATATAAGAAACGCACAGTGTAGTACATAGTATATGAGTGAGTTGCACTGAAAAACTTAGAATATAAGAAACGCACAGTGTAGTACATAGTATATGAGTGAGTTGCACTGAAAAACTTAGAATATAAGAAACGCACAGTGTAGTACATAGTATATGAGTGAGTTGCATTGAAAAACTTAAAATATAAGAAACGCACAGTGTAGTGCATAGTATATGAGTGAGTTGCGATGAAAAACTTAGAATATAAGAAACGCACAGTGTAGTACATTGTATATGAGTGAGTTGCACTGAAAAACTTAGAATATAAGAAACGCACAGTGTAGTACATAGTATATGAGTGAGTTGCACTGAAAAACTTAGAATATAAGAAACGCACAGTGTAGTACATAGTATATGAGTGAGTTGCGATGAAAAACTTAGAATATAAAAAACGCACAGTGTAGTACATAGTATATGAGTGAGTTGCACTGAAAAACTTAGAATATAAGAAACGCACAGTGTAGTACATAGTATATGAGTGAGTTGCACTGAAAAACTTAGAATATAAGAAACGCACAGTGTAGTACATAGTATATGAGTGAGTTGCACTGAAAAACTTAGAATATAAGAAACGCACAGTGTAATACATAGTATATGAGTGAGATGCACTGAAAAACTTAGAATTTAAGAAACGCACAGTGTAGTACATAGTATATGAGTGAGTTGCACTGTAAAACTTAGAATATAAGAAACGCACAGTGTAGTACATAGTATATGAGTGAGTTGCACTGAAAAACTTAGAATATAAGAAACGCACAGTGTAGTACATAGTATATGAGTGAGTTGCACTGAAAAACTTAGAATATAAGAAACGCACAGTGTAGTACATAGTATATGAGTGAGTTGCACTCAAAAACTTGAATTTACTGAAAAACCCGCATTACACGAAATGCACAGTGTAGTACATAGTATATGAGTGAGTTGCACTCAAAAACTTAGAATATAAGAAACGCACAGTGTAGTACATAGTATATGAGTGAGTTGCACTGAAAAACTTAGAATATAAGAAACGCACAGTGTAGTAAGTAGTATATGAGTGAGTTGCACTGAAAAACTTAGAATATAAGAAACGCACAGTGTAGTACAAAGTATATGAGTGAGTTGCACTGAAAAACTTAGAATATAAGAAACGCACAGTGTAGTACATAGTATATGAGTGAGTTGCACTGAAAAACTTAGAATATAAGAAACGCACAGTGTAGTACATAGTATATGAGTGAGTTGCACTGAAAAACTTAGAATATAAGAAACGCACAGTGTAGTACATAGTATATGAGTGAGTTGCACTGAAAAACTTAGAATATAAGAAACGCACAGTGTAGTACATAGTATATGAGTGAGTTGCACTGAAAAACTTAGAATATAAGAAACGCACAGTGTAGTACATAGTATATGAGTGAGTTGCACTGAAAAACTTAGAATTTAAGAAACGCACAGTGTAGTACATAGTATATGAGTGAGTTGCACTGAAAAACTTAGAATATAAGAAACGCACAGTGTAGTACATAGTATATGAGTGAGTTGCACTGAAAAACTTAGAATATAAGAAACGCACAGTGTAGTACATAGTATATGAGTGAGTTGCACTGAAAAACTTAGAATATAAGAAACGCACAGTGTAGTACATAGTATATGAGTGAGTTGCACTGAAAAACTTACAATATAAGAAACGCACAGTGTAGTACATAGTATATGAATGAGTTGCACTGAAAAACTTAGAATATAAAAAACGCACAGTGTAGTACATAGTATATGAGTGAGTTGCACTGAAAAACTTAGAATATAAGAAACGCACAGTGTAGTACATAGTATATGAGTGAGTTGCACTGAAAAACTTGAATTTACTGAAAAACGCGCATTACACGAAATGCACAGTGTAGTACATAGTATATGAGTGAGTTGCACTCAAAAACTTAGAATATAAGAAACGCACAGTGTAGTACATAGTATATGAGTGAGTTGCACTGAAAAACTTAGAATATAAGAAACGCACAGTGTAGTAAGTAGTATATGAGTGAGTTGCACTGAAAAACTTAGAATATAAGAAACGCACAGTGTAGTACAAAGTATATGAGTGAGTTGCACTGAAAAACTTAGAATATAAGAAACGCACAGTGTAGTACATAGTATATGAGTGAGTTGCACTGAAAAACTTAGAATATAAGAAACGCACAGTGTAGTACATAGTATATGAGTGAGTTGCACTGAAAAACTTAGAATATAAGAAACGCACAGTGTAGTACATAGTATATGAGTGAGTTGCACTGAAAAACTTAGAATATAAGAAACGCACAGTGTAGTACATAGTATATGAGTGAGTTGCATTGAAAAACTTAGAATATAAGAAACGCACAGTGTAGTGCATAGTATATGAGTGAGTTGCGATGAAAAACTTAGAATATAAGAAACGCACAGTGTAGTACATAGTATATGAGTGAGTTGCACTGAAAAACTTAGAATATAAGAAACGCACAGTGTAGTACATAGTATATGAGTGAGTTGCACTGAAAAACTTAGAATATAAGAAACGCACAGTGTAGTACATAGTATATGAGTGAGTTGCATTGAAAAACTTAGAATATAAGAAACGCACAGTGTAGTACATAGTATATGAGTGAGTTGCACTGAAAAACTTAGAATATAAGAAACGCACAGTGTAGTACATAGTATATGAGTGAGTTGCACTCAAAAACTTAGAATATAAGAAACGCACAGTGTAGTACATAGTATATGAGTGAGTGGCACTGAAAAACTTAGAATATAAGAAACGCACAGTGTAGTAAGTAGTATATGAGTGAGTTGCACTGAAAAATTTAGAATATAAGAAACGCACAGTGTAGTACATAGTATATGAGTGAGTTGCACTGAAAAACTTAGAATATAAGAAACGCACAGTGTAGTACATAGTATATGAGTGAGTTGCACTGAAAAACTTAGAATATAAGAAACGCACAGTGTAGTACATAGTATATGAGTGAGTTGCACTGAAAAACTTAGAATATAAGAAACGCACAGTGTAATACATAGTATATGAGTGAGATGCACTGAAAAACTTAGAATTTAAGAAACGCACAGTGTAGTACATAGTATATGAGTGAGTTGCACTGTAAAACTTAGAATATAAGAAACGCACAGTGTAGTACATAGTATATGAGTGAGTTGCACTGAAAAACTTAGAATATAAGAAACGCACAGTGTAGTACATAGTATATGAGTGAGTTGCACTGAAAAACTTGAATTTACTGAAAAACGCGCATTACACGAAATGCACAGTGTAGTACATAGTATATGAGTGAGTTGCACTCAAAAACTTAGAATATAAGAAACGCACAGTGTAGTACATAGTATATGAGTGAGTTGCACTGAAAAACTTAGAATATAAGAAACGCACAGTGTAGTAAGTAGTATATGAGTGAGTTGCACTGAAAAAGTTAGAATATAAGAAACGCACAGTGTAGTACAAAGTATATGAGTGAGTTGCACTGAAAAACTTAGAATATAAGAAACGCACAGTGTAGTACATAGTATATGAGTGAGTTGCACTGAAAAACTTAGAATATAAGAAACGCACAGTGTAGTACATAGTATATGAGTGAGTTGCACTGAAAAACTTAGAATATAAGAAACGCACAGTGTAGTACATAGTATATGAGTGAGTTGCACTGAAAAACTTAGAATATAAGAAACGCACAGTGTAGTACATAGTATATGAGTGAGTTGCATTGAAAAACTTAGAATATAAGAAACGCACAGTGTAGTGCATAGTATATGAGTGAGTTGCGATGAAAAACTTAGAATATAAGAAACGCACAGCGTAGTACATAGTATATGAGTGAGTTGCACTGAAAAACTTAGAATATAAGAAACGCACCGTGTAGTACATAGTATATGAGTGAGTTGCACTGAAAAACTTAGAATATAAGAAACGCACAGTGTAGTACATAGTATATGAGTGAGTTGCGATGAAAAACTTAGAATATAAGAAACGCACAGTGTAGTACATAGTATATGAGTGAGTTGCACTGAAAAACTTAGAATATAAGAAACGCACAGTGTAGTACATAGTATATGAGTGAGTTGCACTCAAAAACTTAGAATATAAGAAACGCACAGTGTAGTACATAGTATATGAGTGAGTGGCACTGAAAAACTTAGAATATAAGAAACGCACAGTGTAGTAAGTAGTATATGAGTGAGTTGCACTGAAAAATTTAGAATATAAGAAACGCACAGTGTAGTACATAGTATATGAGTGAGTTGCACTGAAAAACTTAGAATATAAGAAACGCACAGTGTAGTACATAGTATATGAGTGAGTTGCACTGAAAAACTTAGAATATAAGAAACGCACAGTGTAGTACATAGTATATGAGTGAGTTGCACTGAAAAACTTAGAATATAAGAAACGCACAGTGTAATACATAGTATATGAGTGAGATGCACTGAAAAACTTAGAATTTAAGAAACGCACAGTGTAGTACATAGTATATGAGTGAGTTGCACTGTAAAACTTAGAATATAAGAAACGCACAGTGTAGTACATAGTATATGAGTGAGTTGCACTGAAAAACTTAGAATATAAGAAACGCACAGTGTAGTACATAGTATATGAGTGAGTTGCACTCAAAAACTTGAATTTACTGAAAAACGCGCATTACACGAAATGCACAGTGTAGTACATAGTATATGAGTGAGTTGCACTCAAAAACTTAGAATATAAGAAACGCACAGTGTAGTACATAGTATATGAGTGAGTTGCACTGAAAAACTTAGAATATAAGAAACGCACAGTGTAGTACAAAGTATATGAGTGAGTTGCACTGAAAAACTTAGAATATAAGAAACGCACAGTGTAGTACATAGTATATGAGTGAGTTGCACTGAAAAACTTAGAATATAAGAAACGCACAGTGTAGTACATAGTATATGAGTGAGTTGCACTGAAAAACTTAGAATATAAGAAACGCACAGTGTAGTACATAGTATATGAGTGAGTTGCACTGAAAAACTTAGAATATAAGAAACGCACAGTGTAGTACATAGTATATGAGTGAGTTGCACTGAAAAACTTAGAATATAAGAAACGCACAGTGTAGTACATAGTATATGAGTGAGTTGCACTGAAAAACTTAGAATATAAGAAACGCACAGTGTAGTACATAGTATATGAGTGAGTTGCACTGAAAAACTTAGAATTTAAGAAACGCACAGTGTAGTACATAGTATATGAGTGAGTTGCACTGAAAAACTTAGAATATAAGAAACGCACAGTGTAGTACATAGTATATGAGTGAGTTGCACTGAAAAACTTACAATATAAGAAACGCACAGTGTAGTACATAGTATATGAATGAGTTGCACTGAAAAACTTAGAATATAAAAAACGCACAGTGTAGTACATAGTATATGAGTGAGTTGCACTGAAAAACTTAGAATATAAGAAACGCACAGTGTAGTACATAGTATATGAGTGAGTTGCACTGAAAAACTTGAATTTACTGAAAAACGCGCATTACACGAAATGCACTGTGTAGTACATAGTATATGAGTGAGTTGCACTCAAAAACTTAGAATATAAGAAACGCACAGTGTAGTACATAGTATATGAGTGAGTTGCACTGAAAAACTTAGAATATAAGAAACTCACAGTGTAGTAAGTAGTATATGAGTGAGTTGCACTGAAAAACTTAGAATATAAGAAACGCACAGTGTAGTACAAAGTATATGAGTGAGTTGCACTGAAAAACTTAGAATATAAGAAACGCACAGTGTAGTACATAGTATATGAGTGAGTTGCACTGAAAAACTTAGAATATAAGAAACGCACAGTGTAGTACATAGTATATGAGTGAGTTGCACTGAAAAACTTAGAATATAAGAAACGCACAGTGTAGTACATAGTATATGAGTGAGTTGCACTGAAAAACTTAGAATATAAGAAACGCACAGTGTAGTACATAGTATATGAGTGAGTTGCATTGAAAAACTTAGAATATAAGAAACGCACAGTGTAGTGCATAGTATATGAGTGAGTTGCGATGAAAAACTTAGAATATAAGAAACGCACAGCGTAGTACATAGTATATGAGTGAGTTGCACTGAAAAACTTAGAATATAAGAAACGCACCGTGTAGTACATAGTATATGAGTGAGTTGCACTGAAAAACTTAGAATATAAGAAACGCACAGTGTAGTACATAGTATATGAGTGAGTTGCGATGAAAAACTTAGAATATAAGAAACGCACAGTGTAGTACATAGTATATGAGTGAGTTGCACTGAAAAACTTAGAATATAAGAAACGCACAGTGTAGTACATAGTATATGAGTGAGTTGCACTCAAAAACTTAGAATATAAGAAACGCACAGTGTAGTACATAGTATATGAGTGAGTGGCACTGAAAAACTTAGAATATAAGAAACGCACAGTGTAGTAAGTAGTATATGAGTGAGTTGCACTGAAAAATTTAGAATATAAGAAACGCACAGTGTAGTACATAGTATATGAGTGAGTTGCACTGAAAAACTTAGAATATAAGAAACGCACAGTGTAGTACATAGTATATGAGTGAGTTGCACTGAAAAACTTAGAATATAAGAAACGCACAGTGTAGTACATAGTATATGAGTGAGTTGCACTGAAAAACTTAGAATATAAGAAACGCACAGTGTAATACATAGTATATGAGTGAGATGCACTGAAAAACTTAGAATTTAAGAAACGCACAGTGTAGTACATAGTATATGAGTGAGTTGCACTGTAAAACTTAGAATATAAGAAACGCACAGTGTAGTACATAGTATATGAGTGAGTTGCACTGAAAAACTTAGAATATAAGAAACGCACAGTGTAGTACATAGTATATGAGTGAGTTGCACTCAAAAACTTGAATTTACTGAAAAACGCGCATTACACGAAATGCACAGTGTAGTACATAGTATATGAGTGAGTTGCACTCAAAAACTTAGAATATAAGAAACGCACAGTGTAGTACATAGTATATGAGTGAGTTGCACTGAAAAACTTAGAATATAAGAAACGCACAGTGTAGTACAAAGTATATGAGTGAGTTGCACTGAAAAACTTAGAATATAAGAAACGCACAGTGTAGTACATAGTATATGAGTGAGTTGCACTGAAAAACTTAGAATATAAGAAACGCACAGTGTAGTACATAGTATATGAGTGAGTTGCACTGAAAAACTTAGAATATAAGAAACGCACAGTGTAGTACATAGTATATGAGTGAGTTGCACTGAAAAACTTAGAATATAAGAAACGCACAGTGTAGTACATAGTATATGAGTGAGTTGCACTGAAAAACTTAGAATATAAGAAACGCACAGTGTAGTACATAGTATATGAGTGAGTTGCACTGAAAAACTTAGAATATAAGAAACGCACAGTGTAGTACATAGTATATGAGTGAGTTGCACTGAAAAACTTAGAATTTAAGAAACGCACAGTGTAGTACATAGTATATGAGTGAGTTGCACTGAAAAACTTAGAATATAAGAAACGCACAGTGTAGTACATAGTATATGAGTGAGTTGCACTGAAAAACTTAGAATATAAGAAACGCACAGTGTAGTACATAGTATATGAGTGAGTTGCACTGAAAAACTTACAATATAAGAAACGCACAGTGTAGTACATAGTATATGAATGAGTTGCACTGAAAAACTTAGAATATAAAAAACGCACAGTGTAGTACATAGTATATGAGTGAGTTGCACTGAAAAACTTAGAATATAAGAAACGCACAGTGTAGTACATAGTATATGAGTGAGTTGCACTGAAAAACTTGAATTTACTGAAAAACGCGCATTACACGAAATGCACTGTGTAGTACATAGTATATGAGTGAGTTGCACTCAAAAACTTAGAATATAAGAAACGCACAGTGTAGTACATAGTATATGAGTGAGTTGCACTGAAAAACTTAGAATATAAGAAACGCACAGTGTAGTAAGTAGTATATGAGTGAGTTGCACTGAAAAACTTAGAATATAAGAAACGCACAGTGTAGTACAAAGTATATGAGTGAGTTGCACTGAAAAACTTAGAATATAAGAAACGCACAGTGTAGTACATAGTATATGAGTGAGTTGCACTGAAAAACTTAGAATATAAGAAACGCACAGTGTAGTACATAGTATATGAGTGAGTTGCACTGAAAAACTTAGAATATAAGAAACGCACAGTGTAGTACATAGTATATGAGTGAGTTGCACTGAAAAACTTAGAATATAAGAAACGCACAGTGTAGTACATAGTATATGAGTGAGTTGCATTGAAAAACTTAGAATATAAGAAACGCACAGTGTAGTGCATAGTATATGAGTGAGTTGCGATGAAAAACTTAGAATATAAGAAACGCACAGTGTAGTACATAGTATATGAGTGAGTTGCACTGAAAAACTTAGAATATAAGAAACGCACAGTGTAGTACATAGTATATGAGTGAGTTGCACTGAAAAACTTAGAATATAAGAAACGCACAGTGTAGTACATAGTATATGAGTGAGTTGCGATGAAAAACTTAGAATATAAGAAACGCACAGTGTAGTACATAGTATATGAGTGAGTTGCACTGAAAAACTTAGAATATAAGAAACGCACAGTGTAGTACATAGTATATGAGTGAGTTGCACTCAAAAACTTAGAATATAAGAAACGCACAGTGCAGTACATAGTATATGAGTGAGTGGCACTGAAAAACTTAGAATATAAGAAACGCACAGTGTAGTAAGTAGTATATGAGTGAGTTGCACTGAAAAATTTAGAATATAAGAAACGCACAGTGTAGTACATAGTATATGAGTGAGTTGCACTGAAAAACTTAGAATATAAGAAACGCACAGTGTAGTACATAGTATATGAGTGAGTTGCACTGAAAAACTTAGAATATAAGAAACGCACAGTGTAGTACATAGTATATGAGTGAGTTGCACTGAAAAACTTAGAATATAAGAAACGCACAGTGTAATACATAGTATATGAGTGAGATGCACTGAAAAACTTAGAATTTAAGAAACGCACAGTGTAGTACATAGTATATGAGTGAGTTGCACTGTAAAACTTAGAATATATAAACGCACAGTGTAGTACATAGTATATGAGTGAGTTGCACTGAAAAACTTAGAATATAAGAAACGCACAGTGTAGTACATAGTATATGAGTGAGTTGCACTCAAAAACTTGAATTTACTGAAAAACGCGCATTACACGAAATGCACAGTGTAGTACATAGTATATGAGTGAGTTGCACTCAAAAACTTAGAATATAAGAAACGCACAGTGTAGTACATAGTATATGAGTGAGTTGCACTGAAAAACTTAGAATATAAGAAACGCACAGTGTAGTAAGTAGTATATGAGTGAGTTGCACTGAAAAACTTAGAATATAAGAAACGCACAGTGTAGTACAAAGTATATGAGTGAGTTGCACTGAAAAACTTAGAATATAAGAAACGCACAGTGTAGTACATAGTATATGAGTGAGTTGCACTGAAAAACTTAGAATATAAGAAACGCACAGTGTAGTACATAGTATATGAGTGAGTTGCACTGAAAAACTTAGAATATAAGAAACGCACAGTGTAGTACATAGTATATGAGTGAGTTGCACTGAAAAACTTAGAATATAAGAAACGCACAGTGTAGTACATAGTATATGAGTGAGTTGCATTGAAAAACTTAGAATATAAGAAACGCACAGTGTAGTGCATAGTATATGAGTGAGTTGCCCTGAAAAACTTAGAATATAAGAAACGCACAGTATAGTACATAGTATATGAATGAGTTGCACTGAAAAACTTAGAATTTACTGAACAACCCGCATTACACGAAATGCACAGTGTAGTACATAGTATATGAGTGAGTTGCACTGAAAAACTTAGAATATAAGAAACGCACAGTGTAGTACATAGTATATGAGTGAGTTGCACTGAAAAAATTAGAATATAAGAAACGCACAGTGTAGTACATAGTATATGAGTGAGTTGCACTGAAAAACTTAGAATATAAGAAACGCACAGTGTAGTACATAGTATATGAGTGAGTTGCACTGAAAAACTTAGAATATAAGAAACGCACAGTGTAGTACATAGTATATGAGTGAGTTGCACTGAAAAACTTAGAATTTAAGAAACGCACAGTGTAGTACATAGTATATGAGTGAGTTGCACTGAAAAACTTAGAATATAAGAAACGCACAGTGTAGTACATAGTATATGAGTGAGTTGCACTGAAAAACTTAGAATATAAGAAACGCACAGTGTAGTACATAGTATATGAGTGAGTTGCACTGAAAAACTTAGAATATAAGAAACGCACAGTGTAGTACATAGTATATGAGTGAGTTGCACTGAAAAACTTACAATATAAGAAACGCACAGTGTAGTACATAGTATATGAATGAGTTGCACTGAAAAACTTAGAATATAAAAAACGCACAGTGTAGTACATAGTATATGAGTGAGTTGCACTGAAAAACTTAGAATATAAGAAACGCACAGTGTAGTACATAGTATATGAGTGAGTTGCACTGAAAAACTTGAATTTACTGAAAAACGCGCATTACACGAAATGCACAGTGTAGTACATAGTATATGAGTGAGTTGCACTCAAAAACTTAGAATATAAGAAACGCACAGTGTAGTACATAGTATATGAGTGAGTTGCACTGAAAAACTTAGAATATAAGAAACGCACAGTGTAGTAAGTAGTATATGAGTGAGTTGCACTGAAAAACTTAGAGTATAAGAAACGCACAGTGTAGTACAAAGTATATGAGTGAGTTGCACTGAAAAACTTAGAATATAAGAAACGCACAGTGTAGTACATAGTATATGAGTGAGTTGCACTGAAAAACTTAGAATATAAGAAACGCACAGTGTAGTACATAGTATATGAGTGAGTTGCACTGAAAAACTTAGAATATAAGAAACGCACAGTGTAGTACATAGTATATGAGTGAGTTGCACTGAAAAACTTAGAATATAAGAAACGTACAGTGTAGTACATAGTATATGAGTGAGTTGCATTGAAAAACTTAGAATATAAGAAACGCACAGTGTAGTGCATAGTATATGAGTGAGTTGCGATGAAAAACTTAGAATATAAGAAACGCACAGTGTAGTACATAGTATATGAGTGAGTTGCACTGAAAAACTTAGAATATAAGAAACGCACAGTGTAGTACATAGTATATGAGTGAGTTGCACTGAAAAACTTAGAATATAAGAAACGCACAGTGTAGTACATAGTATATGAGTGAGTTGCGATGAAAAACTTAGAATATAAGAAATGCACAGTGTAGTACATAGTATATGAGTGAGTTGCACTGAAAAACTTAGAATATAAGAAACGCACAGTGTAGTACATAGTATATGAGTGAGTTGCACTGAAAAACTTAGAATATAAGAAACGCACAGTGTAGTACATAGTATATGAGTGAGTTGCACTGAAAAACTTAGAATATAAGAAACGCACAGTGTAATACATAGTATATGAGTGAGATGCACTGAAAAACTTAGAATTTAAGAAACGCACAGTGTAGTACATAGTATATGAGTGAGTTGCACTGTAAAACTTAGAATATAAGAAACGCACAGTGTAGTACATAGTATATGAGTGAGTTGCACTGAAAAACTTAGAATATAAGAAACGCACAGTGTAGTACATAGTATATGAGTGAGTTGCACTCAAAAACTTGAATTTACTGAAAAACCCGCATTACACGAAATGCACAGTGTAGTACATAGTATATGAGTGAGTTGCACTGAAAAACTTAGAATATAAGAAACGCACAGTGTAGTACATAGTATATGAGTGACTTGCACTCAAAAACTTAGAATATAAGAAACGCACAGTGTAGTACGTAGTATATGAGTGAGTTGCACTGAAAAACTTAGAATATAAGAAACGCACAGTGTAGTACATAGTATATGAGTGAGTTGCATTGAAAAACTTAGAATATAAGAAACGCACAGTGTAGTGCATAGTATATGAGTGAGTTGCACTGAAAAACTTAGAATATAAGAAACGCACAGTGTAGTACATAGTATATGAGTGAGTTGCACTGAAAAACTTAGAATATAAGAAACGCACAGTGTAATACATAGTATATGAGTGAGATGCACTGAAAAACTTAGAATTTAAGAAACGCACAGTGTAGTACATAGTATATGAGTGAGTTGCACTGTAAAACTTAGAATATAAGAAACACACAGTGTAGTACATAGTATATGAGTGAGTTGCACTGAAAAACTTAGAATATAAGAAACGCACAGTGTAGTACATAGTATATGAGTGAGTTGCACTCAAAAACTTGAATTTACTGAAAAACCCGCATTACACGAAATGCACAGTGTAGTACATAGTATATGAGTGAGTTGCACTGAAAAACTTAGAATATCAGAAACGCACAGTGTAGTACATAGTATATGAGTGAGTTGCACTGAAAAACTTAGAATATAAGAAACGCACAGTGTAGTACATATTATATGAGTGAGTTGCACTGAAAAACTTAGAATATAAGAAACGCACAGTGTAGTACATAGTATATGAGTGAGTTGCACTGAAAAACTTAGAATATAAGAAACGCACAGTGTAGTACATAGTATATGAGTGAGTTGCACTGAAAAACTTAGAATATAAAAAACGCACAGTGTAGTACATAGTATATGAGTGAGTTGCACTGAAAAACTTAGAATATAAGAAACGCACAGTGTAGTAAGTAGTATATGAGTGAGTTGCACTGAAAAACTTAGAGTATAAGAAACGCACAGTGTAGTACAAAGTATATGAGTGAGTTGCACTGAAAAACTTAGAATATAAGAAACGCACAGTGTAGTACATAGTATATGAGTGAGTTGCACTGAAAAACTTAGAATATAAGAAACGCACAGTGTAGTAAGTAGTATATGAGTGAGTTGCACTGAAAAACTTAGAGTATAAGAAACGCACAGTGTAGTACAAAGTATATGAGTGAGTTGCACTGAAAAACTTAGAATATAAGAAACGCACAGTGTAGTACATAGTATATGAGTGAGTTGCACTGAAAAACTTAGAATATAAGAAACGCACAGTGTAGTACATAGTATATGAGTGAGTTGCACTGAAAAACTTAGAATATAAGAAACGCACAGTGTAGTACATAGTATATGAGTGAGTTGCACTGAAAAACTTAGAATATAAGAAACGTACAGTGTAGTACATAGTATATGAGTGAGTTGCATTGAAAAACTTAGAATATAAGAAACGCACAGTGTAGTGCATAGTATATGAGTGAGTTGCGATGAAAAACTTAGAATATAAGAAACGCACAGTGTAGTACATAGTATATGAGTGAGTTGCACTGAAAAACTTAGAATATAAGAAACGCACAGTGTAGTACATAGTATATGAGTGAGTTGCACTGAAAAACTTAGAATATAAGAAACGCACAGTGTAGTACATAGTATATGAGTGACTTGCATTGAAAAACTTAGAATATAAGAAACGCACAGTGTAGTGCATAGTATATGAGTGAGTTGCCTTGAAAAACTTAGAATATAAGAAACGCACAGTATAGTACATAGTATATGAATGAGTTGCACTGAAAAACTTAGAATTTACTGAACAACCCGCATTACACGAAATGCACAGTGTAGTACATAGTATATGAGTGAGTTGCACTGAAAAACTTAGAATATAAGAAACGCACAGTGTAGTACATAGTATATGAGTGAGTTGCACTGAAAAACTTAGAATATAAGAAACGCACAGTGTAGTACATAGTATATGAGTGAGTTGCAATGAAAAACTTAGAATATAAGAAACGCACAGTGTAGTACATAGTATATGAGTGAGTTGCACTGAAAAACTTAGAATTTAAGAAACGCACAGTGTAGTACATAGTATATGAGTGAGTTGCACTGAAAAACTTAGAATATAAGAAACGCACAGTGTAGTACATAGTATATGAGTGAGTTGCACTGAAAAACTTAGAATATAAGAAACGCACAGTGTAGTACATAGTATATGAGTGAGTTGCACTGAAAAACTTAGAATATAAGAAACGTACAGTGTAGTACATAGTATATGAGTGAGTTGCATTGAAAAACTTAGAATATAAGAAACGCACAGTGTAGTGCATAGTATATGAGTGAGTTGCGATGAAAAACTTAGAATATAAGAAACGCACAGTGTAGTACATAGTATATGAGTGAGTTGCACTGAAAAACTTAGAATATAAGAAACGCACAGTGTAGTACATAGTATATGAGTGAGTTGCACTCAAAAACTTGAATTTACTGAAAAACCAGCATTACACGAAATGCACAGTGTAGTACATAGTATATGAGTGAGTTGCACTGAAAAACTTAGAATATCAGAAACGCACAGTGTAGTACATAGTATATGAGTGAGTTGCACTGAAAAACTTAGAATATAAGAAACGCACAGTGTAGTACATATTATATGAGTGAGTTGCACTGAAAAACTTAGAATATAAGAAACGCACAGTGTAGTACATAGTATATGAGTGAGTTGCACTGAAAAACTTAGAATATAAGAAACGCACAGTGCAGTACATAGTATATGAGTGAGTTGCACTGAAAAACTTAGAATATAAAAAACGCACAGTGTAGTACATAGTATATGAGTGAGTTGCACTGAAAAACTTAGAATATAAGAAACGCACAGTGTAGTAAGTAGTATATGAGTGAGTTGCACTGAAAAACTTAGAGTATAAGAAACGCACAGTGTAGTACAAAGTATATGAGTGAGTTGCACTGAAAAACTTAGAATATAAGAAACGCACAGTGTAGTGCATAGTATATGAGTGAGTTGCCCTGAAAAACTTAGAATATAAGAAACGCACAGTATAGTACATAGTATATGAATGAGTTGCACTGAAAAACTTAGAATTTACTGAACAACCCGCATTACACGAAATGCACAGTGTAGTACATAGTATATGAGTGAGTTGCACTGAAAAACTTAGAATATAAGAAACGCACAGTGTAGTACATAGTATATGAGTGAGTTGCACTGAAAAACTTAGAATATAAGAAACGCACAGTGTAGTACATAGTATATGAGTGAGTTGCACTGAAAAACTTAGAATATAAGAAACGCACAGTGTAGTACATAGTATATGAGTGAGTTGCACTGAAAAACTTAGAATTTAAGAAACGCACAGTGTAGTACATAGTATATGAGTGAGTTGCACTGAAAAACTTAGAATATAAGAAACGCACAGTGTAGTACATAGTATATGAGTGAGTTGCACTGAAAAACTTAGAATATAAGAAACGCACAGTGTAGTACATAGTATATGAGTGAGTTGGACTGAAAAACTTAGAATATAAGAAACGCACAGTGTAGTACATAGTATATGAGCGAGTTGCACTGAAAAACTTACAATATAAGAAACGCACAGTGTAGTACATAGTATATGAATGAGTTGCACTGAAAAACTTAGAATATAAAAAACGCACAGTGTAGTACATAGTATATGAGTGAGTTGCACTGAAAAACTTAGAATATAAGAAACGCACAGTGTAGTACATAGTATATGAGTGAGTTGCACTGAAAAACTTGAATTTACTGAAAAACGCGCATTACACGAAATGCACAGTGTAGTACATAGTATATGAGTGAGTTGCACTCAAAAACTTAGAATATAAGAAACGCACAGTGTAGTACATAGTATATGAGTGAGTTGCACTGAAAAACTTAGAATATAAGAAACGCACAGTGTAGTAAGTAGTATATGAGTGAGTTGCACTGAAAAACTTAGAGTATAAGAAACGCACAGTGTAGTACAAAGTATATGAGTGAGTTGCACTGAAAAACTTAGAATATAAGAAACGCACAGTGTAGTACATAGTATATGAGTGAGTTGCACTGAAAAACTTAGAATATAAGAAACGCACAGTGTAGTACATAGTATATGAGTGAGTTGCACTGAAAAACTTAGAATATAAGAAACGCACAGTGTAGTACATAGTATATGAGTGAGTTGCACTGAAAAACTTAGAATATAAGAAACGTACAGTGTAGTACATAGTATATGAGTGAGTTGCATTGAAAAACTTAGAATATAAGAAACGCACAGTGTAGTGCATAGTATATGAGTGAGTTGCGATGAAAAACTTAGAATATAAGAAACGCACAGTGTAGTACATAGTATATGAGTGAGTTGCACTGAAAAACTTAGAATATAAGAAACGCACAGTATAGTACATAGTATATGAGTGAGTTGCACTCAAAAACTTGAATTTACTGAAAAACCCGCATTACACGAAATGCACAGTGTAGTACATAGTATATGAGTGAGTTGCACTGAAAAACTTAGAATATCAGAAACGCACAGTGTAGTACATAGTATATGAGTGAGTTGCACTGAAAAACTTAGAATATAAGTAACGCACAGTGTAGTACATATTATATGAGTGAGTTGCACTGAAAAACTTAGAATATAAGAAACGCACAGTGTAGTACATAGTATATGAGTGAGTTGCACTGAAAAACTTAGAATATAAGAAACGCACAGTGTAGTACATAGTATATGAGTGAGTTGCACTGAAAAACTTAGAATATAAAAAACGCACAGTGTAGTACATAGTATATGAGTGAGTTGCACTGAAAAACTTAGAATATAAGAAACGCACAGTGTAGTAAGTAGTATATGAGTGAGTTGCACTGAAAAACTTAGAGTATAAGAAACGCACAGTGTAGTACAAAGTATATGAGTGAGTTGCACTGAAAAACTTAGAATATAAGAAACGCACAGTGTAGTACATAGTATATGAGTGAGTTGCACTGAAAAACTTAGAATATAAGAAACGCACAGTGTAGTAAGTAGTATATGAGTGAGTTGCACTGAAAAACTTAGAGTATAAGAAACGCACAGTGTAGTACAAAGTATATGAGTGAGTTGCACTGAAAAACTTAGAATATAAGAAACGCACAGTGTAGTACATAGTATATGAGTGAGTTGCACTGAAAAACTTAGAATATAAGAAACGCACAGTGTAGTACATAGTATATGAGTGAGTTGCACTGAAAAACTTAGAATATAAGAAACGCACAGTGTAGTACATAGTATATGAGTGAGTTGCACTGAAAAACTTAGAATATAAGAAACGTACAGTGTAGTACATAGTATATGAGTGAGTTGCATTGAAAAACTTAGAATATAAGAAACGCACAGTGTAGTGCATAGTATATGAGTGAGTTGCGATGAAAAACTTAGAATATAAGAAACGCACAGTGTAGTACATAGTATATGAGTGAGTTGCACTGAAAAACTTAGAATATAAGAAACGCACAGTGTAGTACATAGTATATGAGTGAGTTGCACTGAAAAACTTAGAATATAAGAAACGCACAGTGTAGTACATAGTATATGAGTGACTTGCATTGAAAAACTTAGAATATAAGAAACGCACAGTGTAGTGCATAGTATATGAGTGAGTTGCCCTGAAAAACTTAGAATATAAGAAACGCACAGTATAGTACATAGTATATGAATGAGTTGCACTGAAAAACTTAGAATTTACTGAACAACCCGCATTACACGAAATGCACAGTGTAGTACATAGTATATGAGTGAGTTGCACTGAAAAACTTAGAATATAAGAAACGCACAGTGTAGTACATAGTATATGAGTGAGTTGCACTGAAAAACTTAGAATATAAGAAACGCACAGTGTAGTACATAGTATATGAGTGAGTTGCACTGAAAAACTTAGAATATAAGAAACGCACAGTGTAGTACATAGTATATGAGTGAGTTGCACTGAAAAACTTAGAATTTAAGAAACGCACAGTGTAGTACATAGTATATGAGTGAGTTGCACTGAAAAACTTAGAATATAAGAAACGCACAGTGTAGTACATAGTATATGAGTGAGTTGCACTGAAAAACTTAGAATATAAGAAACGCACAGTGTAGTACATAGTATATGAGTGAGTTGCACTGAAAAACTTAGAATATAAGAAACGCACAGTGTAGTACATAGTATATGAGCGAGTTGCACTGAAAAACTTACAATATAAGAAACGCACAGTGTAGTACATAGTATATGAATGAGTTGCACTGAAAAACTTAGAATATAAAAAACGCACAGTGTAGTACATAGTATATGAGTGAGTTGCACTGAAAAACTTAGAATATAAGAAACGCACAGTGTAGTACATAGTATATGAGTGAGTTGCACTGAAAAACTTGAATTTACTGAAAAACGCGCATTACACGAAATGCACAGTGTAGTACATAGTATATGAGTGAGTTGCACTCAAAAACTTAGAATATAAGAAACGCACAGTGTAGTACATAGTATATGAGTGAGTTGCACTGAAAAACTTAGAATATAAGAAACGCACAGTGTAGTAAGTAGTATATGAGTGAGTTGCACTGAAAAACTTAGAGTATAAGAAACGCACAGTGTAGTACAAAGTATATGAGTGAGTTGCACTGAAAAACTTAGAATATAAGAAACGCACAGTGTAGTACATAGTATATGAGTGAGTTGCACTGAAAAACTTAGAATATAAGAAACGCACAGTGTAGTACATAGTATATGAGTGAGTTGCACTGAAAAACTTAGAATATAAGAAACGCACAGTGTAGTACATAGTATATGAGTGAGTTGCACTGAAAAACTTAGAATATAAGAAACGTACAGTGTAGTACATAGTATATGAGTGAGTTGCATTGAAAAACTTAGAATATAAGAAACGCACAGTGTAGTGCATAGTATATGAGTGAGTTGCGATGAAAAACTTAGAATATAAGAAACGCACAGTGTAGTACATAGTATATGAGTGAGTTGCACTGAAAAACTTAGAATATAAGAAACGCACAGTGTAGTACATAGTATATGAGTGAGTTGCACTGAAAAACTTAGAATATAAGAAACGCACAGTGTAGTACATAGTATATGAGTGAGTTGCGATGAAAAACTTAGAATATAAGAAACGCACAGTGTAGTACATAGTATATGAGTGAGTTGCACTGAAAAACTTAGAATATAAGAAACGCACAGTGTAGTACATAGTATATGAGTGAGTTGCACTGAAAAACTTAGAATATAAGAAACGCACAGTGTAGTACATAGTATATGAGTGAGTTGCACTGAAAAACTTAGAATATAAGAAACGCACAGTGTAATACATAGTATATGAGTGAGATGCACTGAAAAACTTAGAATTTAAGAAACGCACAGTGTAGTACATATTATATGAGTGAGTTGCACTGTAAAACTTAGAATATAAGAAACGCACAGTGTAGTACATAGTATATGAGTGAGTTGCACTGAAAAACTTAGAATATAAGAAACGCACAGTGTAGTACATAGTATATGAGTGAGTTGCACTCAAAAACTTGAATTTACTGAAAAACCCGCATTACACGAAATGCACAGTGTAGTACATAGTATATGAGTGAGTTGCACTGAAAAACTTAGAATATAAGAAACGCACAGTGTAGTACATAGTATATGAGTGAGTTGCACTGAAAAACTTAGAATATAAGAAACGCACAGTGTAGTACGTAGTATATGAGTGAGTTGCACTGTAAAACTTAGAATATAAGAAACGCACAGTGTAGTACATAGTATATGAGTGAGTTGCATTGAAAAACTTAGAATATAAGAAACGCACAGTGTAGTGCATAGTATATGAGTGAGTTGCACTGAAAAACTTAGAATATAAGAAACGCACAGTGTAGTACATAGTATATGAGTGAGTTGCGATGAAAAACTTAGAATATAAGAAACGCACAGTGTAGTACATAGTATATGAGTGAGTTGCACTGAAAAACTTAGAATATAAGAAACGCACAGTGTAGTACATAGTATATGAGTGAGTTGCACTGAAAAACTTAGAATATAAGAAACGCACAGTGTAGTACATAGTATATGAGTGAGTTGCACTGAAAAACTTAGAATATAAGAAACGCACAGTGTAGTACATAGTATATGAGTGAGTTGCACTGAAAAACTTAGAATTTAAGAAACGCACAGTGTAGTACATAGTATATGAGTGAGTTGCACTGAAAAACTTAGAATATAAGAAACGCACAGTGTAGTACATAGTATATGAGTGAGTTGCACTGAAAAACTTAGAATATAAGAAACGCACAGTGTAGTACATAGTATATGAGTGAGTTGCACTGAAAAACTTAGAATATAAGAAACGCACAGTGTAGTACATAGTATATGAGCGAGTTGCACTGAAAAACTTACAATATAAGAAACGCACAGTGTAGTACATAGTATATGAATGAGTTGCACTGAAAAACTTAGAATATAAAAAACGCACAGTGTAGTACATAGTATATGAGTGAGTTGCACTGAAAAACTTAGAATATAAGAAACGCACAGTGTAGTACATAGTATATGAGTGAGTTGCACTGAAAAACTTGAATTTACTGAAAAACGCGCATTACACGAAATGCACAGTGTAGTACATAGTATATGAGTGAGTTGCACTCAAAAACTTAGAATATAAGAAACGCACAGTGTAGTACATAGTATATGAGTGAGTTGCACTGAAAAACTTAGAATATAAGAAACGCACAGTGTAGTAAGTAGTATATGAGTGAGTTGCACTGAAAAACTTAGAGTATAAGAAACGCACAGTGTAGTACAAAGTATATGAGTGAGTTGCACTGAAAAACTTAGAATATAAGAAACGCACAGTGTAGTACATAGTATATGAGTGAGTTGCACTGAAAAACTTAGAATATAAGAAACGCACAGTGTAGTACATAGTATATGAGTGAGTTGCACTGAAAAACTTAGAATATAAGAAACGCACAGTGTAGTACATAGTATATGAGTGAGTTGCACTGAAAAACTTAGAATATAAGAAACGTACAGTGTAGTACATAGTATATGAGTGAGTTGCATTGAAAAACTTAGAATATAAGAAACGCACAGTGTAGTGCATAGTATATGAGTGAGTTGCGATGAAAAACTTAGAATATAAGAAACGCACAGTGTAGTACATAGTATATGAGTGAGTTGCACTGAAAAACTTAGAATATAAGAAACGCACAGTGTAGTACATAGTATATGAGTGAGTTGCACTGAAAAACTTAGAATATAAGAAACGCACAGTGTAGTACATAGTATATGAGTGAGTTGCGATGAAAAACTTAGAATATAAGAAACGCACAGTGTAGTACATAGTATATGAGTGAGTTGCACTGAAAAACTTAGAATATAAGAAACGCACAGTGTAGTACATAGTATATGAGTGAGTTGCACTGAAAAACTTAGAATATAAGAAACGCACAGTGTAGTACATAGTATATGAGTGAGTTGCACTGAAAAACTTAGAATATAAGAAACGCACAGTGTAATACATAGTATATGAGTGAGATGCACTGAAAAACTTAGAATTTAAGAAACGCACAGTGTAGTACATATTATATGAGTGAGTTGCACTGTAAAACTTAGAATATAAGAAACGCACAGTGTAGTACATAGTATATGAGTGAGTTGCACTGAAAAACTTAGAATATAAGAAACGCACAGTGTAGTACATAGTATATGAGTGAGTTGCACTCAAAAACTTGAATTTACTGAAAAACCCGCATTACACGAAATGCACAGTGTAGTACATAGTATATGAGTGAGTTGCACTGAAAAACTTAGAATATAAGAAACGCACAGTGTAGTACATAGTATATGAGTGAGTTGCACTGAAAAACTTAGAATATAAGAAACGCACAGTGTAGTACGTAGTATATGAGTGAGTTGCACTGTAAAACTTAGAATATAAGAAACGCACAGTGTAGTACATAGTATATGAGTGAGTTGCATTGAAAAACTTAGAATATAAGAAACGCACAGTGTAGTGCATAGTATATGAGTGAGTTGCACTGAAAAACTTAGAATATAAGAAACGCACAGTGTAGTACATAGTATATGAGTGAGTTGCACTGAAAAACTTAGAATATAAGAAACGCACAGTGTAATACATAGTATATGAGTGAGATGCACTGAAAAACTTAGAATTTAAGAAACGCACAGTGTAGTACATAGTATATGAGTGAGTTGCACTGTAAAACTTAGAATATAAGAAACACACAGTGTAGTACATAGTATATGAGTGAGTTGCACTGAAAAACTTAGAATATAAGAAACGCACAGTGTAGTACATAGTATATGAGTGAGTTGCACTCAAAAACTTGAATTTACTGAAAAACCCGCATTACACGAAATGCACAGTGTAGTACATAGTATATGAGTGAGTTGCACTGAAAAACTTAGAATATCAGAAACGCACAGTGTAGTACATAGTATATGAGTGAGTTGCACTGAAAAACTTAGAATATAAGAAACGCACAGTGTAGTACATATTATATGAGTGAGTTGCACTGAAAAACTTAGAATATAAGAAACGCACAGTGTAGTACATAGTATATGAGTGAGTTGCACTGAAAAACTTAGAATATAAGAAACGCACAGTGTAGTACATAGTATATGAGTGAGTTGCACTGAAAAACTTAGAATATAAGAAACGCACAGTGTAGTACATAGTATATGAGTGAGTTGCACTGAAAAACTTAGAATATAAGAAACGCACAGTGTAGTACATAGTATATGAGTGAGTTGCACTCAAAAACTTAGAATATAAGAAACGCACAGTGTAGTACATAGTATATGAGTGAGTTGCACTGAAAAACTTAGAATATAAGAAACGCACAGTGTAGTAAGTAGTATATGAGTGAGTTGCACTGAAAAACTTAGAATATAAGAAACGCACAGTGTAGTACAAAGTATATGAGTGAGTTGCACTGAAAAACTTAGAATATAAGAAACGCACAGTGTAGTACATAGTATATGAGTGAGTTGCACTGAAAAACTTAGAATATAAGAAACGCACAGTGTAGTAAGTAGTATATGAGTGAGTTGCACTGAAAAACTTAGAATATAAGAAACGCACAGTGTAGTACAAAGTATATGAGTGAGTTGCACTGAAAAACTTAGAATATAAGAAACGCACAGTGTAGTACATAGTATATGAGTGAGTTGCACTGAAAAACTTAGAATATAAGAAACGCACAGTGTAGTACATAGTATATGAGTGAGTTGCACTGAAAAACTTAGAATATAAGAAACGCACAGTGTAGTACATAGTATATGAGTGAGTTGCACTGAAAAACTTAGAATATAAGAAACGCACAGTGTAATACATAGTATATGAGTGAGATGCACTGAAAAACTTAGAATTTAAGAAACGCACAGTGTAGTACATAGTATATGAGTGAGTTGCACTGTAAAACTTAGAATATAAGAAACGCACAGTGTAGTACATAGTATATGAGTGAGTTGCACTGAAAAACTTAGAATATAGGAAACGCACAGTGTAGTACATAGTATATGAGTGAGTTGCACTCAAAAACTTAGAATATAAGAAACGCACAGTGTAGTACATAGTATATGAGTGAGTTGCACTGAAAAACTTAGAATATAAGAAACGCACAGTATAGTACATAGTATATGAGTGAGTTGCACTGAAAAACTTAGAATTTAAGAAACGCACAGTGTAGTACATAGTATATGAGTGAGTTGCACTGAAAAATTTGAATTTACTGAAAAACCCGCATTACACGAAATGCACAGTGTAGTACATAGTATATGAGTGAGTTGCACTCAAAAACTTAGAATATAAGAAACGCACAGTGTAGTACATAGTATATGAGTAAGTTGCACTGAAAAACTTAGAATATAGGAAACGCACAGTGTAGTAAGTAGTATATGAGTGAGTTGCACTGAAAAACTTAGAATATAAGAAACGCACAGTGTAGTACAAAGTATATGAGTGAGTTGCACTGAAAAACTTAGAATATAAGAAACGCACAGTGTAGTACATAGTATATGAGTGAGTTGCACTGAAAAACTTAGAATATAAGAAACGCACAGTGTAGTACATAGTATATGAGTGAGTTGCACTGAAAAACTTAGAATATAAGAAACGCACAGTGTAGTACATAGTATATGAGTGAGTTGCATTGAAAAACTTAGAATATAAGAAACGCACAGTGTAGTGCATAGTACATGAGTGAGTTGCACTGAAAAACTTAGAATATAAGAAACGCACAGTATAGTACATAGTACATGAATGAGTTGCACTGAAAAACTTAGAATTTACTGAAAAACCCGCATTACACGAAATGCACAGTGTAGTACATAGTATATGAGTGAGTTGCACTGAAAAACTTAGAATATAAGAAACGCACAGTGTAGTGCATAGTATATGAGTGAGTCGCACTGAAAAACTTAGAATATAAGAAACGCACAGTGTAGTACATAGTATATGAGTGAGTTGCACTGAAAAACTTAGAATTACCTAAAAACCCGCATTACACGAAATGCACAGTGTAGTACATAGTATATGAGTGAGTTGCACTGAAAAACTTAGAATATAAGAAACGCACAGTGTAGTACATAGTATATGAGTGAGTTGCACTGAAAAACTTAGAATATAAGAAACGCACAGTGTAGTACATAGTATATGAGTGAGTTGCACTGAAAAACTTAGAATTTACTGAAAAACCCGCATTACACGAAATGCACAGTGTAGTACATAGTATATGAGTGAGTTGCACTGAAAAACTTAGAATATAAGAAACGCACAGTGTAGTACATAGTATATGAGTGAGTTGCACTGAAAAACTTAGAATATAAGAAACGCACAGTGTAGTACATAGTATATGAGTGAGTTGCACTGAAAAACTTAGAATATAAGAAACGCACAGTGTAATACATAGTATATGAGTGAGATGCACTGAAAAACTTAGAATTTAAGAAACGCACAGTGTAGTACATAGTATATGAGTGAGTTGCACTGTAAAACTTAGAATATAAGAAACGCACAGTGTAGTACATAGTATATGAGTGAGTTGCACTGAAAAACTTAGAATATAAGAAACGCACAGTGTAGTACATAGTATATGAGTGAGTTGCACTCAAAAACTTGAATTTACTGAAAAACCCGCATTACACGAAATGCACAGTGTAGTACATAGTATATGAGTGAGTTGCACTGAAAAACTTAGAATATAAGAAACGCACAGTGTAGTACATAGTATATGAGTGAGTTGCACTGAAAAACTTAGAATATAAGAAACGCACAGTGTAGTACATATTATATGAGTGAGTTGCACTGAAAAACTTAGAATATAAGAAACGCACAGTGTAGTACATAGTATATGAGTGAGTTGCACTGAAAAACTTAGAATATAAGAAACGCACAGTGTAGTACATAGTATATGAGTGAGTTGCACTGAAAAACTTAGAATATAAAAAACGCACCGTGTAGTACATAGTATATGAGTGAGTTGCACTGAAAAACTTAGAATATAAGAAACGCACAGTGTAGTACATAGTATATGAGTGAGTTGCGATGAAAAACTTAGAATATAAGAAACGCACAGTGTAGTACATAGTATATGAGTGAGTTGCACTGAAAAACTTAGAATATAAGAAACGCACAGTGTAGTACAAAGTATATGAGTGAGTTGCACTGAAAAACTTAGAATATAAGAAACGCACAGTGTAGTACATAGTATATGAGTGAGTTGCACTGAAAAACTTAGAATATAAGAAACGCACAGTGTAGTACATAGTATATGAGTGAGTTGCACTGAAAAACTTAGAATATAAGAAACGCACAGTGTAGTACATAGTATATGAGTGAGTTGCACTGAAAAACTTAGAATATAAGAAACGCACAGTGTAGTACATAGTATATGAGTGAGTTGCATTGAAAAACTTAGAATATAAGAAACGCACAGTGTAGTGCATAGTATATGAGTGAGTTGCCCTGAAAAACTTAGAATATAAGAAACGCACAGTATAGTACATAGTATATGAATGAGTTGCACTGAAAAACTTAGAATTTACTGAACAACACGCATTACACGAAATGCACAGTGTAGTACATAGTATATGAGTGAGTTGCACTGAAAAACTTAAAATATAAGAAACGCACAGTGTAGTACATAGTATATGAGTGAGTTGCACTGAAAAACTTAGAATATAAGAAACGCACAGTGTAGTACATAGTATATGAGTGAGTTGCACTGAAAAACTTAGAATATAAGAAACGCACAGTGTAGTACATAGTATATGAGTGAGTTGCACTGAAAAACTTAGAATATAAGAAACGCACAGTGTAGTACATAGTATATGAGTGAGTTGCACTGAAAAACTTAGAATTTAAGAAATGCACAGTGTAGTACATAGTATATGAGTGAGTTGCACTGAAAAACTTAGAATATAAGAAACGCACAGTGTAGTACATAGTATATGAGTGAGTTGCACTGTAAAACTTAGAATATAAGAAACGCACAGTGTAGTACATAGTATATGAGTGAGTTGCACTGAAAAACTTAGAATATAAGAAACGCACAGTGTAGTACATAGTATATGAGTGAGTTGCACTCAAAAACTTGAATTTACTGAAAAACCCGCATTACACGAAATGCACAGTGTAGTACATAGTATATGAGTGAGTTGCACTGAAAAACTTAGAATATAAGAAACGCACAGTGTAGTACATAGTATATGAGTGAGTTGCACTGAAAAACTTAGAATATAAGAAACGCACAGTGTAGTACGTAGTATATGAGTGAGTTGCACTGAAAAACTTAGAATATAAGAAACGCACAGTGTAGTACATAGTATATGAGTGAGTTGCATTGAAAAACTTAGAATATAAGAAACGCACAGTGTAGTGCATAGTATATGAGTGAGTTGCACTGAAAAACTTAGAATACAAGAAACGCACAGTGTAGTACATAGTATATGAGTGAGTTGCACTGAAAAACTTAGAATATAAGAAACGCACAGTGTAATACATAGTATATGAGTGAGATGCACTGAAAAACTTAGAATTTAAGAAACGCACAGTGTAGTACATAGTATATGAGTGAGTTGCACTGTAAAACTTAGAATATAAGAAACGCACAGTGTAGTACATAGTATATGAGTGAGTTGCACTGAAAAACTTAGAATATAAGAAACGCACAGTGTAGTACATAGTATATGAGTGAGTTGCACTCAAAAACTTGAATTTACTGAAAAACCCGCATTACACGAAATGCACAGTGTAGTACATAGTATATGAGTGAGTTGCACTGAAAAACTTAGAATATAAGAAACGCACAGTGTAGTACACAGTATATGAATGAGTTGCACTGAAAAACTTAGAATATAAGAAACGCACAGTGTAGTACATATTATATGAGTGAGTTGCACTGAAAAACTTAGAATATAAGAAACGCACAGTGTAGTACATAGTATATGAGTGAGTTGCACTGAAAAACTTAGAATATAAGAAACGCACAGTGTAGTACATAGTATATGAGTGAGTTGCACTGAAAAACTTAGAATATAAAAAACGCACAGTGTAGTACATAGTATATGAGTGAGTTGCACTGAAAAACTTAGAATATAAGAAACGCACAGTGTAGTACATAGTATATGAGTGAGTTGCGATGAAAAACTTAGAATATAAGAAACGCACAGTGTAGTACATAGTATATGAGTGAGTTGCACTGAAAAACTTAGAATTTAAGAAACGCACAGTGTAGTACAAAGTATATGAGTGAGTTGCACTGAAAAACTTAGAATATAAGAAACGCACAGTGTAGTACATAGTATATGAGTGAGTTGCACTGAAAAACTTAGAATATAAGAAACGCACAGTGTAGTACATAGTATATGAGTGAGTTGCACTGAAAAACTTAGAATATAAGAAACGCACAGTGTAGTACATAGTATATGAGTGAGTTGCACTGAAAAACTTAGAATATAAGAAACGCACAGTGTAGTACATAGTATATGAGTGAGTTGCATTGAAAAACTTAGAATATAAGAAACGCACAGTGTAGTGCATAGTATATGAGTGAGTTGCCCTGAAAAACTTAGAATATAAGAAACGCACAGTATAGTACATAGTATATGAATGAGTTGCACTGAAAAACTTAGAATTTACTGAACAACCCGCATTACACGAAATGCACAGTGTAGTACATAGTATATGAGTGAGTTGCACTGAAAAACTTAGAATATAAGAAACGCACAGTGTAGTACATAGTATATGAGTGAGTTGCACTGAAAAACTTAGAATATAAGAAACGCACAGTGTAGTACATAGTATATGAGTGAGTTGCACTGAAAAACTTAGAATATAAGAAACGCACAGTGTAGTACATAGTATATGAGTGAGTTGCACTGAAAAACTTAGAATATAAGAAACGCACAGTGTAGTACATATTATATGAGTGAGTTGCACTGAAAAACTTAGAATTTAAGAAACGCACAGTGTAGTACATAGTATATGAGTGAGTTGCACTGAAAAACTTAGAATATAAGAAACGCACAGTGTAGTACATAGTATATGAGTGAGTTGCACTGAAAAACTTAGAATATAAGAAACGCACAGTGTAGTACATAGTATATGAGTGAGTTGCACTGAAAAACTTAGAATATAAGAAACGCACAGTGTAGTACATAGTATATGAGTGAGTTGCACTGAAAAACTTACAATATAAGAAACGCACAGTGTAGTACATAGTATATGAATGAGTTGCACTGAAAAACTTAGAATATAAAAAACGCACAGTGTAGTACATAGTATATGAGTGAGTTGCACTGAAAAACTTAGAATATAAGAAACGCACAGTGTAGTACATAGTATATGAGTGAGTTGCACTGAAAAACTTGAATTTACTGAAAAACGCGCATTACACGAAATGCACAGTGTAGTACATAGTATATGAGTGAGTTGCACTCAAAAACTTAGAATATAAGAAACGCACAGTGTAGTACATAGTATATGAGTGAGTTGCACTGAAAAACTTAGAATATAAGAAACGCACAGTGTAGTAAGTAGTATATGAGTGAGTTGCACTGAAAAATTTAGAATATAAGAAACGCACAGTGTAGTACAAAGTATATGAGTGAGTTGCACTGAAAAACTTAGAATATAAGAAACGCACAGTGTAGTACATAGTATATGAGTGAGTTGCGATGAAAAACTTAAAATATAAGAAACGCACAGTGTAGTACATAGTATATGAGTGAGTTGCACTGAAAAACTTAGAATATAAGAAACGCACAGTGTAGTACATAGTATATGAGTGAGTTGCACTGAAAAACTTAGAATATAAGAAACGCACAGTGTAGTACATAGTATATGAGTGAGTTGCATTGAAAAACTTAGAATATAAGAAACGCACAGTGTAGTGCATAGTATATGAGTGAGTTGCGATGAAAAACTTAGAATATAAGAAACGCACAGTGTAGTACATAGTATATGAGTGAGTTGCACTGAAAAACTTAGAATATAAGAAACGCACAGTGTAGTACATAGTATATGAGTGAGTTGCACTGAAAAACTTAGAATATAAGAAACGCACAGTGTAGTACATAGTATATGAGTGAGTTGCGATGAAAAACTTAGAATATAAGAAACGCACAGTGTAGTACATAGTATATGAGTGAGTTGCACTGAAAAACTTAGAATATAAGAAACGCACAGTGTAGTACATAGTATATGAGTGAGTTGCGATGAAAAACTTAGAATATAAGAAACGCACAGTGTAGTACATAGTATATGAGTGAGTTGCACTGTAAAACTTAGAATATAAGAAACGCACAGTGTAGTACATAGTATATGAGTGAGTTGCACTGAAAAACTTAGAATATAAGAAACGCACAGTGTAGTACATAGTATATGAGTGAGTTGCACTGAAAAACTTAGAATATAAGAAACGCACAGTGTAGTACATAGTATATGAGTGAGTTGCACTCAAAAAGTTGAATTTACTGAAAAACCCGCATTACACGAAATGCACAGTGTAGTACATAGTATATGAGTGAGTTGCACTCAAAAACTTAGAATATAAGAAACGCACAGTGTAGTACATAGTATATGAGTGAGTTGCACTGAAAAACTTAGAATATAAGAAACGCACAGTGTAGTACATAGTATATGAGTGAGATGCACTGTAAAACTTAGAATATAAGAAACGCACAGTGTAGTACAAAGTATATGAGTGAGTTGCACTGAAAAACTTAGAATATAAGAAACGCACAGTGTAGTACATAGTATATGAGTGAGTTGCACTGAAAAACTTAGAATATAAGAAACGCACAGTGTAGTACATAGTATATGAGTGAGTTGCACTGAAAAACTTAGAATATAAGAAACGCACAGTGTAGTACATAGTATATGAGTGAGTTGCACTAAAAAACTTAGAATATAAGAAACGCACAGTGTAGTACATAGTATATGAGTGAGTTGCATTGAAAAACTTAGAATATAAGAAACGCACAGTGTAGTGCATAGTATATGAGTGAGTTGCCCTGAAAAACTTAGAATATAAGAAACGCACAGTATAGTACATAGTATATGAATGAGTTGCACTGAAAAACTTAGAATTTACTGAACAACCCGCATTACACGAAATGCACAGTGTAGTACATAGTATATGAGTGAGTTGCACTGAAAAACTTAGAATATAAGAAACGCACAGTGTAGTACATAGTATATGAGTGAGTTGCACTGAAAAACTTAGAATATAAGAAACGCACAGTGTAGTACATAGTATATGAGTGAGTTGCACTGAAAAACTTAGAATATAAGAAACGCACAGTGTAGTACATTGTATATGAGTGAGTTGCACTGAAAAACTTAGAATATAAGAAACGCACAGTGTAATACATAGTATATGAGTGAGTTGCACTGAAATACTTAGAATTTAAGAAACGCACAGTGTAGTACATAGTATATGAGTGAGTTGCACTGAAAAACTTAGAATATAAGAAACGCACAGTGTAGTACATAGTATATGAGTGAGTTGCACTGAAAAACTTAGAATATAAGAAACGCACAGTGTAGTACATAGTATATGAGTGAGTTGCACTGAAAAACTTAGAATATAAGAAACGCACAGTGTAGTACATAGTATATGAGTGAGTTGCACTGAAAAACTTACAATATAAGAAACGCACAGTGTAGTACATAGTATATGAATGAGTTGCACTGAAAAACTTAGAATATAAAAAACGCACAGTGTAGTACATAGTATATGAGTGAGTTGCACTGAAAAACTTAGAATATAAGAAACGCACAGTGTAGTACATAGTATATGAGTGAGTTGCACTGAAAAACTTGAATTTACTGAAAAACGCGCATTACACGAAATGCACAGTGTAGTACATAGTATATGAGTGAGTTGCACTCAAAACCTTAGAATATAAGAAACGCACAGTGTAGTACATAGTATATGAGTGAGTTGCACTGAAAAACTTAGAATATAAGAAACGCACAGTGTAGTAAGTAGTATATGAGTGAGTTGCACTGAAAAACTTAGAATATAAGAAACGCACAGTGTAGTACAAAGTATATGAGTGAGTTGCACTGAAAAACTTAGAATATAAGAAACGCACAGTGTAGTACATAGTATATGAGTGAGTTGCACTGAAAAACTTAGAATATAAGAAACGCACAGTGTAGTACATAGTATATGAGTGAGTTGCACTGAAAAACTTAGAATATAAGAAACGCACAGTGTAGTACATAGTATATGAGTGAGTTGCACTGAAAAACTTAGAATATAAGAAACGCAAGTGTAGTACATAGTATATGAGTGAGTTGCATTGAAAAACTTAGAATATAAGAAACGCACAGTGTAGTGCATAGTATATGAGTGAGTTGCGATGAAAAACTTAGAATATAAGAAACGCACAGTGTAGTACATAGTATATGAGTGAGTTGCACTGAAAAACTTAGAATATAAGAAACGCACAGTGTAGTACATAGTATATGAGTGAGTTGCACTGAAAAACTTAGAATATAAGAAACGCACAGTGTAGTACATAATATATGAGTGAGTTGCATTGAAAAACTTAGAATATAAGAAACGCACAGTGTAGTGCATAGTATATGAGTGAGTTGCCCTGAAAAACTTAGAATATAAGAAACGCACAGTATAGTACATAGTATATGAATGAGTTGCACTGAAAAACTTAGAATTTACTGAACAACCCGCATTACACGAAATGCACAGTGTAGTACATAGTATATGAGTGAGTTGCACTGAAAAACTTAGAATATAAGATACGCACAGTGTAGTACATAGTATATGAGTGAGTTGCACTGAAAAAATTAGAATATAAGAAACGCACAGTGTAGTACATAGTATATGAGTGAGTTGCACTGAAAAACTTAGAATATAAGAAACGCACAGTGTAGTACATAGTATATGAGTGAGTTGCACTGAAAAACTTAGAATATAAGAAACGCACAGTGTAGTACATAGTATATGAGTGAGTTGCACTGAAATACTTAGAATTTAAGAAACGCACAGTGTAGTACATAGTATATGAGTGAGTTGCACTGAAAAACTTAGAATATAAGAAACGCACAGTGTAGTACATAGTATATGAGTGAGTTGCACTGAAAAACTTAGAATATAAGAAACGCACAGTGTAGTACATAGTATATGAGTGAGTTGCACTGAAAAACTTAGAATATAAGAAACGCACAGTGTAGTACATAGTATATGAGTGAGTTGCACTGAAAAACTTAGAATATAAGAAACGCACAGTGTAGTACATAGTATATGAGTGAGTTGCACTGAAAAACTTAGAATATAAGAAACGCACAGTGTAGTACATAGTATATGAGTGAGTTGCACTGAAAAACTTAGAATATAAGAAACGCACAGTGTAGTACATAGTATATGAGTGAGTTGCACTGAAAAACTTACAATATAAGAAACGCACAGTGTAGTACATAGTATATGAATGAGTTGCACTGAAAAACTTAGAATATAAAAAACGCACAGTGTAGTACATAGTATATGAGTGAGTTGCACTGAAAAACTTAGAATATAAGAAACGCACAGTGTAGTACATAGTATATGAGTGAGTTGCACTGAAAAACTTGAATTTACTGAAAAACGCGCATTACACGAAATGCACAGTGTAGTACATAGTATATGAGTGAGTTGCACTCAAAAACTTAGAATATAAGAAACGCACAGTGTAGTACATAGTATATGAGTGAGTTGCACTGAAAAACTTAGAATATAAGAAACGCACAGTGTAGTAAGTAGTATATGAGTGAGTTGCACTGAAAAACTTAGAATATAAGAAACGCACAGTGTAGTACAAAGTATATGAGTGAGTTGCACTGAAAAACTTAGAATATAAGAAACGCACAGTGTAGTACATAGTATATGAGTGATTTGCACTGAAAAACTTAGAATATAAGAAACGCACAGTGTAGTACATAGTATATGAGTGAGTTGCACTGAAAAACTTAGAATATAAGAAACGCACAGTGTAGTACATAGTATATGAGTGAGTTGCACTGAAAAAATTAGAATATAAGAAACGCACAGTGTAGTACATAGTATATGAGTGAGTTGCATTGAAAAACTTAGAATATAAGAAACGCACAGTGTAGTGCATAGTATATGAGTGAGTTGCGATGAAAAACTTAGAATATAAGAAACGCACAGTGTAGTACATAGTATATGAGTGAGTTGCACTGAAAAACTTAGAATATAAGAAACGCACAGTGTAGTACATAGTATATGAGTGAGTTGCACTGAAAAACTTAGAATATAAGAAACGCACAGTGTAGTACATAGTATATGAGTGAGTTGCGATGAAAAACTTAGAATATAAGAAACGCACAGTGTAGTACATAGTATATGAGTGAGTTGCACTGAAAAACTTAGAATATAAGAAACGCACAGTGTAGTACATAGTATATGAGTGAGTTGCACTGAAAAACTTAGAATATAAGAAACGCACAGTGTAGTACATAGTATATGAGTGAGTTGCACTGAAAAACTTAGAATATAAGAAACGCACAGTGTAATACATAGTATATGAGTGAGATGCACTGAAAAACTTAGAATTTAAGAAACGCACAGTGTAGTACATAGTATATGAGTGAGTTGCACTGTAAAACTTAGAATATAAGAAACGCACAGTGTAGTACATAGTATATGAGTGAGTTGCACTGAAAAACTTAGAATATAAGAAACGCACAGTGTAGTACATAGTATATGAGTGAGTTGCACTCAAAAACTTGAATTTACTGAAAAACCCGCATTACACGAAATGCACAGTGTAGTACATAGTATATGAGTGAGTTGCACTGAAAAACTTAGAATATAAGAAACGCACAGTGTAGTACATAGTATATGAGTGAGTTGCACTGAAAAACTTAGAATATAAGAAACGCACAGTGTAGTACGTAGTATATGAGTGAGTTGCACTGAAAAACTTAGAATATAAGAAACGCACAGTGTAGTACATAGTATATGAGTGAGTTGCATTGAAAAACTTAGAATATAAGAAACGCACAGTGTAGTGCATAGTATATGAGTGAGTTGCACTGAAAAACTTAGAATATAAGAAACGCACAGTGTAGTACATAGTATATGAGTGAGTTGCACTGAAAAACTTAGAATATAAGAAACGCACAGTGTAATACATAGTATATGAGAGATGCACTGAAAAACTTAGAATTTAAGAAACGCACAGTGTAGTACATAGTATATGAGTGAGTTGCACTGTAAAACTTAGAATATAAGAAACGCACAGTGTAGTACATAATATATGAGTGAGTTGCACTGAAAAACTTAGAATATAAGAAACGCACAGTGTAGTACATAGTATATGAGTGAGTTGCACTCAAAAACTTGAATTTACTGAAAAACCCGCATTACACGAAATGCACAGTGTAGTACATAGTATATGAGTGAGTTGCACTGAAAAACTTAGAATATAAGAAACGCACAGTGTAGTACATAGTATATGAGTGAGTTGCACTGAAAAACTTAGAATATAAGAAACGCACAGTGTAGTACATAGTATATGAGTGAGTTGCACTGAAAAACTTAGAATATAAGAAACGCACAGTGTAGTACATAGTATATGAGTGAGTTGCACTGAAAAACTTAGAATTTAAGAAACGCACAGTGTAGTACATAGTATATGAGTGAGTTGCACTGAAAAACTTAGAATATAAGAAACGCACAGTGTAGTACATAGTATATGAGTGAGTTGCACTGAAAAACTTAGAATATAAGAAACGCACAGTGTAGTACATAGTATATGAGTGAGTTGTACTGAAAAACTTAGAATATAAGAAACGCACAGTGTAGAGCATAGTATATGAGTGAGTTGCACTGAAAAACTTACAATATAAGAAACGCACAGTGTAGTACATAGTATATGAATGAGTTGCACTGAAAAACTTAGAATATAAAAAACGCACAGTGTAGTACATAGTATATGAGTGAGTTGCACTGAAAAACTTAGAATATAAGAAACGCACAGTGTAGTACATAGTATATGAGTGAGTTGCACTGAAAAACTTGAATTTACTGAAAAACGCGCATTACACGAAATGCACAGTGTAGTACATAGTATATGAGTGAGTTGCACTCAAAAACTTAGAATATAAGAAACGCACAGTGTAGTACATAGTATATGAGTGAGTTGCACTGAAAAACTTAGAATATAAGAAACGCACAGTGTAGTAAGTAGTATATGAGTGAGTTGCACTGAAAAATTTAGAATATAAGAAACGCACAGTGTAGTACAAAGTATATGAGTGAGTTGCACTGAAAAACTTAGATTATAAGAAACGCACAGTGTAGTACATAGTATATGAGTGAGTTGCACTGAAAAACTTAGAATATAAGAAACGCACAGTGTAGTACATAGTATATGAGTGAGTTGCACTGAAAAACTTAGAATATAAGAAACGCACAGTGTAGTACATAGTATATGAGTGAGTTGCACTGAAAAACTTAGAATATAAGAAACGCACAGTGTAGTACATAGTATATGAGTGAGTTGCATTGAAAAACTTAGAATATAAGAAACGCACAGTGTAGTGCATAGTATATGAGTGAGTTGCGATGAAAAACTTAGAATATAAGAAACGCACAGTGTAGTACATAGTATATGAGTGAGTTGCACTGAAAAACTTAGAATATAAGAAACGCACAGTGTAGTACATAGTATATGAGTGAGTTGCACTGAAAAACTTAGAATATAAGAAACGCACAGTGTAGTACATAGTATATGAGTGAGTTGCGATGAAAAACTTAGAATATAAGAAACGCACAGTGTAGTACATAGTATATGAGTGAGTTGCACTGAAAAACTTAGAATATAAGAAACGCACAGTGTAGTACATAGTATATGAGTGAGTTGCACTGAAAAACTTAGAATATAAGAAACGCACAGTGTAGTACATAGTATATGAGTGAGTTGCACTGAAAAACTTAGAATATAAGAAACGCACAGTGTAATACATAGTATATGAGTGAGATGCACTGAAAAACTTAGAATTTAAGAAACGCACAGTGTAGTACATAGTATATGAGTGAGTTGCACTGTAAAACTTAGAATATAAGAAACGCACAGTGTAGTACATAGTATATGAGTGAGTTGCACTGAAAAACTTAGAATATAAGAAACGCACAGTGTAGTACATAGTATATGAGTGAGTTGCACTGAAAAACTTAGAATATAAGAAACGCACAGTGTAGTACATAGTATATGAGTGAGTTGCACTCAAAAACTTGAATTTACTGAAAAACCCGCATTACACGAAATGCACAGTGTAGTACATAGTATATGAGTGAGTTGCACTCAAAAACTTAGAATATAAGAAACGCACAGTGTAGTACATAGTATATGAGTGAGTTGCACTGAAAAACTTAGAATATAAGAAACGCACAGTGTAGTAAGTAGTATATGAGTGAGTTGCACTGAAAAACTTAGAATATAAGAAACGCACAGTGTAGTACAAAGTATATGAGTGAGTTGCACTGAAAAACTTACAATATAAGAAACGCACAGTGTAGTACATAGTATATGAGTGAGTTGCACTGAAAAACTTAGAATATAAGAAACGCACAGTGTAGTACATAGTATATGAGTGAGTTGCACTGAAAAACTTAGAATATAAGAAACGCACAGTGTAGTACATAGTATATGAGTGAGTTGCACTGAAAAACTTAGAATATAAGAAACGCACAGTGTAGTACATAGTATATGAGTGAGTTGCATTGAAAAACTTAGAATATAAGAAACGCACAGTGTAGTGCATAGTATATGAGTGAGTTGCCCTGAAAAACTTAGAATATAAGAAACGCACAGTATAGTACATAGTATATGAATGAGTTGCACTGAAAAACTTAGAATTTACTGAACAACCCGCATTACACGAAATGCACAGTGTAGTACATAGTATATGAGTGAGTTGCACTGAAAAACTTAGAATATAAGAAACGCACAGTGTAGTACATAGTATATGAGTGAGTTGCACTGAAAAAATTAGAATATAAGAAACGCACAGTGTAGTACATAGTATATGAGTGAGTTGCACTGAAAAACTTAGAATATAAGAAACGCACAGTGTAGTACATAGTATATGAGTGAGTTGCACTGAAAAACTTAGAATATAAGAAACGCACAGTGTAGTACATAGTATATGAGTGAGTTGCACTGAAATACTTAGAATTTAAGAAACGCACAGTGTAGTACATAGTATATGAGTGAGTTGCACTGAAAAACTTAGAATATAAGAAACGCACAGTGTAGTACATAGTATATGAGTGAGTTGCACTGAAAAACTTAGAATATAAGAAACGCACAGTGTAGTACATAGTATATGAGTGAGTTGCACTGAAAAACTTAGAATATAAGAAACGCACAGTGTAGTACATAGTATATGAGTGAGTTGCACTGAAAAACTTAGAATATAAGAAACGCACAGTGTAGTACATAGTATATGAGTGAGTTGCACTGAAAAACTTGAATTTACTGAAAAACGCGCATTACACGAAATGCACAGTGTAGTACATAGTATATGAGTGAGTTGCACTCAAAAACTTAGAATATAAGAAACGCACAGTGTAGTACATAGTATATGAGTGAGTTGCACTGAAAAACTTAGAATATAAGAAACGCACAGTGTAGTAAGTAGTATATGAGTGAGTTGCACTGAAAAACTTAGAATATAAGAAACGCACAGTGTAGTACAAAGTATATGAGTGAGTTGCACTGAAAAACTTAGAATATAAGAAACGCACAGTGTAGTACATAGTATATGAGTGAGTTGCACTGAAAAACTTAGAATATAAGAAACGCACAGTGTAGTACATAGTATATGAGTGAGTTGCACTGAAAAACTTAGAATATAAGAAACGCACAGTGTAGTACATAGTATATGAGTGAGTTGCACTGAAAAACTTAGAATATAAGAAACGCACAGTGTAGTACATAGTATATGAGTGAGTTGCACTGAAAAACTTAGAATATAAGAAACGCACAGTGTAGTACATAGTATATGAGTGAGTTGCGATGAAAAACTTAGAATATAAGAAACGCACAGTGTAGTACATAGTATATGAGTGAGTTGCACTGAAAAACTTAGAATATAAGAAACGCACAGTGTAGTACATAGTATATGAGTGAGTTGCACTGAAAAACTTAGAATATAAGAAACGCACAGTGTAGTACATAGTATATGAGTGAGTTGCACTGAAAAACTTAGAATATAAGAAACGCACAGTGTAATACATAGTATATGAGTGAGATGCACTGAAAAACTTAGAATTTAAGAAACGCACAGTGTAGTACATAGTATATGAGTGAGTTGCACTGTAAAACTTAGAATATAAGAAACGCACAGTGTAGTACATAGTATATGAGTGAGTTGCACTGAAAAACTTAGAATATAAGAAACGCACAGTGTAGTACATAGTATATGAGTGAGTTGCACTCAAAAACTTGAATTTACTGAAAAACCCGCATTACACGAAATGCACAGTGTAGTACATAGTATATGAGTGAGTTGCACTGAAAAACTTAGAATATAAGAAACGCACAGTGTAGTACATAGTATATGAGTGAGTTGCACTGAAAAACTTAGAATATAAGAAACGCACAGTGTAGTACGTAGTATATGAGTGAGTTGCACTGAAAAACTTAGAATATAAGAAACGCACAGTGTAGTACATAGTATATGAGTGAGTTGCATTGAAAAACTTAGAATATAAGAAACGCACAGTGTAGTGCATAGTATATGAGTGAGTTGCACTGAAAAACTTAGAATATAAGAAACGCACAGTGTAGTACATAGTATATGAGTGAGTTGCGATGAAAAACTTAGAATATAAGAAACGCACAGTGTAGTACATAGTATATGAGTGAGTTGCACTGAAAAACTTAGAATATAAGAAACGCACAGTGTAGTACATAGTATATGAGTGAGTTGCACTGAAAAACTTAGAATATAAGAAACGCACAGTGTAGTACATAGTATATGAGTGAGTTGCACTGAAAAACTTAGAATATAAGAAACGCACAGTGTAATACATAGTATATGAGTGAGATGCACTGAAAAACTTAGAATTTAAGAAACGGACAGTGTAGTACATAGTATATGAGTGAGTTGCACTGTAAAACTTAGAATATAAGAAACGCACAGTGTAGTACATAGTATATGAGTGAGTTGCACTGAAAAACTTAGAATATAAGAAACGCACAGTGTAGTACATAGTATATGAGTGAGTTGCACTGAAAAACTTAGAATATAAGAAACGCACAGTGTAGTACATAGTATATGAGTGAGTTGCACTCAAAAACTTGAATTTACTGAAAAACCCGCATTACACGAAATGCACAGTGTAGTACATAGTATATGAGTGAGTTGCACTCAAAAACTTAGAATATAAGAAACGCACAGTGTAGTACATAGTATATGAGTGAGTTGCACTGAAAAACTTAGAATATAAGAAACGCACAGTGTAGTAAGTAGTATATGAGTGAGTTGCACTGAAAAACTTAGAATATAAGAAACGCACAGTGTAGTACAAAGTATATGAGTGAGTTGCACTGAAAAACTTAGAATATAAGAAACGCACAGTGTAGTACATAGTATATGAGTGAGTTGCACTGAAAAACTTAGAATATAAGAAACGCACAGTGTAGTACATAGTATATGAGTGAGTTGCACTGAAAAACTTAGAATATAAGAAACGCACAGTGTAGTACATAGTATATGAGTGAGTTGCACTGAAAAACTTAGAATATAAGAAACGCACAGTGTAGTACATAGTATATGAGTGAGTTGCATTGAAAAACTTAGAATATAAGAAACGCACAGTGTAGTGCATAGTATATGAGTGAGTTGCCCTGAAAAACTTAGAATATAAGAAACGCACAGTATAGTACATAGTATATGAATGAGTTGCACTGAAAAACTTAGAATTTACTGAACAACCCGCATTACACGAAATGCACAGTGTAGTACATAGTATATGAGTGAGTTGCACTGAAAAACTTAGAATATAAGAAACGCACAGTGTAGTACATAGTATATGAGTGAGTTGCACTGAAAAAATTAGAATATAAGAAACGCACAGTGTAGTACATAGTATATGAGTGAGTTGCACTGAAAAACTTAGAATATAAGAAACGCACAGTGTAGTACATAGTATATGAGTGAGTTGCACTGAAAAACTTAGAATATAAGAAACGCACAGTGTAGTACATAGTATATGAGTGAGTTGCACTGAAAAACTTAGAATATAAGAAACGCACAGTGTAGTACATAGTATATGAGTGAGTTGCACTGAAAAACTTGAATTTACTGAAAAACGCGCATTACACGAAATGCACAGTGTAGTACATAGTATATGAGTGAGTTGCACTCAAAAACTTAGAATATAAGAAACGCACAGTGTAGTACATAGTATATGAGTGAGTTGCACTGAAAAACTTAGAATATAAGAAACGCACAGTGTAGTAAGTAGTATATGAGTGAGTTGCACTGAAAAACTTAGAATATAAGAAACGCACAGTGTAGTACAAAGTATATGAGTGAGTTGCACTGAAAAACTTAGAATATAAGAAACGCACAGTGTAGTACATAGTATATGAGTGAGTTGCACTGAAAAACTTAGAATATAAGAAACGCACAGTGTAGTACATAGTATATGAGTGAGTTGCACTGAAAAACTTAGAATATAAGAAACGCACAGTGTAGTACATAGTATATGAGTGAGTTGCACTGAAAAACTTAGAATATAAGAAACGCACAGTGTAGTACATAGTATATGAGTGAGTTGCATTGAAAAACTTAGAATATAAGAAACGCACAGTGTAGTGCATAGTATATGAGTGAGTTGCGATGAAAAACTTAGAATATAAGAAACGCACAGTGTAGTACATAGTATATGAGTGAGTTGCACTGAAAAACTTAGAATATAAGAAACGCACAGTGTAGTACATAGTATATGAGTGAGTTGCACTGAAAAACTTAGAATATAAGAAACGCACAGTGTAGTACATAGTATATGAGTGAGTTGCGATGAAAAACTTAGAATATAAGAAACGCACAGTGTAGTACATAGTATATGAGTGAGTTGCACTGAAAAACTTAGAATATAAGAAACGCACAGTGTAGTACATAGTATATGAGTGAGTTGCACTGAAAAACTTAGAATATAAGAAACGCACAGTGTAGTACATAGTATATGAGTGAGTTGCACTGAAAAACTTAGAATATAAGAAACGCACAGTGTAATACATAGTATATGAGTGAGATGCACTGAAAAACTTAGAATTTAAGAAACGCACAGTGTAGTACATAGTATATGAGTGAGTTGCACTGTAAAACTTAGAATATAAGAAACGCACAGTGTAGTACATAGTATATGAGTGAGTTGCACTGAAAAACTTAGAATATAAGAAACGCACAGTGTAGTACATAGTATATGAGTGAGTTGCACTCAAAAACTTGAATTTACTGAAAAACCCGCATTACACGAAATGCACAGTGTAGTACATAGTATATGAGTGAGTTGCACTGAAAAACTTAGAATATAAGAAACGCACAGTGTAGTACATAGTATATGAGTGAGTTGCACTGAAAAACTTAGAATATAAGAAACGCACAGTGTAGTACGTAGTATATGAGTGAGTTGCACTGAAAAACTTAGAATATAAGAAACGCACAGTGTAGTACATAGTATATGAGTGAGTTGCATTGAAAAACTTAGAATATAAGAAACGCACAGTGTAGTGCATAGTATATGAGTGAGTTGCACTGAAAAACTTAGAATATAAGAAACGCACAGTGTAGTACATAGTATATGAGTGAGTTGCACTGAAAAACTTAGAATATAAGAAACGCACAGTGTAATACATAGTATATGAGTGAGATGCACTGAAAAACTTAGAATTTAAGAAACGCACAGTGTAGTACATAATATATGAGTGAGTTGCACTGTAAAACTTAGAATATAAGAAACGCACAGTGTAGTACATAGTATATGAGTGAGTTGCACTGAAAAACTTAGAATATAAGAAACGCACAGTGTAGTACATAGTATATGAGTGAGTTGCACTCAAAAACTTGAATTTACTGAAAAACCCGCATTACACGAAATGCACAGTGTAGTACATAGTATATGAGTGAGTTGCACTGAAAAACTTAGAATATCAGAAACGCACAGTGTAGTACATAGTATATGAGTGAGTTGCACTGAAAAACTTAGAATATAAGAAACGCACAGTGTAGTACATATTATATGAGTGAGTTGCACTGAAAAACTTAGAATATAAGAATCGCACAGTGTAGTACATAGTATATGAGTGAGTTGCACTGAAAAACTTAGAATATAAGAAACGCACAGTGTAGTACATAGTATATGAGTGAGTTGCACTGAAAAACTTAGAATATAAAAAACGCACAGTGTAGTACATAGTATATGAGTGAGTTGCACTGAAAAACTTAGAATATAAGAAACGCACAGTGTAGTACATAGTATATGAGTGAGTTGCACTCAAAAACTTAGAATATAAGAAACGCACAGTGTAGTACATAGTATATGAGTGAGTTGCACTGAAAAACTTAGAATATAAGAAACGCACAGTGTAGTAAGTAGTATATGAGTGAGTTGCACTGAAAAACTTAGAATATAAGAAACGCACAGTGTAGTACAAAGTATATGAGTGAGTTGCACTGAAAAACTTAGAATATAAGAAACGCACAGTGTAGTACATAGTATATGAGTGAGTTGCACTGAAAAACTTAGAATATAAGAAACGCACAGTGTAGTACATAGTATATGAGTGAGTTGCACTGAAAAACTTAGAATATAAGAAACGCACAGTGTAGTACATAGTATATGAGTGAGTTGCATTGAAAAACTTAGAATATAAGAAACGCACAGTGTAGTGCATAGTACATGAGTGAGTTGCACTGAAAAACTTAGAATATAAGAAACGCACAGTATAGTACATAGTACATGAATGAGTTGCACTGAAAAACTTAGAATTTACTGAAAAACCCGCATTACACGAAATGCACAGTGTAGTACATAGTATATGGATGAGTTGCACTGAAAAACTTAGAATATAAGAAACGCACAGTGTAGTGCATAGTATATGAGTGAGTCGCACTGAAAAACTTAGAATATAAGAAACGCACAGTGTAGTACATAGTATATGAGTGAGTTGCACTGAAAAACTTAGAATTACCTAAAAACCCGCATTACACGAAATGCACAGTGTAGTACATAGTATATGAGTGAGTTGCACTGAAAAACTTAGAATATAAGAAACGCACAGTGTAGTACATAGTATATGAGTGAGTTGCACTGAAAAACTTAGAATATAAGAAACGCACAGTGTAGTACATAGTATATGAGTGAGTTGCACTGAAAAACTTAGAATTTACTGAAAAACCCGCATTACACGAAATGCACAGTGTAGTACATAGTATATGAGTGAGTTGCACTGAAAAACTTAGAATATAAGAAACGCACAGTGTAGTACATAGTATATGAGTGAGTTGCACTGAAAAACTTAGAATATAAGAAACGCACAGTGTAGTACGTAGTATATGAGTGAGTTGCACTGAAAAACTTAGAATATAAGAAACGCACAGTGTAGTACATAGTATATGAGTGAGTTGCATTGAAAAACTTAGAATATAAGAAACGCACAGTGTAGTGCATAGTATATGAGTGAGTTGCACTGAAAAACTTAGAATATAAGAAACGCACAGTGTAGTACATAGTATATGAGTGAGTTGCACTGAAAAACTTAGAATATAAGAAACGCACAGTGTAATACATAGTATATGAGTGAGATGCACTGAAAAACTTAGAATTTAAGAAACGGACAGTGTAGTACATAGTATATGAGTGAGTTGCACTGTAAAACTTAGAATATAAGAAACGCACAGTGTAGTACATAGTATATGAGTGAGTTGCACTGAAAAACTTAGAATATAAGAAACGCACAGTGTAGTACATAGTATATGAGTGAGTTGCACTCAAAAACTTGAATTTACTGAAAAACCCGCATTACACGAAATGCACAGTGTAGTACATAGTATATGAGTGAGTTGCACTGAAAAACTTAGAATATCCGGAACGCACAGTGTAGTACATAGTATATGAGTGAGTTGCACTGAAAAACTTAGAATATAAGAAACGCACAGTGTAGTACATATTATATGAGTGAGTTGCACTGAAAAACTTAGAATATAAGAAACGCACAGTGTAGTACATAGTATATGAGTGAGTTGCACTGAAAAACTTAGAATATAAGAAACGCACAGTGTAGTACATAGTATATGAGTGAGTTGCACTGAAAAACTTAGAATATAAAAAACGCACAGTGTAGTACATAGTATATGAGTGAGTTGCACTGAAAAACTTAGAATATAAGAAACGCACAGTGTAGTACATAGTATATGAGTGAGTTGCACTCAAAAACTTAGAATATAAGAAACGCACAGTGTAGTACATAGTATATGAGTGAGTTGCACTGAAAAACTTGAATTTACTGAAAAACCCGCATTACACGAAATGCACAGTGTAGTACATAGTATATGAGTGATTTGCACTCAAAAACTTAGAATATAAGAAACGCACAGTGTAGTACATAGTATATGAGTGAGTTGCACTGAAAAACTTAGAATATAAGAAACGCACAGTGTAGTAAGTAGTATATGAGTGAGTTGCACTGAAAAACTTAGAATATAAGAAACGCACAGTGTAGTACAAAGTATATGAGTGAGTTGCACTGAAAAACTTAGAATATAAGAAACGCACAGTGTAGTACATAGTATATGAGTGAGTTGCACTTAAAAACTTAGAATATAAGAAACGCACAGTGTAGTACATAGTATATGAGTGAGTTGCACTGAAAAACTTAGAATATAAAAAACGCACAGTGTAGTACATAGTATATGAGTGAGTTGCACTGAAAAACTTAGAATATAAGAAACGCACAGTGTAGTACATAGTATATGAGTGAGTTGCACTCAAAAACTTAGAATATAAGAAACGCACAGTGTAGTACATAGTATATGAATGAGTTGCACTGAAAAACTTAGAATATAAGAAACGCACAGTGTAGTAAGTAGTATATGAGTGAGTTGCACTGAAAAACTTAGAATATAAGAAACGCACAGTGTAGTACAAAGTATATGAGTGAGTTGCACTGAAAAACTTAGAATATAAGAAACGCACAGTGTAGTACATAGTATATGAGTGAGTTGCACTGAAAAACTTAGAATATAAGAAACGCACAGTGTAGTACATAGTATATGAGTGAGTTGCACTGAAAAACTTAGAATATAAGAAACGCTCAGTGTAGTACATAGTATATGAGTGAGTTGCATTGAAAAACTTAGAATATAAGAAACGCACAGTGTAGTGCATAGTACATGAGTGAGTTGCACTGAAAAACTTAGAATATAAGAAACGCACAGTATAGTACATAGTACATGAATGAGTTGCACTGAAAAACTTAGAATTTACTGAAAAACCCGCATTACACGAAATGCACAGTGTAGTACATAGTATATGAGTGAGTTGCACTGAAAAACTTAGAATATAAGAAACGCACAGTGTAGTGCATAGTATATGAGTGAGTCGCACTGAAAAACTTAGAATATAAGAAACGCACAGTGTAGTACATAGTATATGAGTGAGTTGCACTGAAAAACTTAGAATTACCTAAAAACCCGCATTACACGAAATGCACAGTGTAGTACATAGTATATGAGTGAGTTGCACTGAAAAACTTAGAATATAAGAAACGCACAGTGTAGTACATAGTATATGAGTGAGTTGCACTGAAAAACTTAGAATATAAGAAACGCACAGTGTAGTACATAGTATATGAGTGAGTTGCACTGAAAAACTTAGAATTTACTGAAAAACCCGCATTACACGAAATGCACAGTGTAGTACATAGTATATGAGTGAGTTGCACTGAAAAACTTAGAATATAAGAAACGCACAGTGTAGTACATAGTATATGAGTGAGTTGCACTGAAAAACTTAGAATATAAGAAACGCACAGTGTAGTACGTAGTATATGAGTGAGTTGCACTGAAAAACTTAGAATATAAGAAACGCACAGTGTAGTACATAGTATATGAGTGAGTTGCATTGAAAAACTTAGAATATAAGAAACGCACAGTGTAGTGCATAGTATATGAGTGAGTTGCACTGAAAAACTTAGAATATAAGAAACGCACAGTGTAGTACATAGTATATGTGTGAGTTGCACTGAAAAACTTAGAATATAAGAAACGCACAGTGTAATACATAGTATATGAGTGAGATGCACTGAAAAACTTAGAATTTAAGAAACGGACAGTGTAGTACATAGTATATGAGTGAGTTGCACTGTAAAACTTAGAATATAAGAAACGCACAGTGTAGTACATAGTATATGAGTGAGTTGCACTGAAAAACTTAGAATATAAGAAACGCACAGTGTAGTACATAGTATATGAGTGAGTTGCACTCAAAAACTTGAATTTACTGAAAAACCCGCATTACACGAAATGCACAGTGTAGTACATAGTATATGAGTGAGTTGCACTGAAAAACTTAGAATATCCGGAACGCACAGTGTAGTACATAGTATATGAGTGAGTTGCACTGAAAAACTTAGAATATAAGAAACGCACAGTGTAGTACATATTATATGAGTGAGTTGCACTGAAAAACTTAGAATATAAGAAACGCACAGTGTAGTACATAGTATATGAGTGAGTTGCACTGAAAAACTTAGAATATAAGAAACGCACAGTGTAGTACATAGTATATGAGTGAGTTGCACTGAAAAACTTAGAATATAAAAAACGCACAGTGTAGTACATAGTATATGAGTGAGTTGCACTGAAAAACTTAGAATATAAGAAACGCACAGTGTAGTACATAGTATATGAGTGAGTTGCACTCAAAAACTTAGAATATAAGAAACGCACAGTGTAGTACATAGTATATGAGTGAGTTGCACTGAAAAACTTGAATTTACTGAAAAACCCGCATTACACGAAATGCACAGTGTAGTACATAGTATATGAGTGATTTGCACTCAAAAACTTAGAATATAAGAAACGCACAGTGTAGTACATAGTATATGAGTGAGTTGCACTGAAAAACTTAGAATATAAGAAACGCACAGTGTAGTAAGTAGTATATGAGTGAGTTGCACTGAAAAACTTAGAATATAAGAAACGCACAGTGTAGTACATAGTATATGAGTGAGTTGCACTGAAAAACTTAGAATATAAGAAACGCACAGTGTAGTAAGTAGTATATGAGTGAGTTGCACTGAAAAACTTAGAATATAAGAAACGCACAGTGTAGTACAAAGTATATGAGTGAGTTGCACTGAAAAACTTAGAATATAAGAAACGCACAGTGTAGTACATAGTATATGAGTGAGTTGCACTGAAAAACTTAGAATATAAGAAACGCACAGTGTAGTACATAGTATATGAGTGAGTTGCACTGAAAAACTTAGAATATAAGAAACGCACAGTGTAGTACATAGTATATGAGTGAGTTGCACTGAAAAACTTAGAATATAAGAAACGCACAGTGTAATACATAGTATATGAGTGAGATGCACTGAAAAACTTAGAATTTAAGAAACGCACAGTGTAGTACATAGTATATGAGTGAGTTGCACTGTAAAACTTAGAATATAAGAAACGCACAGTGTAGTACATAGTATATGAGTGAGTTGCACTGAAAAACTTAGAATATAGGAAACGCACAGTGTAGTACATAGTATATGAGTGAGTTGCACTCAAAAACTTAGAATATAAGAAACGCACAGTGTAGTACATAGTATATGAGTGAGTTGCACTGAAAAACTTAGAATATAAGAAACGCACAGTGTAGTACATAGTATATGAGTGAGTTGCACTGAAAAACTTAGAATTTAAGAAACGCACAGTGTAGTACATAGTATATGAGTGAGTTGCACTGAAAAACTTGAATTTACTGAAAAACCCGCATTACACGAAATGCACAGTGTAGTACATAGTATATGAGTGAGTTGCACTCAAAAACTTAGAATATAAGAAACGCACAGTGTAGTACATAGTATATGAGTGAGTTGCACTGAAAAACTTAGAATATAAGAAACGCACAGTGTAGTAAGTAGTATATGAGTGAGTTGCACTGAAAAACTTAGAATATAAGAAACGCACAGTGTAGTACAAAGTATATGAGTGAGTTGCACTGAAAAACTTAGAATATAAGAAACGCACAGTGTAGTACATAGTATATGAGTGAGTTGCACTGAAAAACTTAGAATATAAGAAACGCACAGTGTAGTACATAGTATATGAGTGAGTTGCACTGAAAAACTTAGAATATAAGAAACGCACAGTGTAGTACATAGTATATGAGTGAGTTGCATTGAAAAACTTAGAATATAAGAAACGCACAGTGTAGTGCATAGTACATGAGTGAGTTGCACTGAAAAACTTAGAATATAAGAAACGCACAGTATAGTACATAGTACATGAATGAGTTGCACTGAAAAACTTAGAATTTACTGAAAAACCCGCATTACACGAAATGCACAGTGTAGTACATAGTATATGAGTGAGTTGCACTGAAAAACTTAGAATTTACTGAAAAACCCGCATTACACGAAATGCACAGTGTAGTACATAGTATATGAGTGAGTTGCACTGAAAAACTTAGAATATAAGAAACGCACAGTGTAGTACATAGTATATGAGTGAGTTGCACTGAAAAACTTAGAATATAAGAAACGCACAGTGTAGTACATAGTATATGAGTGAGTTGCACTGAAAAACTTAGAATTTACTGAAAAACCCGCATTACACGAAATGCACAGTGTAGTACATAGTATATGAGTGAGTTGCACTGAAAAACTTAGAATATAAGAAACGCACAGTGTAGTACATAGTATATGAGTGAGTTGCACTGAAAAACTTAGAATATAAGAAACGCACAGTGTAGTACATATTATATGAGTGAGTTGCACTGAAAAACTTAGAATATAAGAAACGCACAGTGTAGTACATAGTATATGAGTGAGTTGCACTGAAAAACTTAGAATATAAGAAACGCACAGTGTAGTACATAGTATATGAGTGAGTTGCACTCAAAAACTTAGAATATAAGAAACGCACAGTGTAGTACATAGTATATGAGTGAGTTGCACTGTAAAACTTAGAATATAAGAAACGCACAGTGTAGTACATAGTATATGAGTGAGTTGCACTGAAAAACTTAGAATATAGGAAACGCACAGTGTAGTACATAGTATATGAGTGAGTTGCACTCAAAAACTTAGAATATAAGAAACGCACAGTGTAGTACATAGTATATGAGTGAGTTGCACTGAAAAACTTAGAATATAAGAAACGCACAGTGTAGTACATAGTATATGAGTGAGTTGCACTGAAAAACTTAGAATTTAAGAAACGCACAGTGTAGTACATAGTATATGAGTGAGTTGCACTGAAAAACTTGAATTTACTGAAAAACCCGCATTACACGAAATGCACAGTGTAGTACATAGTATATGAGTGAGTTGCACTCAAAAACTTAGAATATAAGAAACGCACAGTGTAGTACATAGTATATGAGTGAGTTGCACTGAAAAACTTAGAATATAAGAAACGCACAGTGTAGTAAGTAGTATATGAGTGAGTTGCACTGAAAAACTTAGAATATAAGAAACGCACAGTGTAGTACAAAGTATATGAGTGAGTTGCACTGAAAAACTTAGAATATAAGAAACGCACAGTGTAGTACATAGTATATGAGTGAGTTGCACTGAAAAACTTAGAATATAAGAAACGCACAGTGTAGTACATAGTATATGAGTGAGTTGCACTGAAAAACTTAGAATATAAGAAACGCACAGTGTAGTACATAGTATATGAGTGAGTTGCATTGAAAAACTTAGAATATAAGAAACGCACAGTGTAGTGCATAGTACATGAGTGAGTTGCACTGAAAAACTTAGAATATAAGAAACGCACAGTATAGTACATAGTACATGAATGAGTTGCACTGAAAAACTTAGAATTTACTGAAAAACCCGCATTACACGAAATGCACAGTGTAGTACATAGTATATGAGTGAGTTGCACTGAAAAACTTAGAATTTACTGAAAAACCCGCATTACACGAAATGCACAGTGTAGTACATAGTATATGAGTGAGTTGCACTGAAAAACTTAGAATATAAGAAACGCACAGTGTAGTACATAGTATATGAGTGAGTTGCACTGAAAAACTTAGAATATAAGAAACGCACAGTGTAGTACATAGTATATGAGTGAGTTGCACTGAAAAACTTAGAATTTACTGAAAAACCCGCATTACACGAAATGCACAGTGTAGTACATAGTATATGAGTGAGTTGCACTGAAAAACTTAGAATATAAGAAACGCACAGTGTAGTACATAGTATATGAGTGAGTTGCACTGAAAAACTTAGAATATAAGAAACGCACAGTGTAGTACATATTATATGAGTGAGTTGCACTGAAAAACTTAGAATATAAGAAACGCACAGTGTAGTACATAGTATATGAGTGAGTTGCACTGAAAAACTTAGAATATAAGAAACGCACAGTGTAGTACATAGTATATGAGTGAGTTGCACTGAAAAACTTAGAATATAAGAAACGCACAGTGTAGTACATAGTATATGAGTGAGTTGCACTGAAAAACTTAGAATATAAAAAACGCACAGTGTAGTACATAGTATATGAGTGAGTTGCACTGAAAAACTTAGAATATAAGAAACGCACAGTGTAGTACATAGTATATGAGTGAGTTGCACTGTAAAACTTAGAATATAAGAAACGCACAGTGTAGTACATAGTATATGAGTGAGTTGCACTGAAAAACTTAGAATATAAGAAACGCACAGTGTAGTACATAGTATATGAGTGAGTTGCACTCAAAAACTTGAATTTACTGAAAAACCCGCATTACACGAAATGCACAGTGTAGTACATAGTATATGAGTGAGTTGCACTGAAAAACTTAGAATATAAGAAACGCACAGTGTAGTACATAGTATATGAGTGAGTTGCACTGAAAAACTTAGAATATAAGAAACGCACAGTGTAGTACGTAGTATATGAGTGAGTTGCACTGAAAAACTTAGAATATAAGAAACGCACAGTGTAGTACATAGTATATGAGTGAGTTGCATTGAAAAACTTAGAATATAAGAAACGCACAGTGTAGTGCATAGTATATGAGTGAGTTGCACTGAAAAACTTAGTATATAAGAAACGCACAGTGTAGTACATAGTATATGAGTGAGTTGCACTGAAAAACTTAGAATATAAGAAACGCACAGTGTAATACATAGTATTTGAGTGAGATGCACTGAAAAACTTAGAATTTAAGAAACGCACAGTGTAGTACATAGTATATGAGTGAGTTGCACTGTAAAACTTAGAATATAAGAAACGCACAGTGTAGTACATAGTATATGAGTGAGTTGCACTGAAAAACTTAGAATATAAGAAACGCACAGTGTAGTACATAGTATATGAGTGACTTGCACTCAAAAACTTGAATTTACTGAAAAACCCGCATTACACGAAATGCACAGTGTAGTACATAGTATATGAGTGAGTTGCACTGAAAAACTTAGAATATAAGAAACGCACAGTGTAGTACATAGTATATGAGTGAGTTGCACTGAAAAACTTAGAATATAAGAAACGCACAGTGTAGTACATATTATATGAGTGAGTTGCACTGAAAAACTTAGAATATAAGAAACGCACAGTGTAGTACATAGTATATGAGTGAGTTGCACTGAAAAACTTAGAATATAAAAAACGCACAGTGTAGTACATAGTATATGAGTGAGTTGCACTCAAAAACTTAGAATATAAAAAACGCACAGTGTAGTACATAGTATATGAGTGAGTTGCACTGAAAAACTTAGAATATAAGAAACGCACAGTGTAGTACATAGTATATGAGTGAGTTGCACTCAAAAACTTAGAATATAAGAAACGCACAGTGTAGTACATAGTATATGAGTGAGTTGCACTGAAAAACTTGAATTTACTGAAAAACCCGCATTACACGAAATGCACAGTGTAGTACATAGTATATGAGTGAGTTGCACTCAAAAACTTAGAATATAAGAAACGCACAGTGTAGTACATAGTATATGAGTGAGTTGCACTGAAAAACTTAGAATATAAGAAACGCACAGAGTAGTAAGTAGTATATGAGTGAGTTGCACTGAAAAACTTAGAATATAAGAAACGCACAGTGTAGTACAAAGTATATGAGTGAGTTGCACTGAAAAACTTAGAATATAAGAAACGCACAGTGTAGTACATAGTATATGAGTGAGTTGCACTGAAAAACTTAGAATATAAGAAACGCACAGTGTAGTAAGTAGTATATGAGTGAGTTGCACTGAAAAACTTAGAATATAAGAAACGCACAGTGTAGTACAAAGTATATGAGTGAGTTGCACTGAAAAACTTAGAATATAAGACACGCACAGTGTAGTACATAGTATATGAGTGAGTTGCACTGAAAAACTTAGAATATAAGAAACGCACAGTGTAGTACATAGTATATGAGTGAGTTGCACTGAAAAACTTAGAATATAAGAAACGCACAGTGTAGTACATAGTATATGAGTGAGTTGCACTGAAAAACTTAGAATATAAGAAACGCACAGTGTAATACATAGTATATGAGTGAGATGCACTGAAAAACTTAGAATTTAAGAAACGCACAGTGTAGTACATAGTATATGAGTGAGTTGCACTGTAAAACTTAGAATATAAGAAACGCACAGTGTAGTACATAGTATATGAGTGAGTTGCACTGAAAAACTTAGAATATAGGAAACGCACAGTGTAGTACATAGTATATGAGTGAGTTGCACTCAAAAACTTAGAATATAAGAAACGCACAGTGTAGTACATAGTATATGTGTGAGTTGCACTGAAAAACTTAGAATATAAGAAACGCACAGTGTAGTACATAGTATATGAGTGAGTTGCACTGAAAAACTTAGAATTTAAGAAACGCACAGTGTAGTACATAGTATATGAGTGAGTTGCACTGAAAAACTTGAATTTACTGAAAAACCCGCATTACACGAAATGCACAGTGTAGTACATAGTATATGAGTGAGTTGCACTCAAAAACTTAGAATATAAGAAACGCACAGTGTAGTACATAGTATATGAGTGAGTTGCACTGAAAAACTTAGAATATAAGAAACGCACAGTGTAGTAAGTAGTATATGAGTGAGTTGCACTGAAAAACTTAGAATATAAGAAACGCACAGTGTAGTACAAAGTATATGAGTGAGTTGCACTGAAAAACTTAGAATATAAGAAACGCACAGTGTAGTACATAGTATATGAGTGAGTTGCACTGAAAAACTTAGAATATAAGAAACGCACAGTGTAGTACATAGTATATGAGTGAGTTGCACTGAAAAACTTAGAATATAAGAAACGCACAGTGTAGTACATAGTATATGAGTGAGTTGCATTGAAAAACTTAGAATATAAGAAACGCACAGTGTAGTGCATAGTACATGAGTGAGTTGCACTGAAAAACTTAGAATATAAGAAACGCACAGTATAGTACATAGTACATGAATGAGTTGCACTGAAAAACTTAGAATTTACTGAAAAACCCTTATTACACGAAATGCACAGTGTAGTACATAGTATATGAGTGAGTTGCACTGAAAAACTTAGAATATAAGAAACGCACAGTGTAGTGCATAGTATATGAGTGAGTCGCACTGAAAAACTTAGAATATAAGAAACGCACAGTGTAGTACATAGTATATGAGTGAGTTGCACTGAAAAACTTAGAATTTACTGAAAAACCCGCATTACACGAAATGCACAGTGTAGTACATAGTATATGAGTGAGTTGCACTGAAAAACTTAGAATATAAGAAACGCACAGTGTAGTACATAGTATATGAGTGAGTTGCACTGAAAAACTTAGAATATAAGAAACGCACAGTGTAGTACATAGTATATGAGTGAGTTGCACTGAAAAACTTAGAATATAAGAAACGAACAGTGTAGTACATAGTATATGAGTGAGTTGCACTGAAAAACTTAGAATATAAGAAACGCACAGTGTAGTACATAGTATATGAATGAGTTGCACTGAAAAACTTAGAATATAAAAAACGCACAGTGTAGTACATCGTATATGAGTGATTTGTACTGAAAAACTTAGAATATAAGAAACGCACAGTGTAGTACATAGTATATGAGTGAGTTGCACTGAAAAACTTAGAATATAAGAAACGCACAGTGTAATACATAGTATATGAGTGAGATGCACTGAAAAACTTAGAATTTAAGAAACGCACAGTGTAGTACATAGTATATGAGTGAGTTGCACTGTAAAACTTAGAATATAAGAAACGCACAGTGTAGTACATAGTATATGAGTGAGTTGCACTGAAAAACTTAGAATATAAGAAACGCACAATGTAGTACATAGTATATGAGTGAGTTGCACTCAAAAAATTAGAATATAAGAAACGCACAGTGTAGTACATAGTATATGAGTGAGTTGCACTGAAAAACTTAGAATATAAGAAACGCACAGTGTAGTACATAGTATATGAGTGAGTTGCACTCAAAAACTTAGAATATAAGAAACGCACAGTGTAGTACATAGTATATGAGTGAGTTGCACTGAAAAACTTGAATTTACTGAAAAACCCGCATTACACGAAATGCACAGTGTAGTACATAGTATATGAGTGAGTTGCACTCAAAAACTTAGAATATAAGAAACGCACAGTGTAGTACATAGTATATGAGTGAGTTGCACTGAAAAACTTAGAATATAAGAAACGCACAGTGTAGTGCATAGTATATGAGTGAGTTGCCCTGAAAAACTTAGAATATAAGAAACGCACAGTGTAGTGCATAGTATATGAGTGAGTTGCCCTGAAAAACTTAGAATATAAGAAACGCACAGTATAGTACATAGTATATGAATGAGTTGCACTGAAAAACTTAGAATTTACTGAAAAACCCGCATTACATGAAATGCACAGTGTAGTACATAGTATATGAGTGAGTTGCACTGAAAAACTTAGAATATAAGAAACGCACAGTGTAGTACATAGTATATGAGTGAGTTGCACTGAAAAACTTAGAATATAAGAAACGCACAGTGTAGTACATAGTATATGAGTGAGTTGCACTGAAAAACTTAGAATATAAGAAACGCACAGTGTAGTACATAGTATATGAGTGAGTTGCACTGAAAAACTTAGAATATAAGAAACGCACAGTGTAGTACACAGTATATGAGTGAGTTGCACTGAAAAACTTAGAATATAAGAAACACACAGTGTAGTACATAGTATATGAGTGAGTTGCACTGAAAAACTTAGAATTTAAGAAACGCACAGTGTAGTACATAGTATATGAGTGAGTTGCACTGAAAAACTTAGAATATAAGAAAAGCACAGTGTAGTACATAGTATATGAGTGAGTTGCACTGAAAAACTTAGAATATAAGAAACGCACAGTGTAGTACATTGTATATGAGTGAGTTGCACTGAAAAACTTAGAATTTACTGATAAACCCGCATTACACAAAATGCACAGTGTAGTACATAGTATATGAGTGAGTTGCACTGAAAAACTTAGAATATAAGAAACGCACAGTGTAGTACATAGTATATGAGTGAGTTGCACTGAAAAACTTGAATTTACTGAAAAACCCGCATTACACGAAATGCACAGTGTAGTACATAGTATATGAGTGAGTTGCACTCAAAAACTTAGAATATAAGAAACGCACAGTGTAGTACATAGTATATGAGTGAGTTGCACTGAAAAACTTAGAATATAAGAAACGCACAGTGTAGTAAGTAGTATATGAGTGAGTTGCACTGAAAAACTTAGAATATAAGAAACGCACAGTGTAGTACAAAGTATATGAGTGAGTTGCACTGAAAAACTTAGAATATAAGAAACGCACAGTGTAGTACATAGTATATGAGTGAGTTGCACTGAAAAACTTAGAATATAAGAAACGCACAGTGTAGTACATAGTATATGAGTGAGTTGCACTGAAAAACTTAGAATATAAGAAACGCACAGTGTAGTACATAGTATATGAGTGAGTTGCATTGAAAAACTTAGAATATAAGAAACGCACAGTGTAGTGCATAGTACATGAGTGAGTTGCACTGAAAAACTTAGAATATAAGAAACGCACAGTATAGTACATAGTACATGAATGAGTTGCACTGAAAAACTTAGAATTTACTGAAAAACCCGCATTACACGAAATGCACAGTGTAGTACATAGTATATGAGTGAGTTGCACTGAAAAACTTAGAATATAAGAAACGCACAGTGTAGTGCATAGTATATGAGTGAGTCGCACTGAAAAACTTAGAATATAAGAAACGCACAGTGTAGTACATAGTATATGAGTGAGTTGCACTGAAAAACTTAGAATTTACTGAAAAACCCGCATTACACGAAATGCACAGTGTAGTACATAGTATATGAGTGAGTTGCACTGAAAAACTTAGAATATAAGAAACGCACAGTGTAGTACATAGTATATGAGTGAGTTGCACTGAAAAACTTAGAATATAAGAAACGCACAGTGTAGTACATAGTATATGAGTGAGTTGCACTGAAAAACTTAGAATATAAGAAACGAACAGTGTAGTACATAGTATATGAGTGAGTTGCACTGAAAAACTTAGAATATAAGAAACGCACAGTGTAGTACATAGTATATGAATGAGTTGCACTGAAAAACTTAGAATATAAAAAACGCACAGTGTAGTACATCGTATATGAGTGAGTTGTACTGAAAAACTTAGAATATAAGAAACGCACAGTGTAGTACATAGTATATGAGTGAGTTGCACTGAAAAACTTAGAATATAAGAAACGCACAGTGTAATACATAGTATATGAGTGAGATGCACTGAAAAACTTAGAATTTAAGAAACGCACAGTGTAGTACATAGTATATGAGTGAGTTGCACTGTAAAACTTAGAATATAAGAAACGCACAGTGTAGTACATAGTATATGAGTGAGTTGCACTGAAAAACTTAGAATATAAGAAACGCACAGTGTAGTACATAGTATATGAGTGAGTTGCACTGAAAAACTTAGAATATAAGAAACGCACAGTGTAGTACATAGTATATGAGTGAGTTGCACTCAAAAACTTAGAATATAAGAAACGCACAGTGTAGTACATAGTATATGAGTGAGTTGCACTGAAAAACTTGAATTTACTATAAAACCCGCATTACACGAAATGCACAGTGTAGTACATAGTATATGAGTGAGTTGCACTCAAAAACTTAGAATATAAGAAACGCACAGTGTAGTACATAGTATATGAGTGAGTTGCACTGAAAAACTTAGAATATAAGAAACGCACAGTGTAGTGCATAGTATATGAGTGAGTTGCCCTGAAAAACTTAGAATATAAGAAACGCACAGTGTAGTGCATAGTATATGAGTGAGTTGCCCTGAAAAACTTAGAATATAAGAAACGCACAGTATAGTACATAGTATATGAATGAGTTGCACTGAAAAACTTAGAATTTACTGAAAAACCCGCATTACATGAAATGCACAGTGTAGTACATAGTATATGAGTGAGTTGCACTGAAAAACTTAGAATATAAGAAACGCACAGTGTAGTACATAGTATATGAGTGAGTTGCACTGAAAAACTTAGAATATAAGAAACGCACAGTGTAGTACATAGTATATGAGTGAGTTGCACTGAAAAACTTAGAATATAAGAAACGCACAGTGTAGTACATAGTATATGAGTGAGTTGCACTGAAAAACTTAGAATATAAGAAACGCACAGTGTAGTACACAGTATATGAGTGAGTTGCACTGAAAAACTTAGAATATAAGAAACACACAGTGTAGTACATAGTATATGAGTGAGTTGCACTGAAAAACTTAGAATTTAAGAAACGCACAGTGTAGTACATAGTATATGAGTGAGTTGCACTGAAAAACTTAGAATATAAGAAACGCACAGTGTAGTACATAGTATATGAGTGAGTTGCACTGAAAAACTTAGAATATAAGAAACGCACAGTGTAGTACATAGTATATGAGTGAGTTGCACTGAAAAACTTAGAATATAAGAAACGCACAGTGTAGTACATTGTATATGAGTGAGTTGCACTGAAAAACTTAGAATATAAGAAACGCACAGTGTAGTACATAGTATATGAGTGAGTTGCACTGAAAAACTTAGAATATAAGAAACGCACAGTGTAGTACATAGTATATGAGTGAGTTGCACTGAAAAACTTAGAATATAAAAAACGCACAGTGTAGTACATAGTATATGAGTGAGTTGCACTGAAAAACTTAGAATATAAGAAACGCACAGTGTAGTACATAGTATATGAGTGAGTTGCACTGAAAAACTTAGAATATAAGAAACGCACAGTGTAGTACATAGTATATGAGTGAGTTGCACTGAAAAACTTAGAATATAAGAAACGCACAGTGTAGTACATAGTATATGAGTGAGTTGCACTGAAAAACTTAGAATATAAGAAACGCACAGTGTAGTACATAGTATATGAGTGAGTTGCACTGAAAAACTTAGAATATAAGAAACGCACAGTGTAGTACATAGTATATGAGTGAGTTGCACTGAAAAACTTAGAATATAAGAAACGCACAGTGTAGTACATAGTATATGAGTGAGTTGCACTGAAAAACTTAGAATATAAGAAACGCACAGTGTAGTACATAGTATATGAGTGAGTTGCACTGAAAAACTTAGAATATAAGAAACGCACAGTGTAGTACATAGTATATGAGTGAGTTGCATTGAAAAACTTAGAATATAAGAAACGCACAGTGTAGTGCATAGTATATGAGTGAGTTGCCCTGAAAAACTTAGAATATAAGAAACGCACAGTATAGTACATAGTATATGAATGAGTTGCACTGAAAAACTTAGAATTTACTGAAAAACCCGCATTACACGAAATGCACAGTGTAGTACATAGTATATGAGTGAGTTGCACTGAAAAACTTAGAATATAAGAAACGCACAGTGTAGTACATAGTATATGAGTGAGTTGCACTGAAAAACTTAGAATATAAGAAACGCACAGTGTAGTACATAGTATATGAGTGAGTTGCACTGAAAAACTTAGAATATAAGAAACGCACAGTGTAGTACATAGTATATGAGTGAGTTGCACTGAAAAACTTAGAATATAAGAAACGCACAGTGTAGTACACAGTATATGAGTGAGTTGCACTGAAAAACATAGAATATAAGAAACGCACAGTGTAGTACATAGTATATGAGTGAGTTTCACTGAAAAACTTAGAATTTAAGAAACGCACAGTGTAGTACATAGTATATGAGTGAGTTGCACTGAAAAACTTAGAATATAAGAAACGCACAGTGTAGTACATAGTATATGAGTGAGTTGCACTGAAAAACTTAGAATATAAGAAACGCACAGTGTAGTACATAGTATATGAGTGAGTTGCACTGAAAAACTTAGAATATAAGAAACGCACAGTGTAGTACATAGTATATGAGTGAGTTGCACTGAAAAACTTAGAATTTACTGAAAAACCCGCATTACACGAAATGCACAGTGTAGTACATAGTATATGAATGAGTTGCACTGAAAAACTTAGAATATAAGAAACGCACAGTGTAGTACATAGTATATGAGTGAGTTGCACTGAAAAACTTAGAATATAAGAAACGCACAGCGTAGTACATATTATATGAGTGAGTTGCACTGAAAAACTTAGAATATAAGAAACGCACAGTGTAGTACATAGTATATGAGTGAGTTGCACTGAAAAACTTAGAATATAAGAAAGGCACAGTGTAGTACATAGTATATGAGTGAGTTGCACTGAAAAACTTAGAATATAAGAAACGCACAGTGTAGTACATAGTATATGAGTGAGTTGCACTGAAAAACTTAGAATATAAAAAACGCACACTGTAGTACATAGTATATGAGTGAGTTGCACTGAAAAACTTAGAATATAAGAAACGCACAGTGTAGTACATAGTATATGAGTGAGTTGCGATGAAAAACTTAGAATATAAGAAACGCACAGTGTAGTACATAGTATATGAGTGAGTTGCACTGAAAAACTTAGAATATAAGAATCGCACAGTGTAGTACATAGTATATGAGTGAGTTGCACTGAAAAACTTAGAATATAAGAAACGCACAATGTAGTACATAGTATATGAGTGAGTTGCACTCAAAAAATTAGAATATAAGAAACGCACAGTGTAGTACATAGTATATGAGTGAGTTGCACTGAAAAACTTAGAATATAAGAAACGCACAGTGTAGTACATAGTATATGAGTGAGTTGCACTCAAAAACTTAGAATATAAGAAACGCACAGTGTAGTACATAGTATATGAGTGAGTTGCACTGAAAAACTTGAATTTACTGAAAAACCCGCATTACACGAAATGCACAGTGTAGTACATAGTATATGAGTGAGTTGCACTCAAAAACTTAGAATATAAGAAACGCACAGTGTAGTACATAGTATATGAGTGAGTTGCACTGAAAAACTTAGAATATAAGAAACGCACAGTGTAGTGCATAGTATATGAGTGAGTTGCCCTGAAAAACTTAGAATATAAGAAACGCACAGTGTAGTGCATAGTATATGAGTGAGTTGCCCTGAAAAACTTAGAATATAAGAAACGCACAGTATAGTACATAGTATATGAATGAGTTGCACTGAAAAACTTAGAATTTACTGAAAAACCCGCATTACATGAAATGCACAGTGTAGTACATAGTATATGAGTGAGTTGCACTGAAAAACTTAGAATATAAGAAACGCACAGTGTAGTACATAGTATATGAGTGAGTTGCACTGAAAAACTTAGAATATAAGAAACGCACAGTGTAGTACATAGTATATGAGTGAGTTGCACTGAAAAACTTAGAATATAAGAAACGCACAGTGTAGTACATAGTATATGAGTGAGTTGCACTGAAAAACTTAGAATATAAGAAACGCACAGTGTAGTACACAGTATATGAGTGAGTTGCACTGAAAAACTTAGAATATAAGAAACACACAGTGTAGTACATAGTATATGAGTGAGTTGCACTGAAAAACTTAGAATTTAAGAAACGCACAGTGTAGTACATAGTATATGAGTGAGTTGCACTGAAAAACTTAGAATATAAGAAACGCACAGTGTAGTACATAGTATATGAGTGAGTTGCACTGAAAAACTTAGAATATAAGAAACGCACAGTGTAGTACATAGTATATGAGTGAGTTGCACTGAAAAACTTAGAATATAAGAAACGCACAGTGTAGTACATTGTATATGAGTGAGTTGCACTGAAAAACTTAGAATTTACTGATAAACCCGCATTACACGAAATGCACAGTGTAGTACATAGTATATGAGTGAGTTGCACTGAAAAACTTAGAATATAAGAAACGCACAGTGTAGTACATAGTATATGAGTGAGTTGCACTGAAAAACTTAGAATATAAGAAACGCACAGCGTAGTACATATTATATGAGTGAGTTGCACTGAAAAACTTAGAATATAAGAAACGCACAGTGTAGTACATAGTATATGAGTGAGTTGCACTGAAAAACTTAGAATATAAGAAACGCACAGTGTAGTACATAGTATATGAGTGAGTTGCACTGAAAAACTTAGAATATAAGAAACGCACAGTGTAGTACATAGTATATGAGTGAGTTGCACTGAAAAACTTAGAATATAAAAAACGCACAGTGTAGTACATAGTATATGAGTGAGTTGCACTGAAAAACTTAGAATATAAGAAACGCACAGTGTAGTACATAGTATATGAGTGAGTTGCGATGAAAAACTTAGAATATAAGAAACGCACAGTGTAGTACATAGTATATGAGTGAGTTGCACTGAAAAACTTAGAATATAAGAAACGCACAGTGTAGTACATAGTATATGAGTGAGTTGCACTGAAAAACTTAGAATATAAGAAACGCACAGTGTAGTACATAGTATATGAGTGAGTTGCACTGAAAAACTTAGAATATAAGAAACGCACAGTGTAGTACATAGTATATGAGTGAGTTGCACTGAAAAACTTAGAATATAAGAAACGCACAGTGTAGTACATAGTATATGAGTGAGTTGCACTGAAAAACTTAGAATATAAGAAACGCACAGTGTAGTACATAGTATATGAGTGAGTTGCATTGAAAAACTTAGAATATAAGAAACGCACAGTGTAGTGCATAGTATATGAGTGAGTTGCCCTGAAAAACTTAGAATATAAGAAACGCACAGTATAGTACATAGTATATGAATGAGTTGCACTGAAAAACTTAGAATTTACTGAAAAACCCGCATTACACGAAATGCACAGTGTAGTACATAGTATATGAGTGAGTTGCACTGAAAAACTTAGAATATAAGAAACGCACAGTGTAGTACATAGTATATGAGTGAGTTGCACTGAAAAACTTAGAATATAAGAAACGCACAGTGTAGTACATAGTATATGAGTGAGTTGCACTGAAAAACTTAGAATATAAGAAACGCACAGTGTAGTACATAGTATATGAGTGAGTTGCACTGAAAAACTTAGAATATAAGAAACGCACAGTGTAGTACACAGTATATGAGTGAGTTGCACTGAAAAACTTAGAATATAAGAAACGCACAGTGTAGTACATAGTATATGAGTGAGTTGCACTGAAAAACTTAGAATTTAAGAAACGCACAGTGTAGTACATAGTATATGAGTGAGTTGCACTGAAAAACTTAGAATATAAGAAACGCACAGTGTAGTACATAGTATATGAGTGAGTTGCACTGAAAAACTTAGAATATAAGAAACGCACAGTGTAGTACATAGTATATGAGTGAGTTGCACTGAAAAACTTAGAATATAAGAAACGCACAGTGTAGTACATAGTATATGAGTGAGTTGCATTGAAAAACTTAGAATATAAGAAACGCACAGTGTAGTGCATAATATATGAGTGAGTTGCCCTGAAAAACTTAGAATATAAGAAACGCACAGTATAGTACATAGTATATGAATGAGTTGCACTGAAAAACTTAGAATTTACTGATAAACCCGCATTACACGAAATGCACAGTGTAGTACATAGTATATGAGTGAGTTGCACTGAAAAACTTAGAATATAAGAAACGCACAGTGTAGTACATAGTATATGAGTGAGTTGCACTGAAAAACTTAGAATATAAGAAACGCACAGCGTAGTACATATTATATGAGTGAGTTGCACTGAAAAACTTAGAATATAAGAAACGCACAGTGTAGTACATAGTATATGAGTGAGTTGCACTGAAAAACTTAGAATATAAGAAACGCACAGTGTAGTACATAGTATATGAGTGAGTTGCACTGAAAAACTTAGAATATAAGAAACGCACAGTGTAGTACATAGTATATGAGTGAGTTGCACTGAAAAACTTAGAATATAAAAAACGCACAGTGTAGTACATAGTATATGAGTGAGTTGCACTGAAAAACTTAGAATATAAGAAACGCACAGTGTAGTACATAGTATATGAGTGAGTTGCGATGAAAAACTTAGAATATAAGAAACGCACAGTGTAGTACATAGTATATGAGTGAGTTGCACTGAAAAACTTAGAATATAAGAAACGCACAGTGTAGTACATAGTATATGAGTGAGTTGCACTGAAAAACTTAGAATATAAGAAACGCACAGTGTAGTACATAGTATATGAGTGAGTTGCACTGAAAAACTTAGAATATAAGAAACGCACAGTGTAGTACATAGTATATGAGTGAGTTGCACTGAAAAACTTAGAATATAAGAAACGCACAGTGTAGTACATAGTATATGAGTGAGTTGCACTGAAAAACTTAGAATATAAGAAACGCACAGTGTAGTACATAGTATATGAGTGAGTTGCATTGAAAAACTTAGAATATAAGAAACGCACAGTGTAGTGCATAGTATATGAGTGAGTTGCCCTGAAAAACTTAGAATATAAGAAACGCACAGTATAGTACATAGTATATGAATGAGTTGCACTGAAAAACTTAGAATTTACTGAAAAACCCGCATTACACGAAATGCACAGTGTAGTACATAGTATATGAGTGAGTTGCACTGAAAAACTTAGAATATAAGAAACGCACAGTGTAGTACATAGTATATGAGTGAGTTGCACTGAAAAACTTAGAATATAAGAAACGCACAGTGTAGTACATAGTATATGAGTGAGTTGCACTGAAAAACTTAGAATATAAGAAACGCACAGTGTAGTACATAGTATATGAGTGAGTTGCACTGAAAAACTTAGAATATAAGAAACGCACAGTGTAGTACACAGTATATGAGTGAGTTGCACTGAAAAACTTAGAATATAAGAAACGCACAGTGTAGTACATAGTATATGAGTGAGTTGCACTGAAAAACTTAGAATTTAAGAAACGCACAGTGTAGTACATAGTATATGAGTGAGTTGCACTGAAAAACTTAGAATATAAGAAACGCACAGTGTAGTACATAGTATATGAGTGAGTTGCACTGAAAAACTTAGAATATAAGAAACGCACAGTGTAGTACATAGTATATGAGTGAGTTGCACTGAAAAACTTAGAATATAAGAAACGCACAGTGTAGTACATAGTATATGAGTGAGTTGCATTGAAAAACTTAGAATATAAGAAACGCACAGTGTAGTGCATAATATATGAGTGAGTTGCCCTGAAAAACTTAGAATATAAGAAACGCACAGTATAGTACATAGTATATGAATGAGTTGCACTGAAAAACTTAGAATTTACTGATAAACCCGCATTACACGAAATGCACAGTGTAGTACATAGTATATGAGTGAGTTGCACTGAAAAACTTAGAATATAAGAAACGCACAGTGTAGTACATAGTATATGAGTGAGTTGCACTGAAAAACTTAGAATATAAGAAACGCACAGCGTAGTACATATTATATGAGTGAGTTGCACTGAAAAACTTAGAATATAAGAAACGCACAGTGTAGTACATAGTATATGAGTGAGTTGCACTGAAAAACTTAGAATATAAGAAACGCACAGTGTAGTACATAGTATATGAGTGAGTTGCACTGAAAAACTTAGAATATAAGAAACGCACAGTGTAGTACATAGTATATGAGTGAGTTGCACTGAAAAACTTAGAATATAAAAAACGCACAGTGTAGTACATAGTATATGAGTGAGTTGCACTGAAAAACTTAGAATATAAGAAACGCACAGTGTAGTACATAGTATATGAGTGAGTTGCGATGAAAAACTTAGAATATAAGAAACGCACAGTGTAGTACATAGTATATGAGTGAGTTGCACTGAAAAACTTAGAATATAAGAAACGCACAGTGTAGTACATAGTATATGAGTGAGTTGCACTGAAAAACTTAGAATATAAGAAACGCACAGTGTAGTACATAGTATATGAGTGAGTTGCACTGAAAAACTTAGAATATAAGAAACGCACAGTGTAGTACATAGTATATGAGTGAGTTGCACTGAAAAACTTAGAATATAAGAAACGCACAGTGTAGTACATAGTATATGAGTGAGTTGCACTGAAAAACTTAGAATATAAGAAACGCACAGTGTAGTACATAGTATATGAGTGAGTTGCATTGAAAAACTTAGAATATAAGAAACGCACAGTGTAGTGCATAGTATATGAGTGAGTTGCCCTGAAAAACTTAGAATATAAGAAACGCACAGTATAGTACATAGTATATGAATGAGTTGCACTGAAAAACTTAGAATTTACTGAAAAACCCGCATTACACGAAATGCACAGTGTAGTACATAGTATATGAGTGAGTTGCACTGAAAAACTTAGAATATAAGAAACGCACAGTGTAGTACATAGTATATGAGTGAGTTGCACTGAAAAACTTAGAATATAAGAAACGCACAGTGTAGTACATAGTATATGAGTGAGTTGCACTGAAAAACTTAGAATATAAGAAACGCACAGTGTAGTACATAGTATATGAGTGAGTTGCACTGAAAAACTTAGAATATAAGAAACGCACAGTGTAGTACACAGTATATGAGTGAGTTGCACTGAAAAACTTAGAATATAAGAAACGCACAGTGTAGTACATAGTATATGAGTGAGTTGCACTGAAAAACTTAGAATTTAAGAAACGCACAGTGTAGTACATAGTATATGAGTGAGTTGCACTGAAAAACTTAGAATATAAGAAACGCACAGTGTAGTACATAGTATATGAGTGAGTTGCACTGAAAAACTTAGAATATAAGAAACGCACAGTGTAGTACATAGTATATGAGTGAGTTGCACTGAAAAACTTAGAATATAAGAAACGCACAGTGTAGTACATAGTATATGAGTGAGTTGCACTGAAAAACTTAGAATTTACTGAAAAACCCGCATTACACGAAATGCACAGTGTAGTACATAGTATATGAATGAGTTGCACTGAAAAACTTAGAATATAAGAAACGCACAGTGTAGTACATAGTATATGAGTGAGTTGCACTGAAAAACTTAGAATATAAGAAACGCACAGCGTAGTACATATTATATGAGTGAGTTGCACTGAAAAACTTAGAATATAAGAAACGCACAGTGTAGTACATAGTATATGAGTGAGTTGCACTGAAAAACTTAGAATATAAGAAACGCACAGTGTAGTACATAGTATATGAGTGAGTTGCACTGAAAAACTTAGAATATAAGAAACGCACAGTGTAGTACATAGTATATGAGTGAGTTGCACTGAAAAACTTAGAATATAAAAAACGCACACTGTAGTACATAGTATATGAGTGAGTTGCACTGAAAAACTTAGAATATAAGAAACGCACAGTGTAGTACATAGTATATGAGTGAGTTGCGATGAAAAACTTAGAATATAAGAAACGCACAGTGTAGTACATAGTATATGAGTGAGTTGCACTGAAAAACTTAGAATATAAGAATCGCACAGTGTAGTACATAGTATATGAGTGAGTTGCACTGAAAAACTTAGAATATAAGAAACGCACAGTGTAGTACATAGTATATGAGTGAGTTGCACTGAAAAACTTAGAATATAAGAAACGCACTGTGTAATACATAGTATATGAGTGAGATGCACTGAAAAACTTAGAATTTAAGAAACGCACAGTGTAGTACATAGTATATGAGTGAGTTGCACTGTAAAACTTAGAATATAAGAAACGCACAGTGTAGTACATAGTATATGAGTGAGTTGCACTGAAAAACTTAGAATATAAGAAACGCACAGTGTAGTACATACTATATGAGTGAGTTGCACTCAAAAACTTGAATTTACTGAAAAACCCGCATTACACGAAATGCACAGTGTAGTACATAGTATATGAGTGAGTTGCACTGAAAAACTTAGAATATAAGAAACGCACAGTGTAGTACATAGTATATGAGTGAGTTGCACTGAAAAACTTAGAATATAAGAAACGCACAGTGTAGAAAGTAGTATATGAGTGAGTTGCACTGAAAAACTTAGAATATAAGAAACGCACAGTGTAGTACATAGTATATGAGTGAGTTGCACTGAAAAACTTAGAATATAAGAAACGCACAGTGTAGTACATAGTATATGAGTGAGTTGCACTGAAAAACTTAGAATATAAGAAACGCACAGTGTAGTACATAGTATATGAGTGAGTTGCACTGAAAAACTTAGAATATAAGAAACGCACAGTGTAGTACATAGTATATGAGTGAGTTGCATTGAAAAACTTAGAATATAAGAAACGCACAGTGTAGTGCATAATATATGAGTGAGTTGCCCTGAAAAACTTAGAATATAAGAAACGCACAGTATAGTACATAGTATATGAATGAGTTGCACTGAAAAACTTAGAATTTACTGAAAAACCCGCATTACACGAAATGCACAGTGTAGTACATAGTATATGAGTGAGTTGCACTGAAAAACTTAGAATATAAGAAACGCACAGTGTAGTACATAGTATATGAGTGAGTTGCACTGAAAAACTTAGAATATAAGAAACGCACAGTGTAGTACATAGTATATGAGTGAGTTGCACTGAAAAACTTAGAATATAAGAAACGCACAGTGTAGTACATAGTATATGAGTGAGTTGCACTGAAAAACTTAGAATTTAAGAAACGCACAGTGTAGTACATAGTATATGAGTGAGTTGCACTGAAAAACTTAGAATATAAGAAACGCACAGTGTAGTAAGTAGTATATGAGTGAGATGCACTGAAAAACTTAGAATATAAGAAACGCACAGTGTAGTACATAGTATATGAATGAGTTGCACTGAAAAACTTAGAATATAAGAAACGCACAGTGTAGTACATAGTATATGAGTGAGTTGCACTGAAAAACTTAGAATATAAGAAACGCACAGTGTAGTACATAGTATATGAGTGAGTTGCACTGAAAAACTTAGAATATAGGAAACGCACAGTGTAGTACATAGTATATGAGTGAGTTGCACTCAAAAACTTAGAATATAAGAAACGCACAGTGTAGTACATAGTATATGAGTGAGTTGCACTGAAAAACTTAGAATATAAGAAACGCACAGTGTAGTACATAGTATATGAGTGAGTTGCACTGAAAAACTTAGAATTTAAGAAACGCACAGTGTAGTACATAGTATATGAGTGAGTTGCACTGAAAAACTTGAATTTACTGAAAAACCCGCATTACACGAAATGCACAGTTTAGTACATAGTATATGAGTGAGTTGCACTCAAAAACTTAGAATATAAGAAACGCACAGTGTAGTACATAGTATATGAGTGAGTTGCACTGAAAAACTTAGAATATGAGAAACGCACAGTGTAGTAAGTAGTATATGAGTGAGTTGCACTGAAAAACTTAGAATATAAGAAACGCACAGTGTAGTACAAAGTATATGAGTGAGTTGCACTGAAAAACTTAGAATATAAGAAACGCACAGTGTAGTACATTGTATATGAGTGAGTTGCACTGAAAAACTTAGAATATAAGAAACGCACAGTGTAGTACATAGTATATGAGTGAGTTGCACTGAAAAACTTAGAATATAAGAAACGCACAGCGTAGTACATATTATATGAGTGAGTTGCACTGAAAAACTTAGAATATAAGAAACGCACAGTGTAGTACATAGTATATGAGTGAGTTGCACTGAAAAACTTAGAATATAAGAAACGCACAGTGTAGTACATAGTATATGAGTGAGTTGCACTGAAAAACTTAGAATATAAGAAACGCACAGTGTAGTACATAGTATATGAGTGAGTTGCACTGAAAAACTTAGAATTTACTGAAAAACCCGCATTACACGAAATGCACAGTGTAGTACATAGTATATGAATGAGTTGCACTGAAAAACTTAGAATATAAGAAACGCACAGTGTAGTACATAGTATATGAGTGAGTTGCACTGAAAAACTTAGAATATAAGAAACGCACAGCGTAGTACATATTATATGAGTGAGTTGCACTGAAAAACTTAGAATATAAGAAACGCACAGTGTAGTACATAGTATATGAGTGAGTTGCACTGAAAAACTTAGAATATAAGAAACGCACAGTGTAGTACATAGTATATGAGTGAGTTGCACTGAAAAACTTAGAATATAAGAAACGCACAGTGTAGTACATAGTATATGAGTGAGTTGCACTGAAAAACTTAGAATATAAAAAACGCACACTGTAGTACATAGTATATGAGTGAGTTGCACTGAAAAACTTAGAATATAAGAAACGCACAGTGTAGTACATAGTATATGAGTGAGTTGCGATGAAAAACTTAGAATATAAGAAACGCACAGTGTAGTACATAGTATATGAGTGAGTTGCACTGAAAAACTTAGAATATAAGAATCGCACAGTGTAGTACATAGTATATGAGTGAGTTGCACTGAAAAACTTAGAATATAAGAAACGCACAGTGTAGTACATAGTATATGAGTGAGTTGCACTGAAAAACTTAGAATATAAGAAACGCACAGTGTAATACATAGTATATGAGTGAGATGCACTGAAAAACTTAGAATTTAAGAAACGCACAGTGTAGTACATAGTATATGAGTGAGTTGCACTGTAAAACTTAGAATATAAGAAACGCACAGTGTAGTACATAGTATATGAGTGAGTTGCACTGAAAAACTTAGAATATAAGAAACGAACAGTGTAGTAAATACTATATGAGTGAGTTGCACTCAAAAACTTGAATTTACTGAAAAACCCGCATTACACGAAATGCACAGTGTAGTACATAGTATATGAGTGAGTTGCACTGAAAAACTTAGAATATAAGAAACGCACAGTGTAGTACATAGTATATGAGTGAGTTGCACTGAAAAACTTAGAATATAAGAAACGCACAGTGTAGTAAGTAGTATATGAGTGAGTTGCACTGAAAAACTTAGAATATAAGAAACGCACAGTGTAGTACATAGTATATGAGTGAGTTGCACTGAAAAACTTAGAATATAAGAAACGCACAGTGTAGTACATAGTATATGAGTGAGTTGCACTGAAAAACTTAGAATATAAGAAACGCACAGTGTAGTACATAGTATATGAGTGAGTTGCACTGAAAAACTTAGAATATAAGAAACGCACAGTGTAGTACATAGTATATGAGTGAGTTGCATTGAAAAACTTAGAATATAAGAAACGCACAGTGTAGTGCATAATATATGAGTGAGTTGCCCTGAAAAACTTAGAATATAAGAAACGCACAGTATAGTACATAGTATATGAATGAGTTGCACTGAAAAACTTAGAATTTACTGAAAAACCCGCATTACACGAAATGCACAGTGTAGTACATAGTATATGAGTGAGTTGCACTGAAAAACTTAGAATATAAGAAACGCACAGTGTAGTACATAGTATATGAGTGAGTTGCACTGAAAAACTTAGAATATAAGAAACGCACAGTGTAGTACATAGTATATGAGTGAGTTGCACTGAAAAACTTAGAATATAAGAAACGCACAGTGTAGTACATAGTATATGAGTGAGTTGCACTGAAAAACTTAGAATATAAGAAACGCACAGTGTAGTACACAGTATATGAGTGAGTTGCACTGAAAAACTTAGAATATAAGAAACGCACAGTGTAGTACATAGTATATGAGTGAGTTGCACTGAAAAACTTAGAATTTAAGAAACGCACAGTGTAGTACATAGTATATGAGTGAGTTGCACTGAAAAACTTAGAATATAAGAAACGCACAGTGTAGTAAGTAGTATATGAGTGAGTTGCACTGAAAAACTTAGAATATAAGAAACGCACAGTGTAGTACATAGTATATGAGTGAGTTGCACTGAAAAACTTAGAATATAAGAAACGCACAGTGTAGTACATAGTATATGAGTGAGTTGCACTGAAAAACTTAGAATATAAGAAACGCACAGTGTAGTACATAGTATATGAGTGAGTTGCACTGAAAAACTTAGAATTTAAGAAACGCACAGTGTAGTACATAGTATATGAGTGAGTTGCACTGAAAAACTTAGAATATAAGAAACGCACAGTGTAGTAAGTAGTATATGAGTGAGTTGCACTGAAAAACTTAGAATATAAGAAACGCACAGTGTAGTACATAGTATATGAGTGAGTTGCACTGAAAAACTTAGAATATAAGAAACGCACAGTGTAGTACATAGTATATGAGTGAGTTGCACTGAAAAACTTAGAATATAAGAAACGCACAGTGTAGTACATAGTATATGAGTGAGTTGCGATGAAAAACTTAGAATATAAGAAACGCACAGTGTAGTACATAGTATATGAGTGAGTTGCACTGAAAAACTTAGAATATAAGAATCGCACAGTGTAGTACATAGTATATGAGTGAGTTGCACTGAAAAACTTAGAATATAAGAAACGCACAGTGTAGTACATAGTATATGAGTGAGTTGCACTGAAAAACTTAGAATATAAGAAACGCACAGTGTAATACATAGTATATGAGTGAGATGCACTGAAAAACTTAGAATTTAAGAAACGCACAGTGTAGTACATAGTATATGAGTGAGTTGCACTGTAAAACTTAGAATATAAGAAACGCACAGTGTAGTACATAGTATATGAGTGAGTTGCACTGAAAAACTTAGAATATAAGAAACGCACAGTGTAGTACATACTATATGAGTGAGTTGCACTCAAAAACTTGAATTTACTGAAAAACCCGCATTACACGAAATGCACAGTGTAGTACATAGTATATGAGTGAGTTGCACTGAAAAACTTAGAATATAAGAAACGCACAGTGTAGTACATAGTATATGAGTGAGTTGCACTGAAAAACTTAGAATATAAGAAACGCACAGTGTAGTAAGTAGTATATGAGTGAGTTGCACTGAAAAACTTAGAATATAAGAAACGCACAGTGTAGTACATAGTATATGAGTGAGTTGCACTGAAAAACTTAGAATATAAGAAACGCACAGTGTAGTACATAGTATATGAGTGAGTTGCACTGAAAAACTTAGAATATAAGAAACGCACAGTGTAGTACATAGTATATGAGTGAGTTGCACTGAAAAACTTAGAATATAAGAAACGCACAGTGTAGTACATAGTATATGAGTGAGTTGCATTGAAAAACTTAGAATATAAGAAACGCACAGTGTAGTGCATAATATATGAGTGAGTTGCCCTGAAAAACTTAGAATATAAGAAACGCACAGTATAGTACATAGTATATGAATGAGTTGCACTGAAAAACTTAGAATTTACTGAAAAACCCGCATTACACGAAATGCACAGTGTAGTACATAGTATATGAGTGAGTTGCACTGAAAAACTTAGAATATAAGAAACGCACAGTGTAGTACATAGTATATGAGTGAGTTGCACTGAAAAACTTAGAATATAAGAAACGCACAGTGTAGTACATAGTATATGAGTGAGTTGCACTGAAAAACTTAGAATATAAGAAACGCACAGTGTAGTACATAGTATATGAGTGAGTTGCACTGAAAAACTTAGAATATAAGAAACGCACAGTGTAGTACACAGTATATGAGTGAGTTGCACTGAAAAACTTAGAATATAAGAAACGCACAGTGTAGTACATAGTATATGAGTGAGTTGCACTGAAAAACTTAGAATTTAAGAAACGCACAGTGTAGTACATAGTATATGAGTGAGTTGCACTGAAAAACTTAGAATATAAGAAACGCACAGTGTAGTAAGTAGTATATGAGTGAGTTGCACTGAAAAACTTAGAATATAAGAAACGCACAGTGTAGTACATAGTATATGAGTGAGTTGCACTGAAAAACTTAGAATATAAGAAACGCACAGTGTAGTACATAGTATATGAGTGAGTTGCACTGAAAAACTTAGAATATAAGAAACGCACAGTGTAGTACATAGTATATGAGTGAGTTGCACTGAAAAACTTAGAATTTAAGAAACGCACAGTGTAGTACATAGTATATGAGTGAGTTGCACTGAAAAACTTAGAATATAAGAAACGCACAGTGTAGTAAGTAGTATATGAGTGAGTTGCACTGAAAAACTTAGAATATAAGAAACGCACAGTGTAGTACATAGTATATGAGTGAGTTGCACTGAAAAACTTAGAATATAAGAAACGCACAGTGTAGTACATAGTATATGAGTGAGTTGCACTGAAAAACTTAGAATATAAGAAACGCACAGTGTAGTACATAGTATATGAGTGAGTTGCACTGAAAAACTTAGAATATAGGAAACGCACAGTGTAGTACATAGTATATGAGTGAGTTGCACTCAAAAACTTAGAATATAAGAAACGCACAGTGTAGTACATAGTATATGAGTGAGTTGCACTGAAAAACTTAGAATATAAGAAACGCACAGTGTAGTACATAGTATATGAGTGAGTTGCACTGAAAAACTTAGAATTTAAGAAACGCACAGTGTAGTACATAGTATATGAGTGAGTTGCACTGAAAAACTTGAATTTACTGAAAAACCCGCATTACACGAAATGCACAGTGTAGTACATAGTATATGAGTGAGTTGCACTCAAAAACTTAGAATATAAGAAACGCACAGTGTAGTACATAGTATATGAGTGAGTTGCACTGAAAAACTTAGAATATAAGAAACGCACAGTGTAGTAAGTAGTATATGAGTGAGTTGCACTGAAAAACTTAGAATATAAGAAACGCACAGTGTAGTACAAAGTATATGAGTGAGTTGCACTGAAAAACTTAGAATATAAGAAACGCACAGTGTAGTACATAGTATATGAGTGAGTTGCACTGAAAAACTTAGAATATAAGAAACGCACAGTGTAGTACATAGTATATGAGTGAGTTGCACTGAAAAACTTAGAATATAAGAAACGCACAGTGTAGTACATAGTATATGATTAAGTTGCATTGAAAAACTTAGAATATAAGAAACGCACAGTGTAGTGCATAGTACATGAGTGAGTTGCACTGAAAAACTTAGAATATAAGAAACGCACAGTATAGTACATAGTACATGAATGAGTTGCACTGAAAAACTTAGAATTTACTGAAAAACCCGCATTACACGAAATGCACAGTGTAGTACATAGTATATGAGTGAGTTGCACTGAAAAACTTAGAATATAAGAAACGCACAGTGTAGTACATAGTATATGAGTGAGTTGCACTGAAAAACTTAGAATATAGGAAACGCACAGTGTAGTACATAGTATATGAGTGAGTTGCACTCAAAAACTTAGAATATAAGAAACGCACAGTGTAGTACATAGTATATGAGTGAGTTGCACTGAAAAACTTAGAATATAAGAAACGCACAGTGTAGTACATAGTATATGAGTGAGTTGCACTGAAAAACTTAGAATTTAAGAAACGCACAGTGTAGTACATAGTATATGAGTGAGTTGCACTGAAAAACTTGAATTTACTGAAAAACCCGCATTACACGAAATGCACAGTGTAGTACATAGTATATGAGTGAGTTGCACTCAAAAACTTAGAATATAAGAAACGCACAGTGTAGTACATAGTATATGAGTGAGTTGCACTGAAAAACTTAGAATATAAGAAACGCACAGTGTAGTAAGTAGTATATGAGTGAGTTGCACTGAAAAACTTAGAATATAAGAAACGCACAGTGTAGTACAAAGTATATGAGTGAGTTGCACTGAAAAACTTAGAATATAAGAAACGCACAGTGTAGTACATTGTATATGAGTGAGTTGCACTGAAAAACTTAGAATATAAGAAACGCACAGTGTAGTACATAGTATATGAGTGAGTTGCACTGAAAAACTTAGAATATAAGAAACGCACAGCGTAGTACATATTATATGAGTGAGTTGCACTGAAAAACTTAGAATATAAGAAACGCACAGTGTAGTACATAGTATATGAGTGAGTTGCACTGAAAAACTTAGAATATAAGAAACGCACAGTGTAGTACATAGTATATGAGTGAGTTGCACTGAAAAACTTAGAATATAAGAAACGCACAGTGTAGTACATAGTATATGAGTGAGTTGCACTGAAAAACTTAGAATTTACTGAAAAACCCGCATTACACGAAATGCACAGTGTAGTACATAGTATATGAATGAGTTGCACTGAAAAACTTAGAATATAAGAAACGCACAGTGTAGTACATAGTATATGAATGAGTTGCACTGAAAAACTTAGAATATAAGAAACGCACAGCGTAGTACATATTATATGAGTGAGTTGCACTGAAAAACTTAGAATATAAGAAACGCACAGTGTAGTACATAGTATATGAGTGAGTTGCACTGAAAAACTTAGAATATAAGAAACGCACAGTGTAGTACATAGTATATGAGTGAGTTGCACTGAAAAACTTAGAATATAAGAAACGCACAGTGTAGTACATAGTATATGAGTGAGTTGCACTGAAAAACTTAGAATATAAAAAACGCACACTGTAGTACATAGTATATGAGTGAGTTGCACTGAAAAACTTAGAATATAAGAAACGCACAGTGTAGTACATAGTATATGAGTGAGTTGCGATGAAAAACTTAGAATATAAGAAACGCACAGTGTAGTACATAGTATATGAGTGAGTTGCACTGAAAAACTTAGAATATAAGAATCGCACAGTGTAGTACATAGTATATGAGTGAGTTGCACTGAAAAACTTAGAATATAAGAAACGCACAGTGTAGTACATAGTATATGAGTGAGTTGCACTGAAAAACTTAGAATATAAGAAACGCACAGTGTAATACATAGTATATGAGTGAGATGCACTGAAAAACTTAGAATTTAAGAAACGCACAGTGTAGTACATAGTATATGAGTGAGTTGCACTGAAAAACTTAGAATATAAGAAACGCACAGTGTAGTACATAGTATATGAGTGAGTTGCACTGAAAAACTTAGAATATAAGAAACGCACAGTGTAGTACATAGTATATGAGTGAGTTGCACTCAAAAACTTAGAATATAAGAAACGCACAGTGTAGTACATAGTATATGAGTGAGTTGCACTGAAAAACTTAGAATATAAGAAACGCACAGTGTAGTAAGTAGTATATGAGTGAGTTGCACTGAAAAACTTAGAATATAAGAAACGCACAGTGTAGTACAAAGTATATGAGTGAGTTGCACTGAAAAACTTAGAATATAAGAAACGCACAGTGTAGTACATAGTATATGAGTGAGTTGCACTGAAAAACTTAGAATATAAGAAACGCACAGTGTAGTACATAGTATATGAGTGAGTTGCACTGAAAAACTTAGAATATAAGAAACGCACAGTGTAGTACATAGTATATGATTGAGTTGCATTGAAAAACTTAGAATATAAGAAACGCACAGTGTAGTGCATAGTACATGAGTGAGTTGCACTGAAAAACTTAGAATATAAGAAACGCACAGTATAGTACATAGTACATGAATGAGTTGCACTGAAAAACTTAGAATTTACTGAAAAACCCGCATTACACGAAATGCACAGTGTAGTACATAGTATATGAGTGAGTTGCACTGAAAAACTTAGAATATAAGAAACGCACAGTGTAGTACATAGTATATGAGTGAGTTGCACTGAAAAACTTAGAATATAGGAAACGCACAGTGTAGTACATAGTATATGAGTGAGTTGCACTCAAAAACTTAGAATATAAGAAACGCACAGTGTAGTACATAGTATATGAGTGAGTTGCACTGAAAAACTTAGAATATAAGAAACGCACAGTGTAGTACATAGTATATGAGTGAGTTGCACTGAAAAACTTAGAATTTAAGAAACGCACAGTGTAGTACATAGTATATGAGTGAGTTGCACTGAAAAACTTGAATTTACTGAAAAACCCGCATTACACGAAATGCACAGTGTAGTACATAGTATATGAGTGAGTTGCACTCAAAAACTTAGAATATAAGAAACGCACAGTGTAGTACATAGTATATGAGTGAGTTGCACTGAAAAACTTAGAATATAAGAAACGCACAGTGTAGTAAGTAGTATATGAGTGAGTTGCACTGAAAAACTTAGAATATAAGAAACGCACAGTGTAGTACAAAGTATATGAGTGAGTTGCACTGAAAAACTTAGAATATAAGAAACGCACAGTGTAGTACATTGTATATGAGTGAGTTGCACTGAAAAACTTAGAATATAAGAAACGCACAGTGTAGTACATAGTATATGAGTGAGTTGCACTGAAAAACTTAGAATATAAGAAACGCACAGCGTAGTACATATTATATGAGTGAGTTGCACTGAAAAACTTAGAATATAAGAAACGCACAGTGTAGTACATAGTATATGAGTGAGTTGCACTGAAAAACTTAGAATATAAGAAACGCACAGTGTAGTACATAGTATATGAGTGAGTTGCACTGAAAAACTTAGAATATAAGAAACGCACAGTGTAGTACATAGTATATGAGTGAGTTGCACTGAAAAACTTAGAATTTACTGAAAAACCCGCATTACACGAAATGCACAGTGTAGTACATAGTATATGAATGAGTTGCACTGAAAAACTTAGAATATAAGAAACGCACAGTGTAGTACATAGTATATGAATGAGTTGCACTGAAAAACTTAGAATATAAGAAACGCACAGCGTAGTACATATTATATGAGTGAGTTGCACTGAAAAACTTAGAATATAAGAAACGCACAGTGTAGTACATAGTATATGAGTGAGTTGCACTGAAAAACTTAGAATATAAGAAACGCACAGTGTAGTACATAGTATATGAGTGAGTTGCACTGAAAAACTTAGAATATAAGAAACGCACAGTGTAGTACATAGTATATGAGTGAGTTGCACTGAAAAACTTAGAATATAAAAAACGCACACTGTAGTACATAGTATATGAGTGAGTTGCACTGAAAAACTTAGAATATAAGAAACGCACAGTGTAGTACATAGTATATGAGTGAGTTGCGATGAAAAACTTAGAATATAAGAAACGCACAGTGTAGTACATAGTATATGAGTGAGTTGCACTGAAAAACTTAGAATATAAGAATCGCACAGTGTAGTACATAGTATATGAGTGAGTTGCACTGAAAAACTTAGAATATAAGAAACGCACAGTGTAGTACATAGTATATGAGTGAGTTGCACTGAAAAACTTAGAATATAAGAAACGCACAGTGTAATACATAGTATATGAGTGAGATGCACTGAAAAACTTAGAATTTAAGAAACGCACAGTGTAGTACATAGTATATGAGTGAGTTGCACTGAAAAACTTAGAATATAAGAAACGCACAGTGTAGTACATAGTATATGAGTGAGTTGCACTGAAAAACTTAGAATATAAGAAACGCACAGTGTAGTACATAGTATATGAGTGAGTTGCACTGAAAAACTTAGAATATAAGAAACGCACAGTGTAGTACATAGTATATGAGTGAGTTGCATTGAAAAACTTAGAATATAAGAAACGCACAGTGTAGTGCATAATATATGAGTGAGTTGCCCTGAAAAACTTAGAATATAAGAAACGCACAGTATAGTACATAGTATATGAATGAGTTGCACTGAAAAACTTAGAATTTACTGAAAAACCCGCATTACACGAAATGCACAGTGTAGTACATAGTATATGAGTGAGTTGCACAGAAAAACTTAGAATATAAGAAACGCACAGTGTAGTACATAGTATATGAGTGAGTTGCACTGAAAAACTTAGAATATAAGAAACGCACAGTGTAGTACATAGTATATGAGTGAGTTGCACTGAAAAACTTAGAATATAAGAAACGCACAGTGTAGTACATAGTATATGAGTGAGTTGCACTGAAAAACTTAGAATATAAGAAACGCACAGTGTAGTACACAGTATATGAGTGAGTTGCACTGAAAAACTTAGAATATAAGAAACGCACAGTGTAGTACATAGTATATGAGTGAGTTGCACTGAAAAACTTAGAATTTAAGAAACGCACAGTGTAGTACATAGTATATGAGTGAGTTGCACTGAAAAACTTAGAATATAAGAAACGCACAGTGTAGTAAGTAGTATATGAGTGAGTTGCACTGAAAAACTTAGAATATAAGAAACGCACAGTGTAGTACATAGTATATGAGTGAGTTGCACTGAAAAACTTAGAATATAAGAAACGCACAGTGTAGTACATAGTATATGAGTGAGTTGCACTGAAAAACTTAGAATATAAGAAACGCACAGTGTAGTACATAGTATATGAGTGAGTTGCACTGAAAAACTTAGAATTTAAGAAACGCACAGTGTAGTACATAGTATATGAGTGAGTTGCACTGAAAAACTTAGAATATAAGAAACGCACAGTGTAGTAAGTAGTATATGAGTGAGTTGCACTGAAAAACTTAGAATATAAGAAACGCACAGTGTAGTACATAGTATATGAGTGAGTTGCACTGAAAAACTTAGAATATAAGAAACGCACAGTGTAGTACATAGTATATGAGTGAGTTGCACTGAAAAACTTAGAATATAAGAAACGCACAGTGTAGTACATAGTATATGAGTGAGTTGCACTGAAAAACTTAGAATATAGGAAACGCACAGTGTAGTACATAGTATATGAGTGAGTTGCACTCAAAAACTTAGAATATAAGAAACGCACAGTGTAGTACATAGTATATGAGTGAGTTGCACTGAAAAACTTGAATTTACTGAAAAACCCGCATTACACGAAATGCACAGTGTAGTACATAGTATATGAGTGAGTTGCACTGAAAAACTTAGAATATAAGAAACGCACAGTGTAGTACATAGTATATGAGTGAGTTGCACTGAAAAACTTAGAATATAAGAAACGCACAGTGTAGTACAAAGTATATGAGTGAGTTGCACTGAAAAACTTAGAATATAAGAAACGCACAGTGTAGTACATAGTATATGAGTGAGTTGCACTGAAAAACTTAGAATATAAGAAACGCACAGTGTAGTACATAGTATATGAGTGAGTTGCACTGAAAAACTTAGAATATAAGAAACGTACAGTGTAGTACATAGTATATGAGTGAGTTTCACTGAAAAACTTAGAATATAAGAAACGCACAGTGTAGTACATAGTATATGAGTGAGTTGCATTGAAAAACTTAGAATATAAGAAACGCACAGTGTAGTGCATAATATATGAGTGAGTTGCCCTGAAAAACTTAGAATATAAGAAACGCACAGTATAGTACATAGTATATGAATGAGTTGCACTGAAAAACTTAGAATTTACTGAAAAACCCGCATTACACGAAATGCACAGTGTAGTACATAGTATATGAGTGAGTTGCACTGAAAAACTTAGAATATAGGAAACGCACAGTGTAGTACATAGTATATGAGTGAGTTGCACTCAAAAACTTAGAATATAAGAAACGCACAGTGTAGTACATAGTATATGAGTGAGTTGCACTCAAAAACTTGAATTTACTGAAAAACCCGCATTACACGAAATGCACAGTGTAGTACATAGTATATGAGTGAGTTGCACTGAAAAACTTAGAATATAAGAAACGCACAGTGTAGTACATAGTATATGAGTGAGTTGCACTGAAAAACTTAGAATATAAGAAACGCACAGTGTAGTACAAAGTATATGAGTGAGTTGCACTGAAAAACTTAGAATATAAGAAACGCACAGTGTAGTACATAGTATATGAGTGAGTTGCACTGAAAAACTTAGAATATAAGAAACGCACAGTGTAGTACATAGTATATGAGTGAGTTGCACTGAAAAACTTAGAATATAAGAAACGTACAGTGTAGTACATAGTATATGAGTGAGTTGCACTGAAAAACTTAGAATATAAGAAACGCACAGTGTAGTACATAGTATATGAGTGAGTTGCATTGAAAAACTTAGAATATAAGAAACGCACAGTGTAGTGCATAATATATGAGTGAGTTGCCCTGAAAAACTTAGAATATAAGAAACGCACAGTATAGTACATAGTATATGAATGAGTTGCACTGAAAAACTTAGAATTTACTGAAAAACCCGCATTACACGAAATGCACAGTGTAGTACATAGTATATGAGTGAGTTGCACTGAAAAACTTAGAATATAAGAAACGCACAGTGTAGTACATAGTATATGAGTGAGTTGCACTGAAAAACTTAGAATATAAGAAACGCACAGTGTAGTACATAGTATATGAGTGAGTTGCACTGAAAAACTTAGAATATAAGAAACGCACAGTGTAGTACATAGTATATGAGTGAGTTGCACTGAAAAACTTAGAATATAAGAAACGCACAGTGTAGTAAGTAGTATATGAGTGAGTTGCACTGAAAAATTTGGAATTTAAGAAACGCACAGTGTAGTACATAGTATATGAGTGAGTTGCACTGAAAAACTTAGAATATAAGAAACGCACAGTGTAGTACATAGTATATGAGTGAGTTGCACTGAAAAACTTAGAATATAAGAAACGCACAGTGTAGTACATAGTATATGAGTGAGTTGCACTGAAAAACTTAGAATATAAGAAACGCACAGTGTAGTACATAGTATATGAGTGAGTTGCACTGAAAAACTTAGAATATAGGAAACGCACAGTGTAGTACATAGTATATGAGTGAGTTGCACTCAAAAACTTAGAATATAAGAAACGCACAGTGTAGTACATAGTATATGAGTGAGTTGCACTGAAAAACTTAGAATATAAGAAACACACAGTGTAGTACATAGTATATGAGTGAGTTGCACTGAAAAACTTAGAATTTAAGAAACGCACAGTGTAGTACATAGTATATGAGTGAGTTGCACTGAAAAACTTGAATTTACTGAAAAACCCGCATTACACGAAATGCACAGTGTAGTACATAGTATATGAGTGAGTTGCACTCAAAAACTTAGAATATAAGAAACGCACAGTGTAGTACATAGTATATGAGTGAGTTGCACTGAAAAACTTAGAATATAAGAAACGCACAGTGTAGTAAGTAGTATATGAGTGAGTTGCACTGAAAAACTTAGAATATAAGAAACGCACAGTGTAGTACAAAGTATATGAGTGAGTTGCACTGAAAAACTTAGAATATAAGAAACGCACAGTGTAGTACATAGTATATGAGTGAGTTGCACTGAAAAACTTAGAATATAAGAAACGCACAGTGTAGTACATAGTATATGAGTGAGTTGCACTGAAAAACTTAGAATATAAGAAACGCACAGTGTAGTACATAGTATATGAGTGAGTTGCATTGAAAAACTTAGAATATAAGAAACGCACAGTGTAGTGCATAGTACATGAGTGAGTTGCACTGAAAAACTTAGAATATAAGAAACGCACAGTATAGTACATAGTACATGAATGAGTTGCACTGAAAAACTTAGAATTTACTGAAAAACCCGCATTACACGAAATGCACAGTGTAGTACATAGTATATGAGTGAGTTGCACTGAAAAACTTAGAATATAAGAAACGCACAGTGTAGTGCATACTATATGAGTGAGTCGCACTGAAAAACTTAGAATATAAGAAACGCACAGTGTAGTACATAGTATATGAGTGAGTTGCACTGAAAAACTTAGAATATAAGAAACGCACAGTGTAGTACATAGTATATGAGTGAGTTGCACTGAAAAACTTAGAATATAAGAAACGCACAGTGTAGTACATAGTATATGAGTGAGTTGCACTGAAAAACTTAGAATATAAGAAACGCACAGTGTAGTACATAGTATATGAGTGAGTTGCACTGAAAAACTTAGAATTTACTGAAAATCCCGCATTACACGAAATGCACAGTGTAGTACATAGTATATGAGTGAGTTGCACTGAAAAACTTAGAATATAAGAAACGCACAGTGTAATACATAGTATATGAGTGAGTTGCACTGAAAAACTTAGAATATAAGAAACGCACAGTGTAGTACATAGTATATGAGTGAGTTGCACTGAAAAACTTTGAATATAAGAAACGAACAGTGTAGTACATAGTATATGAGTGAGTTGCACTGAAAAACTTAGAATATAAGAAACGCACAGTGTAGTACATAGTATATGAATGAGTTGCACTGAAAAACTTAGAATATAAAAAACGCACAGTGTAGTACATAGTATATGAGTGAGTTGCACTGAAAAACTTAGAATATAAGAAACGCACAGTGAAGTACATAGTATATGAGTGAGTTGCACTGAAAAACTTAGAATATAAGAAACGCACAGTGTAATACATAGTATATGAGTGAGATGCACTGAAAAACTTAGAATTTAAGAAACGCACAGTGTAGTACATAGTATATGAGTGAGTTGCACTGTAAAATAATATAAGAATATAAGAAACGCACAGTGTAATACATAGTATATGAGTGAGTTGCACTGAAAAACTTAGAATATAAGAAACGCACAGTGTAGTACATAGTATATGAATGAGTTGCACTGAAAAACTTAGAATATAAAAAACGCACAGTGTAGTACATAGTATATGAGTGAGTTGCACTGAAAAACTTAGAATATAAGAAACGCACAGTGAAGTACATAGTATATGAGTGAGTTGCACTGAAAAACTTAGAATATAAGAAACGCACAGTGTAATACATAGTATATGAGTGAGATGCACTGAAAAACTTAGAATTTAAGAAACGCACAGTGTAGTACATAGTATATGAGTGAGTTGCACTGAAAAACTTAGAATATAAGAAACGCACAGTGTAGTACATAGTATATGAGTGAGTTGCACTCAAAAACTTAGAATATAAGAAACGCACAGTGTAGTACATAGTATATGAGTGAGTTGCACTGAAAAACTTGAATTTACTGAAAAACCCGCATTACACGAAATGCACAGTGTAGTACATAGTATATGAGTGAGTTGCACTCAAAAACTTAGAATATAAGAAACGCACAGTGTAGTACATAGTATATGAGTGAGTTGCACTGAAAAACTTAGAATATAAGAAACGCACAGTGTAGTAAGTAGTATATGAGTGAGTTGCACTGAAAAACTTAGAATATAAGAAACGCACAGTGTAGTACAAAGTATATGAGTGAGTTGCACTGAAAAACTTAGAATATAAGAAACGCACAGTGTAGTACATAGTATATGAGTGAGTTGCACTGAAAAACTTAGAATATAAGAAACGCACAGTGTAGTACATAGTATATGAGTGAGTTGCACTGAAAAACTTAGAATATAAGAAACGCACAGTGTAGTACATAGTATATGAGTGATTTGCACTCAAAAACTTAGAATATAAGAAACGCACAGTGTAGTACATAGTATATGAGTGAGTTGCACTGAAAAACTTAGAATATAAGAAACGCACAGTGTAGTAAGTAGTATATGAGTGAGTTGCACTGAAAAACTTAGAATATAAGAAACGCACAGTGTAGTACAAAGTATATGAGTGAGTTGCACTGAAAAACTTAGAATATAAGAAACGCACAGTGTAGTACATAGTATATGAGTGAGTTGCACTGAAAAACTTAGAATATAAGAAACGCACAGTGTAGTACATAGTATATGAGTGAGTTGCACTGAAAAACTTAGAATATAAGAAACGCACAGTGTAGTACATAGTATATGAGTGAGTTGCATTGAAAAACTTAGAATATAAGAAACGCACAGTGTAGTGCATAGTACATGAGTGAGTTGCACTGAAAAACTTAGAATATAAGAAACGCACAGTATAGTACATAGTACATGAATGAGTTGCACTGAAAAACTTAGAATTTACTGAAAAACCCGCATTACACGAAATGCACAGTGTAGTACATAGTATATGAGTGAGTTGCACTGAAAAACTTAGAATATAAGAAACGCACAGTGTAGTGCATAGTATATGAGTGAGTCGCACTGAAAAACTTAGAATATAAGAAACGCACAGTGTAGTACATAGTATATGAGTGAGTTGCACTGAAAAACTTAGAATATAAGAAACGCACAGTGTAGTACATAGTATATGAGTGAGTTGCACTGAAAAACTTAGAATTTAAGAAACGCACAGTGTAGTACATAGTATATGAGTGAGTTGCACTGAAAAACTTAGAATATAAGAAACGCACAGTGTAGTACATAGTATATGAGTGAGTTGCACTGAAAAACTTAGAATTTACTGAAAAACCCGCATTACACGAAATGCACAGTGTAGTACATAGTATATGAGTGAGTTGCACTGAAAAACTTAGAATATAAGAAACGCACAGTGTAGTACATAGTATATGAGTGAGTTGCACTGAAAAACTTAGAATATAAGAAACGCACAGTGTAGTACATAGTATATGAGTGAGTTGCACTGAAAAACTTAGAATATAAGAAACGAACAGTGTAGTACATAGTATATGAGTGAGTTGCACTGAAAAACTTAGAATATAAGAAACGCACAGTGTAGTACATAGTATATGAATGAGTTGCACTGAAAAACTTAGAATATAAAAAACGCACAGTGTAGTACATAGTATATGAGTGAGTTGCACTGAAAAACTTAGAATATAAGAAACGCACAGTGAAGTACATAGTATATGAGTGAGTTGCACTGAAAAACTTAGAATATAAGAAACGCACAGTGTAATACATAGTATATGAGTGAGATGCACTGAAAAACTTAGAATTTAAGAAACGCACAGTGTAGTACATAGTATATGAGTGAGTTGCACTGTAAAACTTAGAATATAAGAAACGCACAGTGTAGTACATAGTATATGAGTGAGTTGCACTGAAAAACTTAGAATATAAGAAACGCACAGTGTAGTACATAGTATATGAGTGAGTTGCACTCAAAAACTTAGAATATAAGAAACGCACAGTGTAGTACATAGTATATGAGTGAGTTGCACTGAAAAACCTAGAATATAAGAAACGCACAGTGTAGTACATAGTATATGACTGAGTTGCACTCAAAAACTTAGAATATAAGAAACGCACAGTGTAGTACATAGTATATGTGTGAGTTGCACTGAAAAACTTGAATTTACTGAAAAACCCGCATTACACGAAATGCACAGTGTAGTACATAGTATATGAGTGAGTTGCACTCAAAAACTTAGAATATAAGAAACGCACAGTGTAGTACATAGTATATGAGTGAGTTGCACTGAAAAACTTAGAATATAAGAAACGCACAGTGTAGTAAGTAGTATATGAGTGAGTTGCACTGAAAAACTTAGAATATAAGAAACGCACAGTGTAGTACATAGTATATGAGTGAGTTGCACTGAAAAACTTAGAATATAAGAAACGCACAGTGTAGTACATAGTATATGAGTGAGTTGCACTGAAAAACTTAGAATATAAGAAACGCACAGTGTAGTACATAGTATATGAGTGAGTTGCATTGAAAAACTTAGAATATAAGAAACGCACAGTGTAGTGCATAGTATATGAGTGAGTTGCCCTGAAAAACTTAGAATATAAGAAACGCACAGTATAGTACATAGTATATGAATGAGTTGCACTGAAAAACTTAGAATTTACTGAAAAACCCGCATTACACGAAATGCACAGTGTAGTACATAGTATATGAGTGAGTTGCACTGAAAAACTTAGAATATAAGAAACGCACAGTGTAGTACATAGTATATGAGTGAGTTGCACTGAAAAACTTAGAATATAAGAAACGCACAGTGTAGTACATAGTATATGAGTGAGTTGCACTGAAAAACTTAGAATATAAGAAACGCACAGTGTAGTACATAGTATATGAGTGAGTTGCACTGAAAAACTTAGAATATAAGAAACGCACAGTGTAGTACACAGTATATGAGTGAGTTGCACTGAAAAACTTAGAATATAAGAAACGCACAGTGTAGTACATAGTATATGAGTGAGTTGCACTGAAAAACTTAGAATTTAAGAAATGCACAGTGTAGTACATAGTATATGAGTGAGTTGCACTGAAAAACTTAGAATATAAGAAACGCACAGTGTAGTACATAGTATATGAGTGAGTTGCACTGAAAAACTTAGAATATAAGAAATGCACAGTGTAGTACATAGTATATGAGTGAGTTGCACTGAAAAACTTAGAATATAAGAAACGCACAGTGTAGTACATAGTATATGAGTGAGTTGCACTGAAAAATTTAGAATTTACTGAAAAACACGCATTACACGAAATGCACAGTGTAGTACATAGTATATGAGTGAGTTGCACTGAAAAACTTAGAATATAAGAAACGCACAGTGTAGTACATAGTATATGAGTGAGTTGCACTTAAAAATTAGAATATAAGAAACGCACAGCGTAGTACATATTATATGAGTGAGTTGCACTGAAAAACTTAGAATATAAGAAACGCACAGTGTAGTACATAGTATATGAGTGAGTTGCACTGAAAAACTTAGAATATAAGAAACGCACAGTGTAGTACATAGTATATGAGTGAGTTGCACTGAAAAACTTAGAATATAAGAAACGCACAGTGTAGTACATAGTATATGAGTGAGTTGCACTGAAAAACTTAGAATATAAGAAACGAACAGTGTAGTACATAGTATATGAGTGAGTTGCACTGAAAAACTTAGAATATAAGAAACGCACAGTGTAGTACATAGTATATGAATGAGTTGCACTGAAAAACTTAGAATATAAAAAACGCACAGTGTAGTACATAGTATATGAGTGAGTTGCACTGAAAAACTTAGAATATAAGAAACGCACAGTGAAGTACATAGTATATGAGTGAGTTGCACTGAAAAACTTAGAATATAAGAAACGCACAGTGTAGTACATAGTATATGAGTGAGATGCACTGAAAAACTTAGAATTTAAGAAACGCACAGTGTAGTACATAGTATATGAGTGAGTTGCACTGTAAAACTTAGAATATAAGAAACGCACAGTGTAGTACATAGTATATGAGAGAGTTGCACTGAAAAACTTAGAATATAAGAAACGCACAGTGTAGTACATAGTATATGAGTGAGTTGCACTCAAAAACTTAGAATATAAGAAACGCACAGTGTAGTACATAGTATATGAGTGAGTTGCACTGAAAAACCTAGAATATAAGAAACGCACAGTGTAGTACATAGTATATGAGTGAGTTGCACTCAAAAACTTAGAATATAAGAAACGCACAGTGTAGTACATAGTATATGTGTGAGTTGCACTGAAAAACTTGAATTTACTGAAAAACCCGCATTACACGAAATGCACAGTGTAGTACATAGTATATGAGTGAGTTGCACTCAAAAACTTAGAATATAAGAAACGCACAGTGTAGTACATAGTATAAGAGTGAGTTGCACTGAAAAACTTAGAATATAAGAAACGCACAGTGTAGTAAGTAGTATATGAGTGAGTTGCACTGAAAAACTTAGAATATAAGAAACGCACAGTGTAGTACATAGTATATGAGTGAGTTGCACTGAAAAACTTAGAATATAAGAAACGCACAGTGTAGTACATAGTATATGAGTGAGTTGCACTGAAAAACTTAGAATATAAGAAACGCACAGTGTAGTACATAGTATATGAGTGAGTTGCATTGAAAAACTTAGAATATAAGAAACGCACAGTGTAGTACATAGTATATGAGTGAGTTGCCATGAAAAACTTAGAATATAAGAAACGCACAGTATAGTACATAGTATATGAATGAGTTGCACTGAAAAACTTAGAATTTACTGAAAAACCCACATTACACGAAATGCACGGTGTAGTACATAGTATATGAGTGAGTTGCACTGAAAAACTTAGAATATAAGAAACGCACAGTGTAGTACATAGTATATGAGTGAGTTGCACTGAAAAACTTAGAATATAAGAAACGCACAGTGTAGTACATAGTATATGAGTGAGTTGCATTGAAAAACTTAGAATATAAGAAACGCACAGTGTAGTGCATAGTATATGAGTGAGTTGCCCTGAAAAACTTAGAATATAAGAAACGCACAGTATAGTACATAGTATATGAATGAGTTGCACTGAAAAACTTAGAATTTACTGAAAAACCCGCATTACACGAAATGCACAGTGTAGTACATAGTATATGAGTGAGTTGCACTGAAAAACTTAGAATATAAGAAACGCACAGTGTAGTACATAGTATATGAGTGAGTTGCACTGAAAAACTTAGAATATAAGAAACGCACAGTGTAGTACATAGTATATGAGTGAGTTGCACTGAAAAACTTAGAATATAAGAAACGCACAGTGTAGTACATAGTATATGAGTGAGTTGCACTGAAAAACTTAGAATATAAGAAACGCACAGTGTAGTACACAGTATATGAGTGAGTTGCACTGAAAAACTTAGAATATAAGAAACGCACAGTGTAGTACATAGTATATGAGTGAGTTGCACTGAAAAACTTAGAATTTAAGAAATGCACAGTGTAGTACATAGTATATGAGTGAGTTGCACTGAAAAACTTAGAATATAAGAAACGCACAGTGTAGTACATAGTATATGAGTGAGTTGCACTGAAAAACTTAGAATATAAGAAATGCACAGTGTAGTACATAGTATATGAGTGAGTTGCACTGAAAAACTTAGAATATAAGAAACGCACAGTGTAGTACATAGTATATGAGTGAGTTGCACTGAAAAATTTAGAATTTACTGAAAAACACGCATTACACGAAATGCACAGTGTAGTACATAGTATATGAGTGAGTTGCACTGAAAAACTTAGAATATAAGAAACGCACAGTGTAGTACATATTATATGAGTGAGTTGCACTGAAAAACTTAGAATATAAGAAACGCACAGTGTAGTACATAGTATATGAGTGAGTTGCACTGAAAAACTTAGAATATAAGAAACGCACAGTGTAGTACATAGTATATGAGTGAGTTGCACTGAAAAACTTAGAATATAAGAAACGCACAGTGTAGTACATAGTATATGAGTGAGTTGCACTGAAAAACTTAGAATATAAGAAACGAACAGTGTAGTACATAGTATATGAGTGAGTTGCACTGAAAAACTTAGAATATAAGAAACGCACAGTGTAGTACATAGTATATGAATGAGTTGCACTGAAAAACTTAGAATATAAAAAACGCACAGTGTAGTACATAGTATATGAGTGAGTTGCACTGAAAAACTTAGAATATAAGAAACGCACAGTGAAGTACATAGTATATGAGTGAGTTGCACTGAAAAACTTAGAATATAAGAAACGCACAGTGTAGTACATAGTATATGAGTGAGATGCACTGAAAAACTTAGAATTTAAGAAACGCACAGTGTAGTACATAGTATATGAGTGAGTTGCACTGTAAAACTTAGAATATAAGAAACGCACAGTGTAGTACATAGTATATGAGAGAGTTGCACTGAAAAACTTAGAATATAAGAAACGCACAGTGTAGTACATAGTATATGAGTGAGTTGCACTCAAAAACTTAGAATATAAGAAACGCACAGTGTAGTACATAGTATATGAGTGAGTTGCACTGAAAAACCTAGAATATAAGAAACGCACAGTGTAGTACATAGTATATGAGTGAGTTGCACTCAAAAACTTAGAATATAAGAAACGCACAGTGTAGTACATAGTATATGTGTGAGTTGCACTGAAAAACTTGAATTTACTGAAAAACCCGCATTACACGAAATGCACAGTGTAGTACATAGTATATGAGTGAGTTGCACTCAAAAACTTAGAATATAAGAAACGCACAGTGTAGTACATAGTATAAGAGTGAGTTGCACTGAAAAACTTAGAATATAAGAAACGCACAGTGTAGTACATAGTATATGAGTGAGTTGCACTGAAAAACTTAGAATATAAGAAACGCACAGTGTAGTACATATTATATGAGTGAGTTGCACTGAAAAACTTAGAATATAAGAAACGCACAGTGTAGTACATAGTATATGAGTGAGTTGCACTGAAAAACTTAGAATATAAGAAACGCACAGTGTAGTACATAGTATATGAGTGAGTTGCACTGAAAAACTTAGAATATAAGAAACGCACAGTGTAGTACATAGTATATGAGTGAGTTGCACTGAAAAACTTAGAATATAAGAAACGAACAGTGTAGTACATAGTATATGAGTGAGTTGCACTGAAAAACTTAGAATATAAGAAACGCACAGTGTAGTACATAGTATATGAATGAGTTGCACTGAAAAACTTAGAATATAAAAAACGCACAGTGTAGTACATAGTATATGAGTGAGTTGCACTGAAAAACTTAGAATATAAGAAACGCACAGTGAAGTACATAGTATATGAGTGAGTTGCACTGAAAAACTTAGAATATAAGAAACGCACAGTGTAGTACATAGTATATGAGTGAGATGCACTGAAAAACTTAGAATTTAAGAAACGCACAGTGTAGTACATAGTATATGAGTGAGTTGCACTGTAAAACTTAGAATATAAGAAACGCACAGTGTAGTACATAGTATATGAGAGAGTTGCACTGAAAAACTTAGAATATAAGAAACGCACAGTGTAGTACATAGTATATGAGTGAGTTGCACTCAAAAACTTAGAATATAAGAAACGCACAGTGTAGTACATAGTATATGAGTGAGTTGCACTGAAAAACCTAGAATATAAGAAACGCACAGTGTAGTACATAGTATATGAGTGAGTTGCACTCAAAAACTTAGAATATAAGAAACGCACAGTGTAGTACATAGTATATGTGTGAGTTGCACTGAAAAACTTGAATTTACTGAAAAACCCGCATTACACGAAATGCACAGTGTAGTACATAGTATATGAGTGAGTTGCACTCAAAAACTTAGAATATAAGAAACGCACAGTGTAGTACATAGTATAAGAGTGAGTTGCACTGAAAAACTTAGAATATAAGAAACGCACAGTGTAGTAAGTAGTATATGAGTGAGTTGCACTGAAAAACTTAGAATATAAGAAACGCACAGTGTAGTACATAGTATATGAGTGAGTTGCACTGAAAAACTTAGAATATAAGAAACGCACAGTGTAGTACATAGTATATGAGTGAGTTGCACTGAAAAACTTAGAATATAAGAAACGCACAGTGTAGTACATAGTATATGAGTGAGTTGCATTGAAAAACTTAGAATATAAGAAACGCACAGTGTAGTACATAGTATATGAGTGAGTTGCCATGAAAAACTTAGAATATAAGAAACGCACAGTATAGTACATAGTATATGAATGAGTTGCACTGAAAAACTTAGAATTTACTGAAAAACCCACATTACACGAAATGCACGGTGTAGTACATAGTATATGAGTGAGTTGCACTGAAAAACTTAGAATATAAGAAACGCACAGTGTAGTACATAGTATATGAGTGAGTTGCACTGAAAAACTTAGAATATAAGAAACGCACAGTGTAGTACATAGTATATGAGTGAGTTGCACTGAAAAACTTAGAATATAAGAAACGCACAGTGTAGTACATAGTATATGAGTGAGTTGCACTGAAAAACTTAGAATATAAGAAACGCACAGTGTAGTACACAGTATATGAATGAGTTGCACTGAAAAACTTAGAATATAAGAAACGCACAGTGTAGTACATAGTATATGAGTGAGTTGCACTGAAAAACTTAGAATTTAAGAAACGCACAGTGTAGTACATAGTATATGAGTGAGTTGCACTGAAAAACTTAGAATATAAGAAACGCACAGTGTAGTACATAGTATATGAGTGAGTTGCACTGAAAAACTTAGAATATAAGAAACGCACAGTGTAGTACATAGTATATGAGTGAGTTGCACTGAAAAACTTAGAATATAAGAAACGCACAGTGTAGTACATAGTATATGAGTGAGTTGCACTGAAAAATTTAGAATTTACTGAAAAACCCGCATTACACGAAATGCACAGTGTAGTACATAGTATATGAGTGAGTTGCACTGAAAAACTTAGAATATAAGAAACGCACAGTGTAGTACATAGTATATGAGTGAGTTGCACTGAAAAACTTAGAATATAAGAAACGCACAGCGTAGTACATATTATATGAGTGAGTTGCACTGAAAAACTTAGAATATAAGAAACGCACAGTGTAGTACATAGTATATGAGTGAGTTGCACTGAAAAACTTAGAATATAAGAAACGCACAGTGTAGTACATAGTATATGAGTGAGTTGCACTGAAAAACTTAGAATATAAGAAACGCACAGTGTAGTACATAGTATATGAGTGAGTTGCACTGAAAAACTTAGAATATAAAAAACGCACAGTGTAGTACATAGTATATGAGTGAGTTGCACTGAAAAACTTAGAATATAAGAAACGCACAGTGTAGTACATAGTATATGAGTGAGTTGCGATGAAAAACTTAGAATATAAGAAACGCACAGTGTAGTACATAGTATATGAGTGAGTTGCACTGAAAAACTTAGAATATAAGAAACGCACAGTGTAGTACATAGTATATGAGTGAGTTGCACTGAAAAACTTAGAATATAAGAAACGCACAGTGTAGTACATAGTATATGAGTGAGTTGCACTGAAAAACTTAGAATATAAGAAACGCACAGTGTAGTACATAGTATATGAGTGAGTTGCACTGAAAAACTTAGAATATAAGAAACGCACAGTGTAGTACATAGTATATGAGTGAGTTGCACTGAAAAACTTAGAATATAAGAAACGCACAGTGTAGTACATAGTATATGAGTGAGTTGCACTGAAAAACTTAGAATATAAAAAACGCACAGTGTAGTACATAGTATATGAGTGAGTTGCACTGAAAAACTTAGAATATAAGAAACGCACAGTGTAGTACATAGTATATGAGTGAGTTGCGATGAAAAACTTAGAATATAAGAAACGCACAGTGTAGTACATAGTATATGAGTGAGTTGCACTGAAAAACTTAGAATATAAGAAACGCACAGTGTAGTACATAGTATATGAGTGAGTTGCACTGAAAAACTTAGAATATAAGAAACGCACAGTGTAGTACATAGTATATGAGTGAGTTGCACTGAAAAACTTAGAATATAAGAAACGCACAGTGTAGTACATAGTATATGAGTGAGTTGCACTGAAAAACTTAGAATATAAGAAACGCACAGTGTAGTACATAGTATATGAGTGAGTTGCACTGAAAAACTTAGAATATAAGAAACGCACAGTGTAGTAAGTAGTATATGAGTGAGTTGCACTGAAAAACTTAGAATATAAGAAACGCACAGTGTAGTACATAGTATATGAGTGAGTTGCACTGAAAAACTTAGAATATAAGAAACGCACAGTGTAGTACATAGTATATGAGTGAGTTGCACTGAAAAACTTAGAATAAAAGAAACGCACAGTGTAGTACATAGTATATGAGTGAGTTGCACTGAAAAACTTAGAATATAAGAAACGCACAGTGTAGTACATAGTATATGAGTGAGTTGCATTGAAAAACTTAGAATATAAGAAACGCACAGTGTAGTGCATAGTATATGAGTGAGTTGCCCTGAAAAACTTAGAATATAAGAAACGCACAGTATAGTACATAGTATATGAATGAGTTGCACTGAAAAACTTAGAATTTACTGAAAAACCCGCATTACACGAAATGCACAGTGTAGTACATAGTATATGAGTGAGTTGCACTGAAAAACTTAGAATATAAGAAACGCACAGTGTAGTACATAGTATATGAGTGAGTTGCACTGAAAAACTTAGAATATAAGAAATGCACAGTGTAGTACATAGTATATGAGTGAGTTGCACTGAAAAACTTAGAATATAAGAAACGCACAGTGTAGTACATAGTATATGAGTGAGTTGCACTGAAAAACTTAGAATATAAGAAACGCACAGTGTAGTACACAGTATATGAGTGAGTTGCACTGAAAAACTTAGAATATAAGAAACGCACAGTGTAGTACATAGTATATGAGTGAGTTGCACTGAAAAACTTAGAATTTAAGAAACGCACAGTGTAGTACATAGTATATGAGTGAGTTGCACTGAAAAACTTAGAATATAAGAAACGCACAGTGTAGTACATAGTATATGAGTGAGTTGCACTGAAAAACTTAGAATATAAGAAACGCACAGTGTAGTACATAGTATATGAGTGAGTTGCACTGAAAAACTTAGAATATAAGAAACGCACAGTGTAGTACATAGTATATGAGTGAGTTGCACTGAAAAACTTAGAATTTACTGAAAAACCCGCATTACACGAAATGCACAGTGTAGTACATAGTATATGAGTGAGTTGCACTGAAAAACTTAGAATATAAGAAACGCACAGTGTAGTACATAGTATATGAGTGAGTTGCACTGAAAAACTTAGAATATAAGAAACGCACAGTGTAGTACATAGTATATGAGTGAGTTGCACTGAAAAACTTAGAATATAAGAAACGCACAGTGTAGTACATAGTATATGAGTGAGTTGCATTGAAAAACTTAGAATATAAGAAACGCACAGTGTAGTGCATAGTATATGAGTGAGTTGCCCTGAAAAACTTAGAATATAAGAAACGCACAGTATAGTACATAGTATATGAATGAGTTGCACTGAAAAACTTAGAATTTACTGAAAAACCCGCATTACACGAAATGCACGGTGTAGTACATAGTATATGAGTGAGTTGCACTGAAAAACTTAGAATATAAGAAACGCACAGTGTAGTACATAGTATATGAGTGAGTTGCACTGAAAAACTTAGAATATAAGAAACGCACAGTGTAGTACATAGTATATGAGTGAGTTGCACTGAAAAACTTAGCATATAAGAAACGCACAGTGTAGTACATAGTATATGAGTGAGTTGCACTGAAAAACTTAGAATATAAGAAACGCACAGTGTAGTACACAGTATATGAGTGAGTTGCACTGAAAAACTTAGAATATAAGAAACGCACAGTGTAGTACACAGTATATGAGTGAGTTGCACTGAAAAACTTAGAATTTAAGAAACGCACAGTGTAGTACATAGTATATGAGTGAGTTGCACTGAAAAACTTAGAATATAAGAAACGCACAGTGTAGTACATAGTATATGAGTGAGTTGCACTGAAAAACTTAGAATATAAGAAACGCACAGTGTAGTACATAGTATATGAGTGAGTTGCACTGAAAAACTTAGAATATAAGAAACGCACAGTGTAGTACATAGTATATGAGTGAGTTGCACTGAAAAATTTAGAATTTACTGAAAAACCCGCATTACACGAAATGCACAGTGTAGTACATAGTATATGAGTGAGTTGCACTGAAAAACTTAGAATATAAGAAACGCACAGTGTAGTACATAGTATATGAGTGAGTTGCACTGAAAAACTTAGAATATAAGAAACGCACAGCGTAGTACATATTATATGAGTGAGTTGCACTGAAAAACTTAGAATATAAGAAACGCACAGTGTAGTACATAGTATATGAGTGAGTTGCACTGAAAAACTTAGAATATAAGAAACGCACAGTGTAGTACATAGTATATGAGTGAGTTGCACTGAAAAACTTAGAATATAAGAAACGCACAGTGTAGTACATAGTATATGAGTGAGTTGCACTGAGAAACTTAGAATATAAAAAACGCACAGTGTAGTACATAGTATATGAGTGAGTTGCACTGAAAAACTTAGAATATAAGAAACGCACAGTGTAGTACATAGTATATGAGTGAGTTGCGATGAAAAACTTAGAATATAAGAAACGCACAGTGTAGTACATAGTATATGAGTGAGTTGCACTGAAAAACTTAGAATATAAGAAACGCACAGTGTAGTACATAGTATATGAGTGAGTTGCACTGAAAAACTTAGAATATAAGAAACGCACAGTGTAGTACATAGTATATGAGTGAGTTGCACTGAAAAACTTAGAATATAAGAAACGCACAGTGTAGTACATAGTATATGAGTGAGTTGCACTCAAAAACTTGAATTTACTGAAAAACCCGCATTACACGAAATGCACAGTGTAGTACATAGTATATGAGTGAGTTGCACTGAAAAACTTAGAATATAAGAAACGCACAGTGTAGTACATAGTATATTAGTGAGTTGCACTGAAAAACTTAGAATATAAGAAACGCACAGTGTAGTAAGTAGTATATGAGTGAGTTGCACTGAAAAACTTAGAATATAAGAAACGCACAGTGTAGTACATAGTATATGAGTGAGTTGCACTGAAAAACTTAGAATATAAGAAACGCACAGTGTAGTACATAGTATATGAGTGAGTTGCACTGAAAAACTTAGAATATAAGAAACGCACAGTGTAGTACATAGTATATGAGTGAGTTGCACTGAAAAACTTAGAATATAAGAAACGCACAGTGTAGTACATAGTATATGAGTGAGTTGCACTGAGAAACTTAGAATATAAAAAACGCACAGTGTAGTACATAGTATATGAGTGAGTTGCACTGAAAAACTTAGAATATAAGAAACGCACAGTGTAGTACATAGTATATGAGTGAGTTGCGATGAAAAACTTAGAATATAAGAAACGCACAGTGTAGTACATAGTATATGAGTGAGTTGCACTGAAAAACTTAGAATATAAGAAACGCACAGTGTAGTACATAGTATATGAGTGAGTTGCACTGAAAAACTTAGAATATAAGAAACGCACAGTGTAGTACATAGTATATGAGTGAGTTGCACTGAAAAACTTAGAATATAAGAAACGCACAGTGTAGTACATAGTATATGAGTGAGTTGCACTCAAAAACTTGAATTTACTGAAAAACCCGCATTACACGAAATGCACAGTGTAGTACATAGTATATGAGTGAGTTGCACTGAAAAACTTAGAATATAAGAAACGCACAGTGTAGTACATAGTATATTAGTGAGTTGAACTGAAAAACTTAGAATATAAGAAACGCACAGTGTAGTAAGTAGTATATGAGTGAGTTGCACTGAAAAACTTAGAATATAAGAAACGCACAGTGTAGTACATAGTATATGAGTGAGTTGCACTGAAAAACTTAGAATATAAGAAACGCACAGTGTAGTACATAGTATATGAGTGAGTTGCACTGAAAAACTTAGAATATAAGAAACGCACAGTGTAGTACATAGTATATGAGTGAGTTGCACTGAAAAATTTAGAATTTACTGAAAAACCCGCATTACACGAAATGCACAGTGTAGTACATAGTATATGAGTGAGTTGCACTGAAAAACTTAGAATATAAGAAACGCACAGTGTAGTACATAGTATATGAGTGAGTTGCACTGAAAAACTTAGAATATAAGAAACGCACAGCGTAGTACATATTATATGAGTGAGTTGCACTGAAAAACTTAGAATATAAGAAACGCACAGTGTAGTACATAGTATATGAGTGAGTTGCACTGAAAAACTTAGAATATAAGAAACGCACAGTGTAGTACATAGTATATGAGTGAGTTGCACTGAAAAACTTAGAATATAAGAAACGCACAGTGTAGTACATAGTATATGAGTGAGTTGCACTGAGAAACTTAGAATATAAAAAACGCACAGTGTAGTACATAGTATATGAGTGAGTTGCACTGAAAAACTTAGAATATAAGAAACGCACAGTGTAGTACATAGTATATGAGTGAGTTGCGATGAAAAACTTAGAATATAAGAAACGCACAGTGTAGTACATAGTATATGAGTGAGTTGCACTGAAAAACTTAGAATATAAGAAACGCACAGTGTAGTACATAGTATATGAGTGAGTTGCACTGAAAAACTTAGAATATAAGAAACGCACAGTGTAGTACATAGTATATGAGTGAGTTGCACTGAAAAACTTAGAATATAAGAAACGCACAGTGTAGTACATAGTATATGAGTGAGTTGCACTCAAAAACTTGAATTTACTGAAAAACCCGCATTACACGAAATGCACAGTGTAGTACATAGTATATGAGTGAGTTGCACTGAAAAACTTAGAATATAAGAAACGCACAGTGTAGTACATAGTATATTAGTGAGTTGCACTGAAAAACTTAGAATATAAGAAACGCACAGTGTAGTAAGTAGTATATGAGTGAGTTGCACTGAAAAACTTAGAATATAAGAAACGCACAGTGTAGTACATAGTATATGAGTGAGTTGCACTGAAAAACTTAGAATATAAGAAACGCACAGTGTAGTACATAGTATATGAGTGAGTTGCACTGAAAAACTTAGAATATAAGAAACGCACAGTGTAGTACATAGTATATGAGTGAGTTGCACTGAAAAACTTAGAATATAAGAAACGCACAGTGTAGTACATAGTATATGAGTGAGTTGCACTGAGAAACTTAGAATATAAAAAACGCACAGTGTAGTACATAGTATATGAGTGAGTTGCACTGAAAAACTTAGAATATAAGAAACGCACAGTGTAGTACATAGTATATGAGTGAGTTGCGATGAAAAACTTAGAATATAAGAAACGCACAGTGTAGTACATAGTATATGAGTGAGTTGCACTGAAAAACTTAGAATATAAGAAACGCACAGTGTAGTACATAGTATATGAGTGAGTTGCACTGAAAAACTTAGAATATAAGAAACGCACAGTGTAGTACATAGTATATGAGTGAGTTGCACTGAAAAACTTAGAATATAAGAAACGCACAGTGTAGTACATAGTATATGAGTGAGTTGCACTCAAAAACTTGAATTTACTGAAAAACCCGCATTACACGAAATGCACAGTGTAGTACATAGTATATGAGTGAGTTGCACTGAAAAACTTAGAATATAAGAAACGCACAGTGTAGTACATAGTATATTAGTGAGTTGAACTGAAAAACTTAGAATATAAGAAACGCACAGTGTAGTAAGTAGTATATGAGTGAGTTGCACTGAAAAACTTAGAATATAAGAAACGCACAGTGTAGTACATAGTATATGAGTGAGTTGCACTGAAAAACTTAGAATATAAGAAACGCACAGTGTAGTACATAGTATATGAGTGAGTTGCACTGAAAAACTTAGAATATAAGAAACGCACAGTGTAGTGCATAGTATATGAGTGAGTTGCACTGAAAAACTTAGAATATAAGAAACGCACAGTGTAGTACATAGTATATGAGTGAGTTGCATTGAAAAACTTAGAATATAAGAAACGCACAGTGTAGGGCATAGTATATGAGTGAGTTGCCCTGAAAAACTTAGAATATAAGAAACGCACAGTATAGTACATAGTATATGTATGAGTTGCACTGAAAAACTTAGAATTTACTGAAAAACCCGCATTACACGAAATGCACAGTGTAGTACATAGTATATGAGTGAGTTGCACTGAAAAACTTAGAATATAAGAAACGCACAGTGTAGTACATAGTATATGAGTGAGTTGCACTGAAAAACTTAGAATATAAGAAATGCACAGTGTAGTACATAGTATATGAGTGAGTTGCACTGAAAAACTTAGAATATAAGAAACGCACAGTGTAGTACATAGTATATGAGTGAGTTGCACTGAAAAACTTAGAATATAAGAAACGCACAGTGTAGTACACAGTATATGAGTGAGTTGCACTGAAAAACTTAGAATATAAGAAACGCACAGTGTAGTACATAGTATATGAGTGAGTTGCACAGAAAAACTTAGAATTTAAGAAACGCACAGTGTAGTACATAGTATATGAGTGAGTTGCACTGAAAAACTTAGAATATAAGAAACGCACAGTGTAGTACATAGTATATGAGTGAGTTGCACTGAAAAACTTAGAATATAAGAAACGCACAGTGTAGTACATAGTATATGAGTGAGTTGCACTGAAAAACTTAGAATTTACTGAAAAACCCGCATTACACGAAATGCACAGTGTAGTACATAGTATATGAGTGAGTTGCACTGAAAAACTTAGAATATAAGAAACGCACAGTGTAGTACATAGTATATGAGTGAGTTGCACTGAAAAACTTAGAATATAAAAAACGCACAGTGTAGTACATAGTATATGAGTGAGTTGCACTGAAAAACTTAGAATATAAGAAACGCACAGTGTAGTACATAGTATATGAGTGAGTTGCGATGAAAAACTTAGAATATAAGAAACGCACAGTGTAGTACATAGTATATGAGTGAGTTGCACTGAAAAACTTAGAATATAAGAAACGCACAGTGTAGTACATAGTATATGAGTGAGTTGCACTGAAAAACTTAGAATATAAGAAACGCACAGTGTAGTACATAGTATATGAGTGAGATGCACTGAAAAACTTAGAATTTAAGAAACGCACAGTGTAGTACATAGTATATGAGTGAGTTGCACTGTAAAACTTAGAATATAAGAAACGCACAGTGTAGTACATAGTATATGAGTGAGTTGCACTGAAAAACTTAGAATATAAGAAACGCACAGTGTAGTACATAGTATATGAGTGAGTTGCACTGAAAAACTTAGAATATAAGAAACGCACAGTGTAGTACGTAGTATATGAGTGAGTTGCACTGAAAAACTTAGAATATAAGAAACGCACAGTGTAGTACATAGTATATGAGTGAGTTGCATTGAAAAACTTAGAATATAAGAAACGCACAGTGTAGTGCATAGTATATGAGTGAGTTGCACTGAAAAACTTAGAATATAAGAAACGCACAGTGTAGTACATAGTATATGAGTCAGTTGCACTGAAAAACTTAGAATATAAGAAACGCACAGTGTAATACATAGTATATGAGTGAGATGCACTGAAAAACTTAGAATTTAAGAAACGCACAGTGTAGTACATAGTATATGAGTGAGTTGCACTGTAAAACTTAGAATATAAGAAACGCACAGTGTAGTACATAGTATATGAGTGAGTTGCACTGAAAAACTTAGAATATAAGAAACGCACAGTGTAGTACATAGTATATGAGTGAGTTGCACTCAAAAAATTGAATTTACTGAAAAACCCGCATTACACGAAATGCACAGTGTAGTACATAGTATATGAGTGAGTTGCACTGAAAAACTTAGAATATAAGAAACGCACAGTGTAGTACATAGTATATGAGTCAGTTGCACTGAAAAACTTAGAATATAAGAAACGCACAGTGTAGTACATATTATATGAGTGAGTTGCACTGAAAAACTTAGAATATAAGAAATGCACAGTGTAGTACATAGTATATGAGTGAGTTGCACTGAAAAACTTAGAATATAAGAAACGCACAGTGTAGTACATAGTATATGAGTGAGTTGCACTGAAAAACTTAGAATATAAAAAACGCACAGTGTAGTACATAGTATATGAGTGAGTTGCACTGAAAAACTTAGAATATAAGAAACGCACAGTGTAGTACATAGTATATGAGTGAGTTGCGATGAAAAACTTAGAATATAAGAAACGCACAGTGTAGTACATAGTATATTAGTGAGTTGCACTGAAAAACTTAGAATATAAGAAACGCACAGTGTAGTACATAGTATATGAGTGAGTTGCACTGAAAAACTTAGAATATAAGAAACGCACAGTGTAGTACATAGTATATGAGTGAGTTGCACTGAAAAACTTAGAATATAAGAAACGCACAGTGTAATACATAGTATATGAGTGAGATGCACTGAAAAACTTAGAATTTAAGAAACGCACAGTGTAGTACATAGTATATGAGTGAGTTGCACTGAAAAACTTAGAATATAAGAAACGCACAGTGTAGTACATAGTATATGAGTGAGTTGCACTCAAAAACCTTAATTTACTGAAAAACCCGCATTACACGAAATGCACAGTGTAGTACATAGTATATGAGTGAGTTGCTCTCAAAAACTTAGAATATAAGAAACGCACAGTGTAGTACATAGTATATGAGTGAGTTGCACTGAAAAACTTAGAATATAAGAAACGCACAGTGTAGTACATAGTATATGAGTGAGTTGCACTGAAAAACTTAGAATATAAGAAACGCACAGTGTAGTACATAGTATATGAGTGAGTTGCATTGAAAAACTTAGAATATAAGAAACGCACAGTGTAGTGCATAGTATATGAATGAGTTGCACTGAAAAACTTAGAATTTACTGAAAAACCCGCATTACACGAAATTCACAGTGTAGTACATAGTATATGAGTGAGTTGCACTGAAAAACTTAGAATATAAGAAACGCACAGTGTAGTACATAGTATATGAGTGAGTTGCACTGAAAAACTTAGAATTTAGAGAAACGCACAGTGTAGTACATAGTATATGAGTGAGTTGCACTGAAAAACTTAGAATATAAGAAACGCACAGTGTAGTACATAGTATATGAGTGAGTTGCACTGAAAAACTTAGAATATAAGAAACGCACAGTGTAGTACATAGTATATGAGTGAGTTGCACTGAAAAACTTAGAATATAAGAAACGCACAGTGTAGTACATAGTATATGAGTGAGTTGCACTGAAAAACTTAGAATATAAAAAACGCACAGTGTAGTACATAGTATATGAGTGAGTTGCACTGAAAAACTTAGAATATAAGAAACGCACAGTGTAGTACATAGTATATGAGTGAGTTGCACTCAAAAACCTTAATTTACTGAAAAACCCGCATTACACGAAATGCACAGTGTAGTACATAGTATATGAGTGAGTTGCTCTCAAAAACTTAGAATATAAGAAACGCACAGTGTAGTACATAGTATATGAGTGAGTTGCACTGAAAAACTTAGAATATAAGAAACGCACAGTGTAGTACATAGTATATGAGTGAGTTGCACTGAAAAACTTAGAATATAAGAAACGCACAGTGTAGTACATAGTTTATGAGTGAGTTGCATTGAAAAACTTAGAATATAAGAAACGCACAGTGTAGTGCATAGTATATGAGTGAGTTGCACTGAAAAACATAGAATATAAGAAACGCACAGTATAGTACATAGTATATGAATGAGTTGCACTGAAAAACTTAGAATTTACTGAAAAACCCGCATTACACGAAATTCACAGTGTAGTACATAGTATATGAGTGAGTTGCACTGAAAAACTTAGAATATAAGAAACGCACAGTGTAGTACATAGTATATGAGTGAGTTGCACTGAAAAACTTAGAATATAAGAAACGCACAGTGTAGTACCTAATATATGAGGGAGTTGCACTGAAAAACTTGAATTTACTGAAAAACCCGCATTACACGAAATGCACAGTGTAGTACATAGTATATGAGTGAGTTGCACTCAAAAACTTAGAATATAAGAAACGCACAGTGTAGTACATAGTATATGAGTGAGTTGCACTGAAAAACTTAGAATATAAGAAACGCACAGTGTAGTAAGTAGTATATTAGTGAGTTGCACTGAAAAACTTAGAATATAAGAAACGCACAGTGTAGTACAAAGTATATGAGTGAGTTGCACTGAAAAACTTAGAATATAAGAAACGCACAGTGTAGTACATAGTATATGAGTGAGTTGCACTGAAAAACTTAGAATATAAGAAACGCACAGTGTAGTACATAGTATATGAGTGAGTTGCACTGAAAAACTTAGAATATAAGAAACGCACAGTGTAGTACATAGTATATGAGTGAGTTGCACTGAAAAACTTAGAATATAAGAAACGCACAGTGTAGTACATAGTATATGAGTGAGTTGCATTGAAAAACTTAGAATATAAGAAACGCACAGTGTAGTGCATAGTATATGAGTGAGTTGCACTGAAAAACTTAGAATATAAGAAACGCACAGTGTAGTACATAGTATATGAGTGAGTTGCACTGAAAAACTTGAATTTACTGAAAAACCCGCATTACACGAAATGCACAGTGTAGTACATAGTATATGAGTGAGTTGCACTCAAAAACTTAGAATATAAGAAACGCACAGTGTAGTACATAGTATATGAGTGAGTTGCACTGAAAAACTTAGAATATAAGAAACGCACAGTGTAGTAAGTAGTATATGAGTGAGTTGCACTGAAAAACTTAGAATATAAGAAACGCACAGTGTAGTACAAAGTATATGAGTGAGTTGCACTGAAAAACTTAGAATATAAGAAACGCACAGTGTAGTACATAGTATATGAGTGAGTTGCACTGAAAAACTTAGAATATAAGAAACGCACAGTGTAGTACATAGTATATGAGTGAGTTGCACTGAAAAACTTAGAATATAAGAAACGCACAGTGTAGTACATAGTATATGAGTGAGTTGCACTGAAAAACTTAGAATATAAGAAACGCACAGTGTAGTACATAGTATATGAGTGAGTTGCATTGAAAAACTTAGAATATAAGAAACGCACAGTGTAGTGCATAGTATATGAGTGAGTTGCCCTGAAAAACTTAGAATATAAGAAACGCACAGTATAGTACATAGTATATGAATGAGTTGCACTGAAAAACTTAGAATTTACTGAACAACCCGCATTACACGAAATGCACAGTGTAGTACATAGTATATGAGTGAGTTGCACTGAAAAACTTAGAATATAAGAAACGCACAGTGTAGTACATAGTATATGAGTGAGTTGCACTGAAAAACTTAGAATATAAGAAACGCACAGTGTAGTACATAGTATATGAGTGAGTTGCACTGAAAAACTTAGAATATAAGAAACGCACAGTGTAGTACATAGTATATGAGTGAGTTGCATTGAAAAACTTAGAATATAAGAAACGCACAGTGTAGTGCATAGTATATGAGTGAGTTGCCCTGAAAAACTTAGAATATAAGAAACGCACAGTATAGTACATAGTATATGAATGAGTTGCACTGAAAAACTTAGAATTTACTGAACAACCCGCATTACACGAAATGCACAGTGTAGTACATAGTATATGAGTGAGTTGCACTGAAAAACTTAGAATATAAGAAACGCACAGTGTAGTACATAGTATATGAGTGAGTTGCACTGAAAAACTTAGAATATAAGAAACGCACAGTGTAGTACATAGTATATGAGTGAGTTGCACTGAAAAACTTAGAATATAAGAAACGCACAGTGTAGTACATAGTATATGAGTGAGTTGCACTGAAAAACTTAGAATATAAGAAACGCACAGTGTAGTACATAGTATATGAGTGAGTTGCACTGAAAAACTTAGAATTTAAGAAACGCACAGTGTAGTACATAGTATATGAGTGAGTTGCACTGTAAAACTTAGAATATAAGAAACGCACAGTGTAGTACATAGTATATGAGTGAGTTGCACTGAAAAACTTAGAATATAAGAAACGCACAGTGTAGTACATAGTATATGAGTGAGTTGCACTGAAAAACTTAGAATATAAGAAACGCACAGTGTAGTACATAGTATATGAGTGAGTTGCACTGAAAAACTTACAATATAAGAAACGCACAGTGTAGTACATAGTATATGAATGAGTTGCACTGAAAAACTTAGAATATAAAAAACGCACAGTGTAGTACATAGTATATGAGTGAGTTGCACTGAAAAACTTAGAATATAAGAAACGCACAGTGTAGTACATAGTATATGAGTGAGTTGCACTGAAAAACTTGAATTTACTGAAAAACGCGCATTACACGAAATGCACAGTGTAGTACATAGTATATGAGTGAGTTGCACTCAAAAACTTAGAATATAAGAAACGCACAGTGTAGTACATAGTATATGAGTGAGTTGCACTGAAAAACTTAGAATATAAGAAACGCACAGTGTAGTAAGTAGTATATGAGTGAGTTGCACTGAAAAACTTAGAATATAAGAAACGCACAGTGTAGTACAAAGTATATGAGTGAGTTGCACTGAAAAACTTAGAATATAAGAAACGCACAGTGTAGTACATAGTATATGAGTGAGTTGCACTGAAAAACTTAGAATATAAGAAACGCACAGTGTAGTACATAGTATATGAGTGAGTTGCACTGAAAAACTTAGAATATAAGAAACGCACAGTGTAGTACATAGTATATGAGTGAGTTGCACTGAAAAACTTAGAATATAAGAAACGCACAGTGTAGTACATAGTATATGAGTGAGTTGCATTGAAAAACTTAGAATATAAGAAACGCACAGTGTAGTGCATAGTATATGAGTGAGTTGCCCTGAAAAACTTAGAATATAAGAAACGCACAGTATAGTACATAGTATATGAATGAGTTGCACTGAAAAACTTAGAATTTACTGAAAAACCCGCATTACACGAAATGCACAGTGTAGTACATAGTATATGAGTGAGTTGCACTGAAAAACTTAGAATATAAGAAACGCACAGTGTAGTACATAGTATATGAGTGAGTTGCACTGAAAAACTTAGAATATAAGAAACGCACAGTGTAGTACATAGTATATGAGTGAGTTGCAGAGAAAAACTTAGAATATAAGAAACGCACAGTGTAGTACATAGTATATGAGTGAGTTGCACTGAAAAACTTAGAATATAAGAAACGCACAGTGTAGTACATAGTATATGAGTGAGTTGCACTGAAAAACTTAGAATATAAGAAACGCACAGTGTAGTACATAGTATATGAGTGAGTTGCACTGAAAAACTTAGAATTTAAGAAACGCACAGTGTAGTACATAGTATATGAGTGAGTTGCACTGAAAAACTTAGAATATAAGAAACGCACAGTGTAGTACATAGTATATGAGTGAGTTGCACTGAAAAACTTAGAATATAAGAAACGCACAGTGTAGTACATAGTATATGAGTGAGTTGCCCTGAAAAACTTAGAATATAAGAAACGCACAGTATAGTACATAGTATATGAATGAGTTGCACTGAAAAACTTAGAATTTACTGAACAACCCGCATTACACGAAATGCACAGTGTAGTACATAGTATATGAGTGAGTTGCACTGAAAAACTTAGAATATAAGAAACGCACAGTGTAGTACATAGTATATGAGTGAGTTGCACTGAAAAACTTAGAATATAAGAAACGCACAGTGTAGTACATAGTATATGAGTGAGTTGCACTGAAAAACTTAGAATATAAGAAACGCACAGTGTAGTACATAGTATATGAGTGAGTTGCACTGAAAAACTTAGAATATAAGAAACGCACAGTGTAGTACATAGTATATGAGTGAGTTGCACTGAAAAACTTACAATATAAGAAACGCACAGTGTAGTACATAGTATATGAATGAGTTGCACTGAAAAACTTAGAATATAAAAAACGCACAGTGTAGTACATAGTATATGAGTGAGTTGCACTGAAAAACTTAGAATATAAGAAACGCACAGTGTAGTACATAGTATATGAGTGAGTTGCACTGAAAAACTTGAATTTACTGAAAAACGCGCATTACACGAAATGCACAGTGTAGTACATAGTATATGAGTGAGTTGCACTCAAAAACTTAGAATATAAGAAACGCACAGTGTAGTACATAGTATATGAGTGAGTTGCACTGAAAAACTTAGAATATAAGAAACGCACAGTGTAGTAAGTAGTATATGAGTGAGTTGCACTGAAAAACTTAGAATATAAGAAACGCACAGTGTAGTACAAAGTATATGAGTGAGTTGCACTGAAAAACTTAGAATATAAGAAACGCACAGTGTAGTACATAGTATATGAGTGAGTTGCACTGAAAAACTTAGAATATAAGAAACGCACAGTGTAGTACATAGTATATGAGTGAGTTGCACTGAAAAACTTAGAATATAAGAAACGCACAGTGTAGTACATAGTATATGAGTGAGTTGCACTGAAAAACTTAGAATATAAGAAACGCACAGTGTAGTACATAGTATATGAGTGAGTTGCATTGAAAAACTTAGAATATAAGAAACGCACAGTGTAGTGCATAGTATATGAGTGAGTTGCCCTGAAAAACTTAGAATATAAGAAACGCACAGTATAGTACATAGTATATGAATGAGTTGCACTGAAAAACTTAGAATTTACTGAAAAACCCGCATTACACGAAATGCACAGTGTAGTACATAGTATATGAGTGAGTTGCACTGAAAAACTTAGAATATAAGAAACGCACAGTGTAGTACATAGTATATGAGTGAGTTGCACTGAAAAACTTAGAATATAAGAAACGCACAGTGTAGTACATAGTATATGAGTGAGTTGCAGAGAAAAACTTAGAATATAAGAAACGCACAGTGTAGTACATAGTATATGAGTGAGTTGCACTGAAAAACTTAGAATATAAGAAACGCACAGTGTAGTACATAGTATATGAGTGAGTTGCACTGAAAAACTTAGAATATAAGAAACGCACAGTGTAGTACATAGTATATGAGTGAGTTGCACTGAAAAACTTAGAATTTAAGAAACGCACAGTGTAGTACATAGTATATGAGTGAGTTGCACTGAAAAACTTAGAATATAAGAAACGCACAGTGTAGTACATAGTATATGAGTGAGTTGCACTGAAAAACTTAGAATATAAGAAACGCACAGTGTAGTACATAGTATATGAGTGAGTTGCACTGAAAAACTTAGAATATAAAAAACGCACAGTGTAGTACATAGTATATGAGTGAGTTGCACTGAAAAACTTAGAATATAAGAAACGCACAGTGTAGTACATAGTATATGAGTGAGTTGCACTGAAAAACTTGAATTTACTGAAAAACGCGCATTACACGAAATGCACAGTGTAGTACATAGTATATGAGTGAGTTGCACTCAAAAACTTAGAATATAAGAAACGCACAGTGTAGTACATAGTATATGAGTGAGTTGCACTGAAAAACTTAGAATATAAGAAACGCACAGTGTAGTAAGTAGTATATGAGTGAGTTGCACTGAAAAACTTAGAATATAAGAAACGCACAGTGTAGTACAAAGTATATGAGTGAGTTGCACTGAAAAACTTAGAATATAAGAAACGCACAGTGTAGTACATAGTATATGAGTGAGTTGCACTGAAAAACTTAGAATATAAGAAACGCACAGTGTAGTACATAGTATATGAGTGAGTTGCACTGAAAAACTTAGAATATAAGAAACGCACAGTGTAGTACATAGTATATGAGTGAGTTGCACTGAAAAACTTAGAATATAAGAAACGCACAGTGTAGTACATAGTATATGAGTGAGTTGCATTGAAAAACTTAGAATATAAGAAACGCACAGTGTAGTGCATAGTATATGAGTGAGTTGCCCTGGAAAACTTAGAATATAAGAAACGCACAGTATAGTACATAGTATATGAATGAGTTGCACTGAAAAACTTAGAATTTACTGAAAAACCCGCATTACACGAAATGCACAGTGTAGTACATAGTATATGAGTGAGTTTCACTGAAAAACTTAGAATATAAGAAACGCACAGTGTAGTACATAGTATATGAGTGAGTTGCACTGAAAAACTTAGAATATAAGAAACGCACAGTGTAGTACATAGTATATGAGTGAGTTGCACTGAAAAACTTAGAATATAAGAAACGCATAGTGTACTACATAGTATATGAGTGAGTTGCACTGAAAAACTTAGAATATAAGAAACGCACAGTGTAGTACATAGTATATGAGTGAGTTGCACTGAAAAACTTAGAATATAAGAAACGCACAGTGTAGTACATAGTATATGAGTGAGTAGCACTGAAAAACTTAGAATATAAGAAACGCACAGTGTAGTACATAGTATATGAGTGAGTTGCACTGAAAAACTTAGAATATAAGAAACGCACAGTGTAGTACATAGTATATGAGTGAGTTGCACTGAAAAACTTAGAATTTAAGAAACGCACAGTGTAGTACATAGTATATGAGTGAGTTGCACTGAAAAACTTAGAATATAAGAAACGCACAGTGTAGTACATAGTATATGAGTGAGTTGCACTGAAAAACTTAGAATATAAGAAACGCACAGTGTAGTACATAGTATATGAGTGAGTTGCACTGAAAAACTTAGAATATAAAAAACGCACAGTGTAGTACATAGTATATGAGTGAGTTGCACTGAAAAACTTAGAATATAAGAAACGCACAGTGTAGTACATAGTATATGAGTGAGTTGCACTGAAAAACTTGAATTTACTGAAAAACGCGCATTACACGAAATGCACAGTGTAGTACATAGTATATGAGTGAGTTGCACTCAAAAACTTAGAATATAAGAAACGCACAGTGTAGTACATAGTATATGAGTGAGTTGCACTGAAAAACTTAGAATATAAGAAACGCACAGTGTAGTACATAGTATATGAGTGAGTTGCACTGAAAAACTTAGAATATAAGAAACGCACAGTGTAGTACAAAGTATATGAGTGAGTTGCACTGAAAAACTTAGAATATAAGAAACGCACAGTGTAGTACATAGTATATGAGTGAGTTGCACTGAAAAACTTAGAATATAAAAAACGCACAGTGTAGTACATAGTATATGAGTGAGTTGCACTGAAAAACTTAGAATTTAAGAAACGCACAGTGTAGTACATAGTATATGAGTGAGTTGCACTGAAAAACTTAGAATATAAGAAACGCACAGTGTAGTACATAGTATATGAGTGAGTTGCACTGAAAAACTTAGAATTTAAGAAACGCACAGTGTAGTACATAGTATATGAGTGAGTTGCACTGAAAAACTTAGAATATAAGAAACGCACAGTGTAGTACATAGTATATGAGTGAGTTGCACTGAAAAACTTAGAATATAAGAAACGCACAGTGTAGTACATAGTATATGAGTGAGTTGCACTGAAAAACTTAGAATATAAAAAACGCACAGTGTAGTACATAGTATATGAGTGAGTTGCACTGAAAAACTTAGAATATAAGAAACGCACAGTGTAGTACATAGTATATGAGTGAGTTGCACTGAAAAACTTGAATTTACTGAAAAACGCGCATTACACGAAATGCACAGTGTAGTACATAGTATATGAGTGAGTTGCACTCAAAAACTTAGAATATAAGAAACGCACAGTGTAGTACATAGTATATGAGTGAGTTGCACTGAAAAACTTAGAATATAAGAAACGCACAGTGTAGTACATAGTATATGAGTGAGTTGCACTGAAAAACTTAGAATATAAGAAACGCACAGTGTAGTACAAAGTATATGAGTGAGTTGCACTGAAAAACTTAGAATATAAGAAACGCACAGTGTAGTACATAGTATATGAGTGAGTTGCACTGAAAAACTTAGAATATAAAAAACGCACAGTGTAGTACATAGTATATGAGTGAGTTGCACTGAAAAACTTAGAATTTAAGAAACGCACAGTGTAGTACATAGTATATGAGTGAGTTGCACTGAAAAACTTAGAATATAAGAAACGCACAGTGTAGTACATAGTATATGAGTGAGTTGCACTGAAAAACTTAGAATATAAGAAACGCACAGTGTAGTACATAGTATATGAGTGAGTTGCACTGAAAAACTTAGAATATAAAAAACGCACAGTGTAGTACATAGTATATGAGTGAGTTGCACTGAAAAACTTAGAATATAAGAAACGCACAGTGTAGTACATAGTATATGAGTGAGTTGCACTGAAAAACTTGAATTTACTGAAAAACGCGCATTACACGAAATGCACAGTGTAGTACATAGTATATGAGTGAGTTGCACTCAAAAACTTAGAATATAAGAAACGCACAGTGTAGTACATAGTATATGAGTGAGTTGCACTGAAAAACTTAGAATATAAGAAACGCACAGTGTAGTACATAGTATATGAGTGAGTTGCACTGAAAAACTTAGAATATAAGAAACGCACAGTGTAGTACAAAGTATATGAGTGAGTTGCACTGAAAAACTTAGAATATAAGAAACGCACAGTGTAGTACATAGTATATGAGTGAGTTGCACTGAAAAACTTAGAATATAAGAAACGCACAGTGTAGTGCATAGTATATGAGTGAGTTGCCCTGAAAAACTTAGAATATAAGAAACGCACAGTATAGTACATAGTATATGAATGAGTTGCACTGAAAAACTTAGAATTTACTGAACAACCCGCATTACACGAAATGCACAGTGTAGTACATAGTATATGAGTGAGTTGCACTGAAAAACTTAGAATATAAGAAACGCACAGTGTAGTACATAGTATATGAGTGAGTTGCACTGAAAAACTTAGAATATAAGAAACGCATAGTGTACTACATAGTATATGAGTGAGTTGCACTGAAAAACTTAGAATATAAGAAACGCACAGTGTAGTACATAGTATATGAGTGAGTTGCACTGAAAAACTTAGAATATAAGAAACGCACAGTGTAGTACATAGTATATGAGTGAGTTGCACTGAAAAACTTAGAATTTAAGAAACGCACAGTGTAGTACATAGTATATGAGTGAGTTGCACTGAAAAACTTAGAATATAAGAAACGCACAGTGTAGTACATAGTATATGAGTGAGTTGCACTGAAAAACTTAGAATATAAGAAACGCACAGTGTAGTACATAGTATATGAGTGAGTTGCACTGAAAAACTTAGAATATAAGATACGCACAGTGTAGTACATAGTATATGAGTGAGTTGCACTGAAAAACTTAGAATTTACTGAAAAACCCGCATTACACGAAATGCACAGTGTAGTACATAGTATATGAGTGAGTTTCACTGAAAAACTTAGAATATAAGAAACGCACAGTGTAGTACATAGTATATGAGTGAGTTGCACTGAAAAACTTAGAATATAAGAAACGCACAGTGTAGTACATAGTATATGAGTGAGTTGCACTGAAAAACTTAGAATATAAGAAACGCACAGTATAGTACATAGTATATGAGTGAGTTGCACTGAAAAACTTAGAATATAAGAAACGCACAGTGTAGTACATAGTATATGAGTGAGTTGCACTGAAAAACTTAGAATATAAGAAACGCACAGTGTAGTACATAGTATATGAGTGAGTAGCACTGAAAAACTTAGAATATAAGAAACGCACAGTGTAGTACATAGTATATGAGTGAGTTGCACTGAAAAACTTAGAATATAAGAAACGCACAGTGTAGTACATAGTATATGAGTGAGTTGCACTGAAAAACTTAGAATTTAAGAAACGCACAGTGTAGTACATAGTATATGAGTGAGTTGCACTGAAAAACTTAGAATATAAGAAACGCACAGTGTAGTACATAGTATATGAGTGAGTTGCACTGAAAAACTTAGAATATAAGAAACGCACAGTGTAGTACATAGTATATGAGTGAGTTGCACTGAAAAACTTAGAATATAAAAAACGCACAGTGTAGTACATAGTATATGAGTGAGTTGCACTGAAAAACTTAGAATATAAGAAACGCACAGTGTAGTACATAGTATATGAGTGAGTTGCACTGAAAAACTTGAATTTACTGAAAAACGCGCATTACACGAAATGCACAGTGTAGTACATAGTATATGAGTGAGTTGCACTCAAAAACTTAGAATATAAGAAACGCACAGTGTAGTACATAGTATATGAGTGAGTTGCACTGAAAAACTTAGAATATAAGAAACGCACAGTGTAGTACATAGTATATGAGTGAGTTGCACTGAAAAACTTAGAATATAAGAAACGCACAGTGTAGTACAAAGTATATGAGTGAGTTGCACTGAAAAACTTAGAATATAAGAAACGCACAGTGTAGTACATAGTATATGAGTGAGTTGCACTGAAAAACTTAGAATATAAGAAACGCACAGTGTAGTGCATAGTATATGAGTGAGTTGCCCTGAAAAACTTAGAATATAAGAAACGCACAGTATAGTACATAGTATATGAATGAGTTGCACTGAAAAACTTAGAATTTACTGAACAACCCGCATTACACGAAATGCACAGTGTAGTACATAGTATATGAGTGAGTTGCACTGAAAAACTTAGAATATAAGAAACGCACAGTGTAGTACATAGTATATGAGTGAGTTGCACTGAAAAACTTAGAATATAAGAAACGCACAGTGTAGTACATAGTATATGAGTGAGTTGCATTGAAAAACTTAGAATATAAGAAACGCACAGTGTAGTGCATAGTATATGAGTGAGTTGCACTGAAAAACTTAGAATATAAGAAACGCACAGTATAGTACATAGTATATGAATGAGTTGCACTGAAAAACTTAGAATTTACTGAAAAACCCGCATTACACGAAATTCACAGTGTAGTACATAGTATATGAGTGAGTTGCACTGAAAAACTTAGAATATAAGAAACGCACAGTGTAGTACATAGTATATGAGTGAGTTGCACTGAAAAACTTAGAATATAAGAAACGCACAGTGTAGTACATATTATATGAGTGAGTTGCACTGAAAAACTTAGAATATAAGAAACGCACAGTGTAGTACATAGTATATGAGTGAGTTGCACTGAAAAACTTAGAATATAAGAAACGCACAGTGTAGTACATAGTATATGAGTGAGTTGCACTGAAAAACTTAGAATATAAGAAACGCACAGTGTAGTACATAGTATATGAGTGAGTTGCACTGAAAAACTTAGAATATAAAAAACGCACAGTGTAGTACATAGTATATGAGTGAGTTGCACTGAAAAACTTAGAATATAAGAAACGCACAGTGTAGTACATAGTATATGAGTGAGTTGCACTCAAAAACCTTAATTTACTGAAAAACCCGCATTACACGAAATGCACAGTGTAGTACATAGTATATGAGTGAGTTGCTCTCAAAAACTTAGAATATAAGAAACGCACAGTGTAGTACATAGTATATGAGTGAGTTGCACTGAAAAACTTAGAATTTAAGAAACGCACAGTGTAGTACATAGTATATGAGTGAGTTGCACTGAAAAACTTAGAATATAAGAAACGCACAGTGTAGTACATAGTATATGAGTGAGTTGCACTGAAAAACTTAGAATATAAGAAACGCACAGTGTAGTACATAGTATATGAGTGAGTTGCACTGAAAAACTTAGAATATAAAAAACGCACAGTGTAGTACATAGTATATTAGTGAGTTGCACTGAAAAACTTAGAATATAAGAAACGCACAGTGTAGTACATAGTATATGAGTGAGTTGCACTGAAAAACTTGAATTTACTGAAAAACGCGCATTACACGAAATGCACAGTGTAGTACATAGTATATGAGTGAGTTGCACTCAAAAACTTAGAATATAAGAAACGCACAGTGTAGTACATAGTATATGAGTGAGTTGCACTGAAAAACTTAGAATATAAGAAACGCACAGTGTAGTAAGTAGTATATGAGTGAGTTGCACTGAAAAACTTAGAATATAAGAAACGCACAGTGTAGTACAAAGTATATGAGTGAGTTGCACTGAAAAACTTAGAATATAAGAAACGCACAGTGTAGTACATAGTATATGAGTGAGTTGCACTGAAAAACTTAGAATATAAGAAACGCACAGTGTAGTACATAGTATATGAGTGAGTTGCACTGAAAAACTTAGAATATAAGAAACGCACAGTGTAGTACATAGTATATGAGTGAGTTGCACTGAAAAACTTAGAATATAAGAAACGCACAGTGTAGTACATAGTATATGAGTGAGTTGCATTGAAAAACTTAGAATATAAGAAACGCACAGTGTAGTGCATAGTATATGAGTGAGTTGCCCTGGAAAACTTAGAATATAAGAAACGCACAGTATAGTACATAGTATATGAATGAGTTGCACTGAAAAACTTAGAATTTACTGAAAAACCCGCATTACACGAAATGCACAGTGTAGTACATAGTATATGAGTGAGTTTCACTGAAAAACTTAGAATATAAGAAACGCACAGTGTAGTACATAGTATATGAGTGAGTTGCACTGAAAAACTTAGAATATAAGAAACGCACAGTGTAGTACATAGTATATGAGTGAGTTGCACTGAAAAACTTAGAATATAAGAAACGCATAGTGTACTACATAGTATATGAGTGAGTTGCACTGAAAAACTTAGAATATAAGAAACGCACAGTGTAGTACATAGTATATGAGTGAGTTGCACTGAAAAACTTAGAATATAAGAAACGCACAGTGTAGTACATAGTATATGAGTGAGTAGCACTGAAAAACTTAGAATATAAGAAACGCACAGTGTAGTACATAGTATATGAGTGAGTTGCACTGAAAAACTTAGAATATAAGAAACGCACAGTGTAGTACATAGTATATGAGTGAGTTGCACTGAAAAACTTAGAATTTAAGAAACGCACAGTGTAGTACATAGTATATGAGTGAGTTGCACTGAAAAACTTAGAATATAAGAAACGCACAGTGTAGTACATAGTATATGAGTGAGTTGCACTGAAAAACTTAGAATATAAGAAACGCACAGTGTAGTACATAGTATATGAGTGAGTTGCACTGAAAAACTTAGAATATAAAAAACGCACAGTGTAGTACATAGTATATGAGTGAGTTGCACTGAAAAACTTAGAATATAAGAAACGCACAGTGTAGTACATAGTATATGAGTGAGTTGCACTGAAAAACTTGAATTTACTGAAAAACGCGCATTACACGAAATGCACAGTGTAGTACATAGTATATGAGTGAGTTGCACTCAAAAACTTAGAATATAAGAAACGCACAGTGTAGTACATAGTATATGAGTGAGTTGCACTGAAAAACTTAGAATATAAGAAACGCACAGTGTAGTACATAGTATATGAGTGAGTTGCACTGAAAAACTTAGAATATAAGAAACGCACAGTGTAGTACAAAGTATATGAGTGAGTTGCACTGAAAAACTTAGAATATAAGAAACGCACAGTGTAGTACATAGTATATGAGTGAGTTGCACTGAAAAACTTAGAATATAAAAAACGCACAGTGTAGTACATAGTATATGAGTGAGTTGCACTGAAAAACTTAGAATTTAAGAAACGCACAGTGTAGTACATAGTATATGAGTGAGTTGCACTGAAAAACTTAGAATATAAGAAACGCACAGTGTAGTACATAGTATATGAGTGAGTTGCACTGAAAAACTTAGAATATAAGAAACGCACAGTGTAGTACATAGTATATGAGTGAGTTGCACTGAAAAACTTAGAATATAAAAAACGCACAGTGTAGTACATAGTATATGAGTGAGTTGCACTGAAAAACTTAGAATATAAGAAACGCACAGTGTAGTACATAGTATATGAGTGAGTTGCACTGAAAAACTTGAATTTACTGAAAAACGCGCATTACACGAAATGCACAGTGTAGTACATAGTATATGAGTGAGTTGCACTCAAAAACTTAGAATATAAGAAACGCACAGTGTAGTACATAGTATATGAGTGAGTTGCACTGAAAAACTTAGAATATAAGAAACGCACAGTGTAGTACATAGTATATGAGTGAGTTGCACTGAAAAACTTAGAATATAAGAAACGCACAGTGTAGTACAAAGTATATGAGTGAGTTGCACTGAAAAACTTAGAATATAAGAAACGCACAGTGTAGTACATAGTATATGAGTGAGTTGCACTGAAAAACTTAGAATATAAGAAACGCACAGTGTAGTGCATAGTATATGAGTGAGTTGCCCTGAAAAACTTAGAATATAAGAAACGCACAGTATAGTACATAGTATATGAATGAGTTGCACTGAAAAACTTAGAATTTACTGAACAACCCGCATTACACGAAATGCACAGTGTAGTACATAGTATATGAGTGAGTTGCACTGAAAAACTTAGAATATAAGAAACGCACAGTGTAGTACATAGTATATGAGTGAGTTGCACTGAAAAACTTAGAATATAAGAAACGCATAGTGTACTACATAGTATATGAGTGAGTTGCACTGAAAAACTTAGAATATAAGAAACGCACAGTGTAGTACATAGTATATGAGTGAGTTGCACTGAAAAACTTAGAATATAAGAAACGCACAGTGTAGTACATAGTATATGAGTGAGTTGCACTGAAAAACTTAGAATTTAAGAAACGCACAGTGTAGTACATAGTATATGAGTGAGTTGCACTGAAAAACTTAGAATATAAGAAACGCACAGTGTAGTACATAGTATATGAGTGAGTTGCACTGAAAAACTTAGAATATAAGAAACGCACAGTGTAGTACATAGTATATGAGTGAGTTGCACTGAAAAACTTAGAATATAAGATACGCACAGTGTAGTACATAGTATATGAGTGAGTTGCACTGAAAAACTTAGAATTTACTGAAAAACCCGCATTACACGAAATGCACAGTGTAGTACATAGTATATGAGTGAGTTTCACTGAAAAACTTAGAATATAAGAAACGCACAGTGTAGTACATAGTATATGAGTGAGTTGCACTGAAAAACTTAGAATATAAGAAACGCACAGTGTAGTACATAGTATATGAGTGAGTTGCACTGAAAAACTTAGAATATAAGAAACGCACAGTATAGTACATAGTATATGAGTGAGTTGCACTGAAAAACTTAGAATATAAGAAACGCACAGTGTAGTACATAGTATATGAGTGAGTTGCACTGAAAAACTTAGAATATAAGAAACGCACAGTGTAGTACATAGTATATGAGTGAGTAGCACTGAAAAACTTAGAATATAAGAAACGCACAGTGTAGTACATAGTATATGAGTGAGTTGCACTGAAAAACTTAGAATATAAGAAACGCACAGTGTAGTACATAGTATATGAGTGAGTTGCACTGAAAAACTTAGAATTTAAGAAACGCACAGTGTAGTACATAGTATATGAGTGAGTTGCACTGAAAAACTTAGAATATAAGAAACGCACAGTGTAGTACATAGTATATGAGTGAGTTGCACTGAAAAACTTAGAATATAAGAAACGCACAGTGTAGTACATAGTATATGAGTGAGTTGCACTGAAAAACTTAGAATATAAAAAACGCACAGTGTAGTACATAGTATATGAGTGAGTTGCACTGAAAAACTTAGAATATAAGAAACGCACAGTGTAGTACATAGTATATGAGTGAGTTGCACTGAAAAACTTGAATTTACTGAAAAACGCGCATTACACGAAATGCACAGTGTAGTACATAGTATATGAGTGAGTTGCACTCAAAAACTTAGAATATAAGAAACGCACAGTGTAGTACATAGTATATGAGTGAGTTGCACTGAAAAACTTAGAATATAAGAAACGCACAGTGTAGTACATAGTATATGAGTGAGTTGCACTGAAAAACTTAGAATATAAGAAACGCACAGTGTAGTACAAAGTATATGAGTGAGTTGCACTGAAAAACTTAGAATATAAGAAACGCACAGTGTAGTACATAGTATATGAGTGAGTTGCACTGAAAAACTTAGAATATAAGAAACGCACAGTGTAGTGCATAGTATATGAGTGAGTTGCCCTGAAAAACTTAGAATATAAGAAACGCACAGTATAGTACATAGTATATGAATGAGTTGCACTGAAAAACTTAGAATTTACTGAACAACCCGCATTACACGAAATGCACAGTGTAGTACATAGTATATGAGTGAGTTGCACTGAAAAACTTAGAATATAAGAAACGCACAGTGTAGTACATAGTATATGAGTGAGTTGCACTGAAAAACTTAGAATATAAGAAACGCACAGTGTAGTACATAGTATATGAGTGAGTTGCATTGAAAAACTTAGAATATAAGAAACGCACAGTGTAGTGCATAGTATATGAGTGAGTTGCACTGAAAAACTTAGAATATAAGAAACGCACAGTATAGTACATAGTATATGAATGAGTTGCACTGAAAAACTTAGAATTTACTGAAAAACCCGCATTACACGAAATTCACAGTGTAGTACATAGTATATGAGTGAGTTGCACTGAAAAACTTAGAATATAAGAAACGCACAGTGTAGTACATAGTATATGAGTGAGTTGCACTGAAAAACTTAGAATATAAGAAACGCACAGTGTAGTACATATTATATGAGTGAGTTGCACTGAAAAACTTAGAATATAAGAAACGCACAGTGTAGTACATAGTATATGAGTGAGTTGCACTGAAAAACTTAGAATATAAGAAACGCACAGTGTAGTACATAGTATATGAGTGAGTTGCACTGAAAAACTTAGAATATAAGAAACGCACAGTGTAGTACATAGTATATGAGTGAGTTGCACTGAAAAACTTAGAATATAAAAAACGCACAGTGTAGTACATAGTATATGAGTGAGTTGCACTGAAAAACTTAGAATATAAGAAACGCACAGTGTAGTACATAGTATATGAGTGAGTTGCACTCAAAAACCTTAATTTACTGAAAAACCCGCATTACACGAAATGCACAGTGTAGTACATAGTATATGAGTGAGTTGCTCTCAAAAACTTAGAATATAAGAAACGCACAGTGTAGTACATAGTATATGAGTGAGTTGCACTGAAAAACTTAGAATATAAGAAACGCACAGTGTAGTACATAGTATATGAGTGAGTTGCACTGAAAAACTTAGAATATAAGAAACGCACAGTGTAGTACATAGTTTATGAGTGAGTTGCATTGAAAAACTTAGAATATAAGAAACGCACAGTGTAGTGCATAGTATATGAGTGAGTTGCACTGAAAAACATAGAATATAAGAAACGCACAGTATAGTACATAGTATATGAATGAGTTGCACTGAAAAACTTAGAATTTACTGAAAAACCCGCATTACACGAAATTCACAGTGTAGTACATAGTATATGAGTGAGTTGCACTGAAAAACTTAGAATATAAGAAACGCACAGTGTAGTACATAGTATATGAGTGAGTTGCACTGAAAAACTTAGAATATAAGAAACGCACAGTGTAGTACATAGTATATGAGGGAGTTGCACTGAAAAACTTGAATTTACTGAAAAACCCGCATTACACGAAATGCACAGTGTAGTACATAGTATATGAGTGAGTTGCACTCAAAAACTTAGAATATAAGAAACGCACAGTGTAGTACATAGTATATGAGTGAGTTGCACTGAAAAACTTAGAATATAAGAAACGCACAGTGTAGTAAGTAGTATATGAGTGAGTTGCACTGAAAAACTTAGAATATAAGAAACGCACAGTGTAGTACAAAGTATATGAGTGAGTTGCACTGAAAAACTTAGAATATAAGAAACGCACAGTGTAGTACATAATATATGAGTGAGTTGCACTGAAAAACTTAGAATATAAGAAACGCAAAGTGTAGTACATAGTATATGAGTGAGTTGCACTGAAAAACTTAGAATATAAGAAACGCACAGTGTAGTACATAGTATATGAGTGAGTTTCACTGAAAAACTTAGAATATAAGAAACGCACAGTGTAGTACATAGTATATGAGTGAGTTGCATTGAAAAACTTAGAATATAAGAAACGCACAGTGTAGTGCATAGTATATGAGTGAGTTGCACTGAAAAACTTAGAATATAAGAAACGCACAGTGTAGTACATAGTATATGAGTGAGTTGCACTGAAAAACTTGAATTTACTGAAAAACCCGCATTACACGAAATGCACAGTGTAGTACATAGTATATGAGTGAGTTGCTCTCAAAAACTTAGAATATAAGAAACGCACAGTGTAGTACATAGTATATGAGTGAGTTGCACTGAAAAACTTAGAATATAAGAAACGCACAGTGTAGTACATAGTATATGAGTGAGTTGCACTGAAAAACTTAGAATATAAGAAACGCACAGTGTAGTACATAGTATATGAGTGAGTTGCATTGAAAAACTTAGAATATAAGAAACGCACAGTGTAGTGCATAGTATATGAGTGAGTTGCACTGAAAAACTTAGAATATAAGAAACGCACAGTATAGTACATAGTATATGAATGAGTTGCACTGAAAAACTTAGAATTTACTGAAAAACCAGCATTACACGAAATTCACAGTGTAGTACATAGTATATGAGTGAGTTGCACTGAAAAACTTAGAATATAAGAAACGCACAGTGTAGTACATAGTATATGAGTGAGTTGCACTGAAAAACTTAGAATATAAGAAACGCACAGTGTAGTACATATTATATGAGTGAGTTGCACTGAAAAACTTAGAATATAAGAAACGCACAGTGTAGTACATAGTATATGAGTGAGTTGCACTGAAAAACTTAGAATATAAGAAACGCACAGTGTAGTACATAGTATATGAGTGAGTTGCACTGAAAAACTTAGAATATAAGAAACGCACAGTGTAGTACATAGTATATGAGTGAGTTGCACTGAAAAACTTAGAATATAAGAAACGCACAGTGTAGTACATAGTATATGAGTGAGTTGCACTGAAAAACTTAGAATATAAAAAACGCACAGTGTAGTACATAGTATATGAGTGAGTTGCACTGAAAAACTTAGAATATAAGAAACGCACAGTGTAGTACATAGTATATGAGTGAGTTGCACTCAAAAACCTTAATTTACTGAAAAACCCGCATTACACGAAATGCACAGTGTAGTACATAGTATATGAGTGAGTTGCTCTCAAAAACTTAGAATATAAGAAACGCACAGTGTAGTACATAGTATATGAGTGAGTTGCACTGAAAAACTTAGAATATAAGAAACGCACAGTGTAGTACATAGTATATGAGTGAGTTGCACTGAAAAACTTAGAATATAAGAAACGCACAGTGTAGTATATAGTTTATGAGTGAGTTGCATTGAAAAACTTAGAATATAAGAAACGCACAGTGTAGTGCATAGTATATGAGTGAGTTGCACTGAAAAACATAGAATATAAGAAACGCACAGTATAGTACATAGTATATGAATGAGTTGCACTGAAAAACTTAGAATTTACTGAAAAACCCGCATTACACGAAATTCACAGTGTAGTACATAGTATATGAGTGAGTTGCACTGAAAAACTTAGAATATAAGAAACGCACAGTGTAGTACATAGTATATGAGTGAGTTGCACTGAAAAACTTAGAATATAAGAAACGCACAGTGTAGTACATAGTATATGAAGGAGTTGCACTGAAAAACTTGAATTTACTGAAAAACCCGCATTACACGAAATGCACAGTGTAGTACATAGTATATGAGTGAGTTGCACTCAAAAACTTAGAATATAAGAAACGCACAGTGTAGTACATAGTATATGAGTGAGTTGCACTGAAATACTTAGAATATAAGAAACGCACAGTGTAGTAAGTAGTATATGAGTGAGTTGCACTGAAAAACTTAGAATATAAGAAACGCACAGTGTAGTACAAAGTATATGAGTGAGTTGCACTGAAAAACTTAGAATATAAGAAACGCACAGTGTAGTACATAGTATATGAGTGAGTTGCACTGAAAAACTTAGAATATAAGAAACGCACAGTTTAGTACATAGTATATGAGTGAGTTGCACTGAAAAACTTAGAATATAAGAAACGCACAGTGTAGTACATAGTATATGAGTGAGTTGCAATGAAAAACTTAGAATATAAGAAACGCACAGTGTAGTACATAGTATATGAGTGAGTTGCATTGAAAAACTTAGAATATAAGAAACGCACAGTGTAGTGCATAGTATATGAGTGAGTTGCACTGAAAAACTTAGAATATAAGAAACGCACAGTGTAGTACATAGTATATGAGTGAGTTGCACTGAAAAACTTGAATTTACTGAAAAACCCGCATTACACGAAATGCACAGTGTAGTACATAGTATATGAGTGAGTTGCACTCAAAAACTTAGAATATAAGAAACGCACAGTGTAGTACATAGTATATGAGTGAGTTGCACTGAAAAACTTAGAATATAAGAAACGCACAGTGTAGTAAGTAGTATATGAGTGAGTTGCACTGAAAAACTTAGAATATAAGAAACTCACAGTGTAGTACAAAGTATATGAGTGAGTTGCACTGAAAAACTTAGAATATAAGAAACGCACAGTGTAGTACATAGTATATGAGTGAGTTGCACTGAAAAACTTAGAATATAAGAAACGCACAGTGTAGTACATAGTATATGAGTGAGTTGCACTGAAAAACTTAGAATATAAGAAACGCACAGTGTAGTACATAGTATATGAGTGAGTTGCACTGAAAAACTTAGAATATAAGAAACGCACAGTGTAATACATAGTATATGAGTGAGATGCACTGAAAAACTTAGAATTTAAGAAACGCACAGTGTAGTACATAGTATATGAGTGAGTTGCACTGTAAAACTTAGAATATAAGAAACGCACATTGTAGTACATAGTATATGAGTGAGTTGCACTGAAAAACTTAGAATATAAGAAACGCACAGTGTAGTACATAGTATATGAGTGAGTTGCACTCAAAAACTTAGAATATAAGAAACGCACAGTGTAGTACATAGTATATGAGTGAGTTGCACTGAAAAACTTAGAATATAAGAAACGCACAGTGTAGTAAGTAGTATATGAGTGAGTTGCACTGAAAAACTTAGAATATAAGAAACGCACAGTGTTGTACAAATTATATGAGTGAGTTGCACTGAAAAACTTAGAATATAAGAAACGCACAGTGTAGTACATAGTATATGAGTGAGTTGCACTGAAAAACTTAGAATATAAGAAACGCACAGTGTAGTACATAGTATATGAGTGAGTTGCACTGAAAAACTTAGAATATAAGAAACGCACAGTGTAGTACATAGTATATGAGTGAGTTGCACTGAAAAACTTAGAATATAAGAAACGCACAGTGTAGTACATAGTATATGAGTGAGTTGCATTGAAAAACTTAGAATATAAGAAACGCACAGTGTAGTGCATAGTATATGAGTGAGTTGCCCTGAAAAACTTAGAATATAAGAAACGCACAGTGTAGTACATAGTATATGAGTGAGTTGCACTGAAAAACTTGAATTTACTGAAAAACCCGCATTACACGAAATGCACAGTGTAGTACATAGTATATGAGTGAGTTGCTCTCAAAAACTTAGAATATAAGAAACGCACAGTGTAGTACATAGTATATGAGTGAGTTGCACTGAAAAACTTAGAATATAAGAAACGCACAGTGTAGTACATAGTATATGAGTGAGTTGCACTGAAAAACTTAGAATATAAGAAACGCACAGTGTAGTACATAGTATATGAGTGAGTTGCATTGAAAAACTTAGAATATAAGAAACGCACAGTGTAGTGCATAGTATATGAGTGAGTTGCACTGAAAAACTTAGAATATAAGAAACGCACAGTATAGTACATAGTATATGAATGAGTTGCACTGAAAAACTTAGAATTTACTGAAAAACCCGCATTACACGAAATTCACAGTGTAGTACATAGTATATGAGTGAGTTGCACTGAAAAACTTAGAATATAAGAAACGCACAGTGTAGTACATAGTATATGAGTGAGTTGCACTGAAAAACGTAGAATATAAGAAACGCACAGTGTAGTACATATTATATGAGTGAGTTGCACTGAAAAACTTAGAATATAAGAAACGCACAGTGTAGTACATAGTATATGAGTGAGTTGCACTGAAAAACTTAGAATATAAGAAACGCACAGTGTAGTACATAGTATATGAGTGAGTTGCACTGAAAAACTTAGAATATAAGAAACGCACAGTGTAGTACATAGTATATGAGTGAGTTGCACTGAAAAACTTAGAATATAAGAAACGCACAGTGTAGTACATAGTATATGAGTGAGTTGCACTGAAAAACTTAGAATATAAAAAACGCACAGTGTAGTACATAGTATATGAGTGAGTTGCACTGAAAAACTTAGAATATAAGAAACGCACAGTGTAGTACATAGTATATGAGTGAGTTGCACTCAAAAACCTTAATTTACTGAAAAACCCGCATTACACGAAATGCACAGTGTAGTACATAGTATATGAGTGAGTTGCTCTCAAAAACTTAGAATATAAGAAACGCACAGTGTAGTACATAGTATATGAGTGAGTTGCACTGAAAAACTTAGAATATAAGAAACGCACAGTGTAGTACATAGTATATGAGTGAGTTGCACTGAAAAACTTAGAATATAAGAAACGCACAGTGTAGTATATAGTTTATGAGTGAGTTGCATTGAAAAACTTAGAATATAAGAAACTCACAGTGTAGTGCATAGTATATGAGTGAGTTGCACTGAAAAACATAGAATATAAGAAACGCACAGTATAGTACATAGTATATGAATGAGTTGCACTGAAAAACTTAGAATTTACTGAAAAACCCGCATTACACGAAATTCACAGTGTAGTACATAGTATATGAGTGAGTTGCACTGAAAAACTTAGAATATAAGAAACGCACAGTGTAGTACATAGTATATGAGTGAGTTGCACTGAAAAACTTAGAATATAAGAAACGCACAGTGTAGTACATAGTATATGAGGGAGTTGCACTGAAAAACTTGAATTTACTGAAAAACCCGCATTACACGAAATGCACAGTGTAGTACATAGTATATGAGTGAGTTGCACTCAAAAACTTAGAATATAAGAAACGCACAGTGTAGTACATAGTATATGAGTGAGTTGCACTGAAAAACTTAGAATATAAGAAACGCACAGTGTAGTAAGTAGTATATGAGTGAGTTGCACTGAAAAACTTAGAATATAAGAAACGCACAGTGTAGTACAAAGTATATGAGTGAGTTGCACTGAAAAACTTAGAATATAAGAAACGCACAGTGTAGTACATAGTATATGAGTGAGTTGCACTGAAAAACTTAGAATATAAGAAACGCACAGTGTAGTACATAGTATATGAGTGAGTTGCACTGAAAAACTTAGAATATAAGAAACGCACAGTGTAGTACATAGTATATGAGTGAGTTGCAATGAAAAACTTAGAATATAAGAAACGCACAGTGTAGTACATAGTATATGAGTGAGTTGCATTGAAAAACTTAGAATATAAGAAACGCACAGTGTAGTGCATAGTATATGAGTGAGTTGCACTGAAAAACTTAGAATATAAGAAACGCACAGTGTAGTACATAGTATATGAGTGAGTTGCACTGAAAAACTTGAATTTACTGAAAAACCCGCATTACACGAAATGCACAGTGTAGTACATAGTATATGAGTGAGTTGCACTCAAAAACTTAGAATATAAGAAACGCACAGTGTAGTACATAGTATATGAGTGAGTTGCACTGAAAAACTTAGAATATAAGAAACGCACAGTGTAGTAAGTAGTATATGAGTGAGTTGCACTGAAAAACTTAGAATATAAGAAACTCACAGTGTAGTACAAAGTATATGAGTGAGTTGCACTGAAAAACTTAGAATATAAGAAACGCACAGTGTAGTACATAGTATATGAGTGAGTTGCACTGAAAAACTTAGAATATAAGAAACGCACAGTGTAGTACATAGTATATGAGTGAGTTGCACTGAAAAACTTAGAATATAAGAAACGCACAGTGTAGTACATAGTATATGAGTGAGTTGCACTGAAAAACTTAGAATATAAGAAACGCACAGTGTAATACATAGTATATGAGTGAGATGCACTGAAAAACTTAGAATTTAAGAAACGCACAGTGTAGTACATAGTATATGAGTGAGTTGCACTGTAAAACTTAGAATATAAGAAACGCACATTGTAGTACATAGTATATGAGTGAGTTGCACTGAAAAACTTAGAATATAAGAAACGCACAGTGTAGTACATAGTATATGAGTGAGTTGCACTCAAAAACTTAGAATATAAGAAACGCACAGTGTAGTACATAGTATATGAGTGAGTTGCACTGAAAAACTTAGAATATAAGAAACGCACAGTGTAGTAAGTAGTATATGAGTGAGTTGCACTGAAAAACTTAGAATATAAGAAACGCACAGTGTAGTACAAATTATATGAGTGAGTTGCACTGAAAAACTTAGAATATAAGAAACGCACAGTGTAGTACATAGTATATGAGTGAGTTGCACTGAAAAACTTAGAATATAAGAAACGCACAGTGTAGTACATAGTATATGAGTGAGTTGCACTGAAAAACTTAGAATATAAGAAACGCACAGTGTAGTACATAGTATATGAGTGAGTTGCACTGAAAAACTTAGAATATAAGAAACGCACAGTGTAGTACATAGTATATGAGTGAGTTGCATTGAAAAACTTAGAATATAAGAAACGCACAGTGTAGTGCATAGTATATGAGTGAGTTGCCCTGAAAAACTTAGAATATAAGAAACGCACAGTGTAGTACATAGTATATGAGTGAGTTGCACTGAAAAACTTGAATTTACTGAAAAACCCGCATTACACGAAATGCACAGTGTAGTACATAGTATATGAGTGAGTTGCTCTCAAAAACTTAGAATATAAGAAACGCACAGTGTAGTACATAGTATATGAGTGAGTTGCACTGAAAAACTTAGAATATAAGAAACGCACAGTGTAGTACATAGTATATGAGTGAGTTGCACTGAAAAACTTAGAATATAAGAAACGCACAGTGTAGTACATAGTATATGAGTGAGTTGCATTGAAAAACTTAGAATATAAGAAACGCACAGTGTAGTGCATAGTATATGAGTGAGTTGCACTGAAAAACTTAGAATATAAGAAACGCACAGTATAGTACATAGTATATGAATGAGTTGCACTGAAAAACTTAGAATTTACTGAAAAACCCGCATTACACGAAATTCACAGTGTAGTACATAGTATATGAGTGAGTTGCACTGAAAAACTTAGAATATAAGAAACGCACAGTGTAGTACATAGTATATGAGTGAGTTGCACTGAAAAACGTAGAATATAAGAAACGCACAGTGTAGTACATATTATATGAGTGAGTTGCACTGAAAAACTTAGAATATAAGAAACGCACAGTGTAGTACATAGTATATGAGTGAGTTGCACTCAAAAACCTTAATTTACTGAAAAACCCGCATTACACGAAATGCACAGTGTAGTACATAGTATATGAGTGAGTTGCTCTCAAAAACTTAGAATATAAGAAACGCACAGTGTAGTACATAGTATATGAGTGAGTTGCACTGAAAAACTTAGAATATAAGAAACGCACAGTGTAGTACATAGTATATGAGTGAGTTGCACTGAAAAACTTAGAATATAAGAAACGCACAGTGTAGTATATAGTTTATGAGTGAGTTGCATTGAAAAACTTAGAATATAAGAAACGCACAGTGTAGTGCATAGTATATGAGTGAGTTGCACTGAAAAACATAGAATATAAGAAACGCACAGTATAGTACATAGTATATGAATGAGTTGCACTGAAAAACTTAGAATTTACTGAAAAACCCGCATTACACGAAATTCACAGTGTAGTACATAGTATATGAGTGAGTTGCACTGAAAAACTTAGAATATAAGAAACGCACAGTGTAGTACATAGTATATGAGTGAGTTGCACTGAAAAACTTAGAATATAAGAAACGCACAGTGTAGTACATAGTATATGAGGGAGTTGCACTGAAAAACTTGAATTTACTGAAAAACCCGCATTACACGAAATGCACAGTGTAGTACATAGTATATGAGTGAGTTGCACTCAAAAACTTAGAATATAAGAAACGCACAGTGTAGTACATAGTATATGAGTGAGTTGCACTGAAAAACTTAGAATATAAGAAACGCACAGTGTAGTAAGTAGTATATGAGTGAGTTGCACTGAAAAACTTAGAATATAAGAAACGCACAGTGTAGTACAAAGTATATGAGTGAGTTGCACTGAAAAACTTAGAATATAAGAAACGCACAGTGTAGTACATAGTATATGAGTGAGTTGCACTGAAAAACTTAGAATATAAGAAACGCACAGTGTAGTACATAGTATATGAGTGAGTTGCACTGAAAAACTTAGAATATAAGAAACGCACAGTGTAGTACATAGTATATGAGTGAGTTGCAATGAAAAACTTAGAATATAAGAAACGCACAGTGTAGTACATAGTATATGAGTGAGTTGCATTGAAAAACTTAGAATATAAGAAACGCACAGTGTAGTGCATAGTATATGAGTGAGTTGCACTGAAAAACTTAGAATATAAGAAACGCACAGTGTAGTACATAGTATATGAGTGAGTTGCACTGAAAAACTTGAATTTACTGAAAAACCCGCATTACACGAAATGCACAGTGTAGTACATAGTATATGAGTGAGTTGCACTCAAAAACTTAGAATATAAGAAACGCACAGTGTAGTACATAGTATATGAGTGAGTTGCACTGAAAAACTTAGAATATAAGAAACGCACAGTGTAGTAAGTAGTATATGAGTGAGTTGCACTGAAAAACTTAGAATATAAGAAACTCACAGTGTAGTACAAAGTATATGAGTGAGTTGCACTGAAAAACTTAGAATATAAGAAACGCACAGTGTAGTACATAGTATATGAGTGAGTTGCACTGAAAAACTTAGAATATAAGAAACGCACAGTGTAGTACATAGTATATGAGTGAGTTGCACTGAAAAACTTAGAATATAAGAAACGCACAGTGTAGTACATAGTATATGAGTGAGTTGCACTGAAAAACTTAGAATATAAGAAACGCACAGTGTAATACATAGTATATGAGTGAGATGCACTGAAAAACTTAGAATTTAAGAAACGCACAGTGTAGTACATAGTATATGAGTGAGTTGCACTGTAAAACTTAGAATATAAGAAACGCACATTGTAGTACATAGTATATGAGTGAGTTGCACTGAAAAACTTAGAATATAAGAAACGCACAGTGTAGTACATAGTATATGAGTGAGTTGCACTCAAAAACTTAGAATATAAGAAACGCACAGTGTAGTACATAGTATATGAGTGAGTTGCACTGAAAAACTTAGAATATAAGAAACGCACAGTGTAGTAAGTAGTATATGAGTGAGTTGCACTGAAAAACTTAGAATATAAGAAACGCACAGTGTAGTACAAATTATATGAGTGAGTTGCACTGAAAAACTTAGAATATAAGAAACGCACAGTGTAGTACATAGTATATGAGTGAGTTGCACTGAAAAACTTAGAATATAAGAAACGCACAGTGTAGTACATAGTATATGAGTGAGTTGCACTGAAAAACTTAGAATATAAGAAACGCACAGTGTAGTACATAGTATATGAGTGAGTTGCACTGAAAAACTTAGAATATAAGAAACGCACAGTGTAGTACATAGTATATGAGTGAGTTGCATTGAAAAACTTAGAATATAAGAAACGCACAGTGTAGTGCATAGTATATGAGTGAGTTGCCCTGAAAAACTTAGAATATAAGAAACGCACAGTGTAGTACATAGTATATGAGTGAGTTGCACTGAAAAACTTGAATTTACTGAAAAACCCGCATTACACGAAATGCACAGTGTAGTACATAGTATATGAGTGAGTTGCTCTCAAAAACTTAGAATATAAGAAACGCACAGTGTAGTACATAGTATATGAGTGAGTTGCACTGAAAAACTTAGAATATAAGAAACGCACAGTGTAGTACATAGTATATGAGTGAGTTGCACTGAAAAACTTAGAATATAAGAAACGCACAGTGTAGTACATAGTATATGAGTGAGTTGCATTGAAAAACTTAGAATATAAGAAACGCACAGTGTAGTGCATAGTATATGAGTGAGTTGCACTGAAAAACTTAGAATATAAGAAACGCACAGTATAGTACATAGTATATGAATGAGTTGCACTGAAAAACTTAGAATTTACTGAAAAACCCGCATTACACGAAATTCACAGTGTAGTACATAGTATATGAGTGAGTTGCACTGAAAAACTTAGAATATAAGAAACGCACAGTGTAGTACATAGTATATGAGTGAGTTGCACTGAAAAACGTAGAATATAAGAAACGCACAGTGTAGTACATATTATATGAGTGAGTTGCACTGAAAAACTTAGAATATAAGAAACGCACAGTGTAGTACATAGTATATGAGTGAGTTGCACTGAAAAACTTAGAATATAAGAAACGCACAGTGTAGTACATAGTATATGAGTGAGTTGCACTGAAAAACTTAGAATATAAGAAACGCACAGTGTAGTACCTAGTATATGAGTGAGTTGCACTGAAAAACTTAGAATATAAGAAACGCACAGTGTAGTACATAGTATATGAGTGAGTTGCACTGAAAAACTTAGAATATAAAAAACGCACAGTGTAGTACATAGTATATGAGTGAGTTGCACTGAAAAACTTAGAATATAAGAAACGCACAGTGTAGTACATAGTATATGAGTGAGTTGCACTCAAAAACCTTAATTTACTGAAAAACCCGCATTACACGAAATGCACAGTGTAGTACATAGTATATGAGTGAGTTGCTCTCAAAAACTTAGAATATAAGAAACGCACAGTGTAGTACATAGTATATGAGTGAGTTGCACTGAAAAACTTAGAATATAAGAAACGCACAGTGTAGTACATAGTATATGAGTGAGTTGCACTGAAAAACTTAGAATATAAGAAACGCACAGTGTAGTATATAGTTTATGATTGAGTTGCATTGAAAAACTTAGAATATAAGAAACGCACAGTGTAGTGCATAGTATATGAGTGAGTTGCACTGAAAAACATAGAATATAAGAAACGCACAGTATAGTACATAGTATATGAATGAGTTGCACTGAAAAACTTAGAATTTACTGAAAAACCCGCATTACACGAAATTCACAGTGTAGTACATAGTATATGAGTGAGTTGCACTGAAAAACTTAGAATATAAGAAACGCACAGTGTAGTACATAGTATATGAGTGAGTTGCACTGAAAAACTTAGAATATAAGAAACGCACAGTGTAGTACATAGTATATGAGGGAGTTGCACTGAAAAACTTGAATTTACTGAAAAACCCGCATTACACGAAATGCACAGTGTAGTACATAGTATATGAGTGAGTTGCACTCAAAAACTTAGAATATAAGAAACGCACAGTGTAGTACATAGTATATGAGTGAGTTGCACTGAAAAACTTAGAATATAAGAAACGCACAGTGTAGTAAGTAGTATATGAGTGAGTTGCACTGAAAAACTTAGAATATAAGAAACGCACAGTGTAGTACAAAGTATATGAGTGAGTTGCACTGAAAAACTTAGAATATAAGAAACGCACAGTGTAGTACATAGTATATGAGTGAGTTGCACTGAAAAACTTAGAATATAAGAAACGCACAGTGTAGTACATAGTATATGAGTGAGTTGCACTGAAAAACTTAGAATATAAGAAACGCACAGTGTAGTACATAGTATATGAGTGAGTTGCAATGAAAAACTTAGAATATAAGAAACGCACAGTGTAGTACATAGTATATGAGTGAGTTGCATTGAAAAACTTAGAATATAAGAAACGCACAGTGTAGTGCATAGTATATGAGTGAGTTGCACTGAAAAACTTAGAATATAAGAAACGCACAGTGTAGTACATAGTATATGAGTGAGTTGCACTCAAAAACCTTAATTTACTGAAAAACCCGCATTACACGAAATGCACAGTGTAGTACATAGTATATGAGTGAGTTGCTCTCAAAAACTTAGAATATAAGAAACGCACAGTGTAGTACATAGTATATGAGTGAGTTGCACTGAAAAACTTAGAATATAAGAAACGCACAGTGTAGTACATAGTATATGAGTGAGTTGCACTGAAAAACTTAGAATATAAGAAACGCACAGTGTAGTATATAGTTTATGAGTGAGTTGCATTGAAAAACTTAGAATATAAGAAACGCACAGTGTAGTGCATAGTATATGAGTGAGTTGCACTGAAAAACATAGAATATAAGAAACGCACAGTATAGTACATAGTATATGAATGAGTTGCACTGAAAAACTTAGAATTTACTGAAAAACCCGCATTACACGAAATTCACAGTGTAGTACATAGTATATGAGTGAGTTGCACTGAAAAACTTAGAATATAAGAAACGCACAGTGTAGTACATAGTATATGAGTGAGTTGCACTGAAAAACTTAGAATATAAGAAACGCACAGTGTAGTACATAGTATATGAGGGAGTTGCACTGAAAAACTTGAATTTACTGAAAAACCCGCATTACACGAAATGCACAGTGTAGTACATAGTATATGAGTGAGTTGCACTCAAAAACTTAGAATATAAGAAACGCACAGTGTAGTACATAGTATATGAGTGAGTTGCACTGAAAAACTTAGAATATAAGAAACGCACAGTGTAGTAAGTAGTATATGAGTGAGTTGCACTGAAAAACTTAGAATATAAGAAACGCACAGTGTAGTACAAAGTATATGAGTGAGTTGCACTGAAAAACTTAGAATATAAGAAACGCACAGTGTAGTACATAGTATATGAGTGAGTTGCACTGAAAAACTTAGAATATAAGAAACGCACAGTGTAGTACATAGTATATGAGTGAGTTGCACTGAAAAACTTAGAATATAAGAAACGCACAGTGTAGTACATAGTATATGAGTGAGTTGCAATGAAAAACTTAGAATATAAGAAACGCACAGTGTAGTACATAGTATATGAGTGAGTTGCATTGAAAAACTTAGAATATAAGAAACGCACAGTGTAGTGCATAGTATATGAGTGAGTTGCACTGAAAAACTTAGAATATAAGAAACGCACAGTGTAGTACATAGTATATGAGTGAGTTGCACTGAAAAACTTGAATTTACTGAAAAACCCGCATTACACGAAATGCACAGTGTAGTACATAGTATATGAGTGAGTTGCACTCAAAAACTTAGAATATAAGAAACGCACAGTGTAGTACATAGTATATGAGTGAGTTGCACTGAAAAACTTAGAATATAAGAAACGCACAGTGTAGTAAGTAGTATATGAGTGAGTTGCACTGAAAAACTTAGAATATAAGAAACGCACAGTGTAGTACAAAGTATATGAGTGAGTTGCACTGAAAAACTTAGAATATAAGAAACGCACAGTGTAGTACATAGTATATGAGTGAGTTGCACTGAAAAACTTATTATATAAGAAACGCACAGTGTAGTACATAGTATATGAGTGAGTTGCACTGAAAAACTTAGAATATAAGAAACGCACAGTGTAGTACATAGTATATGAGTGAGTTGCACTGAAAAACTTAGAATATAAGAAACGCACAGTGTAGTACATAGTATATGAGTGAGTTGCATTGAAAAACTTAGAATATAAGAAACGCACAGTGTAGTGCATAGTATATGAGTGAGTTGCCCTGAAAAACTTAGAATATAAGAAACGCACAGTATAGTACATAGTATATGAATGAGTTGCACTGAAAAACTTAGAATTTACTGAACAACCCGCATTACACGAAATGCACAGTGTAGTACATAGTATATGAGTGAGTTGCACTGAAAAACTTAGAATATAAGAAACGCACAGTGTAGTACATAGTATATGAGTGAGTTGCACTGAAAAACTTAGAATATAAGAAACGCACAGTGTAGTACATAGTATATGAGTGAGTTGCACTGAAAAACTTAGAATATAAGAAACGCACAGTGTAGTACATAGTATATGAGTGAGTTGCATTGAAAAACTTAGAATATAAGAAACGCACAGTGTAGTGCATAGTATATGAGTGAGTTGCCCTGAAAAACTTAGAATATAAGAAACGCACAGTATAGTACATAGTATATGAATGAGTTGCACTGAAAAACTTAGAATTTACTGAACAACCCGCATTACACGAAATGCACAGTGTAGTACATAGTATATGAGTGAGTTGCACTGAAAAACTTAGAATATAAGAAACGCACAGTGTAGTACATAGTATATGAGTGAGTTGCACTGAAAAACTTAGAATATAAGAAACGCACAGTGTAGTACATAGTATATGAGTGAGTTGCACTGAAAAACTTAGAATATAAGAAACGCACAGTGTAGTACATAGTATATGAGTGAGTTGCACTGAAAAACTTAGAATATAAGAAACGCACAGTGTAGTACATAGTATATGAGTGAGTTGCACTGAAAAACTTAGAATTTAAGAAACGCACAGTGTAGTACATAGTATATGAGTGAGTTGCACTGTAAAACTTAGAATATAAGAAACGCACAGTGTAGTACATAGTATATGAGTGAGTTGCACTGAAAAACTTAGAATATAAGAAACGCACAGTGTAGTACATAGTATATGAGTGAGTTGCACTGAAAAACTTAGAATATAAGAAACGCACAGTGTAGTACATAGTATATGAGTGAGTTGCACTGAAAAACTTACAATATAAGAAACGCACAGTGTAGTACATAGTATATGAATGAGTTGCACTGAAAAACTTAGAATATAAAAAACGCACAGTGTAGTACATAGTATATGAGTGAGTTGCACTGAAAAACTTAGAATATAAGAAACGCACAGTGTAGTACATAGTATATGAGTGAGTTGCACTGAAAAACTTGAATTTACTGAAAAACGCGCATTACACGAAATGCACAGTGTAGTACATAGTATATGAGTGAGTTGCACTCAAAAACTTAGAATATAAGAAACGCACAGTGTAGTACATAGTATATGAGTGAGTTGCACTGAAAAACTTAGAATATAAGAAACGCACAGTGTAGTAAGTAGTATATGAGTGAGTTGCACTGAAAAACTTAGAATATAAGAAACGCACAGTGTAGTACAAAGTATATGAGTGAGTTGCACTGAAAAACTTAGAATATAAGAAACGCACAGTGTAGTACATAGTATATGAGTGAGTTGCACTGAAAAACTTAGAATATAAGAAACGCACAGTGTAGTACATAGTATATGAGTGAGTTGCACTGAAAAACTTAGAATATAAGAAACGCACAGTGTAGTACATAGTATATGAGTGAGTTGCACTGAAAAACTTAGAATATAAGAAACGCACAGTGTAGTACATAGTATATGAGTGAGTTGCATTGAAAAACTTAGAATATAAGAAACGCACAGTGTAGTGCATAGTATATGAGTGAGTTGCCCTGATAAACTTAGAATATAAGAAACGCACAGTATAGTACATAGTATATGAATGAGTTGCACTGAAAAACTTAGAATTTACTGAAAAACCCGCATTACACGAAATGCACAGTGTAGTACATAGTATATGAGTGAGTTGCACTGAAAAACTTAGAATATAAGAAACGCACAGTGTAGTACATAGTATATGAGTGAGTTGCACTGAAAAACTTAGAATATAAGAAACGCACAGTGTAGTACATAGTATATGAGTGAGTTGCAGAGAAAAACTTAGAATATAAGAAACGCACAGTGTAGTACATAGTATATGAGTGAGTTGCACTGAAAAACTTAGAATATAAGAAACGCACAGTGTAGTACATAGTATATGAGTGAGTTGCACTGAAAAACTTAGAATATAAGAAACGCACAGTGTAGTACATAGTATATGAGTGAGTTGCACTGAAAAACTTAGAATTTAAGAAACGCACAGTGTAGTACATAGTATATGAGTGAGTTGCACTGAAAAACTTAGAATATAAGAAACGCACAGTGTAGTACATAGTATATGAGTGAGTTGCACTGAAAAACTTAGAATATAAGAAACGCACAGTGTAGTACATAGTATATGAGTGAGTTGCACTGAAAAACTTAGAATATAAAAAACGCACAGTGTAGTACATAGTATATGAGTGAGTTGCACTGAAAAACTTAGAATATAAGAAACGCACAGTGTAGTACATAGTATATGAGTGAGTTGCACTGAAAAACTTGAATTTACTGAAAAACGCGCATTACACGAAATGCACAGTGTAGTACATAGTATATGAGTGAGTTGCACTCAAAAACTTAGAATATAAGAAACGCACAGTGTAGTACATAGTATATGAGTGAGTTGCACTGAAAAACTTAGAATATAAGAAACGCACAGTGTAGTAAGTAGTATATGAGTGAGTTGCACTGAAAAACTTAGAATATAAGAAACGCACAGTGTAGTACAAAGTATATGAGTGAGTTGCACTGAAAAACTTAGAATATAAGAAACGCACAGTGTAGTACATAGTATATGAGTGAGTTGCACTGAAAAACTTAGAATATAAGAAACGCACAGTGTAGTACATAGTATATGAGTGAGTTGCACTGAAAAACTTAGAATATAAGAAACGCACAGTGTAGTACATAGTATATGAGTGAGTTGCACTGAAAAACTTAGAATATAAGAAACGCACAGTGTAGTACATAGTATATGAGTGAGTTGCAATGAAAAACTTAGAATATAAGAAACGCACAGTGTAGTACATAGTATATGAGTGAGTTGCATTGAAAAACTTAGAATATAAGAAACGCACAGTGTAGTGCATAGTATATGAGTGAGTTGCACTGAAAAACTTAGAATATAAGAAACGCACAGTGTAGTACATAGTATATGAGTGAGTTGCACTGAAAAACTTGAATTTACTGAAAAACCCGCATTACACGAAATGCACAGTGTAGTACATAGTATATGAGTGAGTTGCATTCAAAAACTTAGAATATAAGAAACGCACAGTGTAGTACATAGTATATGAGTGAGTTGCACTGAAAAACTTAGAATATAAGAAACGCACAGTGTAGTAAGTAGTATATGAGTGAGTTGCACTGAAAAACTTAGAATATAAGAAACTCACAGTGTAGTACAAAGTATATGAGTGAGTTGCACTGAAAAACTTAGAATATAAGAAACGCACAGTGTAGTACATAGTATATGAGTGAGTTGCACTGAAAAACTTAGAATATAAGAAACGCACAGTGTAGTACATAGTATATGAGTGAGTTGCACTGAAAAACTTAGAATATAAGAAACGCACAGTGTAGTACATAGTATATGAGTGAGTTGCACTGAAAAACTTCGAATATAAGAAACGCACAGTGTAATACATAGTATATGAGTGAGATGCACTGAAAAACTTAGAATTTAAGAAACGCACAGTGTAGTACATAGTATATGAGTGAGTTGCACTGTAAAACTTAGAATATAAGAAACGCACATTGTAGTACATAGTATATGAGTGAGTTGCACTGAAAAACTTAGAATATAAGAAACGCACAGTGTAGTACATAGTATATGAGTGAGTTGCACTCAAAAACTTAGAATATAAGAAACGCACAGTGTAGTACATAGTATATGAGTGAGTTGCACTGAAAAACTTAGAATATAAGAAACGCACAGTGTAGTAAGTAGTATATGAGTGAGTTGCACTGAAAAACTTAGAATATAAGAAACGCACAGTGTAGTACAAATTATATGAGTGAGTTGCACTGAAAAACTTAGAATATAAGAAACGCACAGTGTAGTACATAGTATATGAGTGAGTTGCACTGAAAAACTTAGAATATAAGAAACGCACAGTGTAGTACATAGTATATGAGTGAGTTGCACTGAAAAACTTAGAATATAAGAAACGCACAGTGTAGTACATAGTATATGAGTGAGTTGCACTGAAAAACTTAGAATATAAGAAACGCACAGTGTAGTACATAGTATATGAGTGAGTTGCATTGAAAAACTTAGAATATAAGAAACGCACAGTGTAGTGCATAGTATATGAGTGAGTTGCCCTGAAAAACTTAGAATATAAGAAACGCACAGTGTAGTACATAGTATATGAGTGAGTTGCACTGAAAAACTTGAATTTACTGAAAAACCCGCATTACACGAAATGCACAGTGTAGTACATAGTATATGAGTGAGTTGCTCTCAAAAACTTAGAATATAAGAAACGCACAGTGTAGTACATAGTATATGAGTGAGTTGCACTGAAAAACTTAGAATATAAGAAACGCACAGTGTAGTACATAGTATATGAGTGAGTTGCACTGAAAAACTTAGAATATAAGAAACGCACAGTGTAGTACATAGTATATGAGTGAGTTGCATTGAAAAACTTAGAATATAAGAAACGCACAGTGTAGTGCATAGTATATGAGTGAGTTGCACTGAAAAACTTAGAATATAAGAAACGCACAGTATAGTACATAGTATATGAATGAGTTGCACTGAAAAACTTAGAATTTACTGAAAAACCCGCATTACACGAAATTCACAGTGTAGTACATAGTATATGAGTGAGTTGCACTGAAAAACTTAGAATATAAGAAACGCACAGTGTAGTACATAGTATATGAGTGAGTTGCACTGAAAAACGTAGAATATAAGAAACGCACAGTGTAGTACATATTATATGAGTGAGTTGCACTGAAAAACTTAGAATATAAGAAACGCACAGTGTAGTACATAGTATATGAGTGAGTTGCACTGAAAAACTTAGAATATAAGAAACGCACAGTGTAGTACATAGTATATGAGTGAGTTGCACTGAAAAACTTAGAATATAAGAAACGCACAGTGTAGTACATAGTATATGAGTGAGTTTCACTGAAAAACTTAGAATATAAGAAACGCACAGTGTAGTACATAGTATATGAGTGAGTTGCACTGAAAAACTTAGAATATAAAAAACGCACAGTGTAGTACATAGTATATGAGTGAGTTGCACTGAAAAACTTAGAATATAAGAAACGCACAGTGTAGTACATAGTATATGAGTGAGTTGCACTCAAAAACCTTAATTTACTGAAAAACCCGCATTACACGAAATGCACAGTGTAGTACATAGTATATGAGTGAGTTGCTCTCAAAAACTTAGAATATAAGAAACGCACAGTGTAGTACATAGTATATGAGTGAGTTGCACTGAAAAACTTAGAATATAAGAAACGCACAGTGTAGTACATAGTATATGAGTGAGTTGCACTGAAAAACTTAGAATATAAGAAACGCACAGTGTAGTATATAGTTTATGAGTGAGTTGCATTGAAAAACTTAGAATATAAGAAACGCACAGTGTAGTGCATAGTATATGAGTGAGTTGCACTGAAAAACATAGAATATAAGAAACGCACAGTATAGTACATAGTATATGAATGAGTTGCACTGAAAAACTTAGAATTTACTGAAAAACCCGCATTACACGAAATTCACAGTGTAGTACATAGTATATGAGTGAGTTGCACTGAAAAACTTAGAATATAAGAAACGCACAGTGTAGTACATAGTATATGAGTGAGTTGCACTGAAAAACTTAGAATATAAGAAACGCACAGTGTAGTACATAGTATATGAGGGAGTTGCACTGAAAAACTTGAATTTACTGAAAAACCCGCATTACACGAAATGCACAGTGTAGTACATAGTATATGAGTGAGTTGCACTCAAAAACTTAGAATATAAGAAACGCACAGTGTAGTACATAGTATATGAGTGAGTTGCACTGAAAAACTTAGAATATAAGAAACGCACAGTGTAGTAAGTAGTATATGAGTGAGTTGCACTGAAAAACTTAGAATATAAGAAACGCACAGTGTAGTACAAAGTATATGAGTGAGTTGCACTGAAAAACTTAGAATATAAGAAACGCACAGTGTAGTACATAGTATATGAGTGAGTTGCACTGAAAAACTTAGAATATAAGAAACGCACAGTGTAGTACATAGTATATGAGTGAGTTGCACTGAAAAACTTAGAATATAAGAAACGCACAGTGTAGTACATAGTATATGAGTGAGTTGCAATGAAAAACTTAGAATATAAGAAACGCACAGTGTAGTACATAGTATATGAGTGAGTTGCATTGAAAAACTTAGAATATAAGAAACGCACAGTGTAGTGCATAGTATATGAGTGAGTTGCACTGAAAAACTTAGAATATAAGAAACGCACAGTGTAGTACATAGTATATGAGTGAGTTGCACTCAAAAACCTTAATTTACTGAAAAACCCGCATTACACGAAATGCACAGTGTAGTACATAGTATATGAGTGAGTTGCTCTCAAAAACTTAGAATATAAGAAACGCACAGTGTAGTACATAGTATATGAGTGAGTTGCACTGAAAAACTTAGAATATAAGAAACGCACAGTGTAGTACATAGTATATGAGTGAGTTGCACTGAAAAACTTAGAATATAAGAAACGCACAGTGTAGTATATAGTTTATGAGTGAGTTGCATTGAAAAACTTAGAATATAAGAAACGCACAGTGTAGTGCATAGTATATGAGTGAGTTGCACTGAAAAACATAGAATATAAGAAACGCACAGTATAGTACATAGTATATGAATGAGTTGCACTGAAAAACTTAGAATTTACTGAAAAACCCGCATTACACGAAATTCACAGTGTAGTACATAGTATATGAGTGAGTTGCACTGAAAAACTTAGAATATAAGAAACGCACAGTGTAGTACATAGTATATGAGTGAGTTGCACTGAAAAACTTAGAATATAAGAAACGCACAGTGTAGTACATAGTATATGAGGGAGTTGCACTGAAAAACTTGAATTTACTGAAAAACCCGCATTACACGAAATGCACAGTGTAGTACATAGTATATGAGTGAGTTGCACTCAAAAACTTAGAATATAAGAAACGCACAGTGTAGTACATAGTATATGAGTGAGTTGCACTGAAAAACTTAGAATATAAGAAACGCACAGTGTAGTAAGTAGTATATGAGTGAGTTGCACTGAAAAACTTAGAATATAAGAAACGCACAGTGTAGTACAAAGTATATGAGTGAGTTGCACTGAAAAACTTAGAATATAAGAAACGCACAGTGTAGTACATAGTATATGAGTGAGTTGCACTGAAAAACTTAGAATATAAGAAACGCACAGTGTAGTACATAGTATATGAGTGAGTTGCACTGAAAAACTTAGAATATAAGAAACGCACAGTGTAGTACATAGTATATGAGTGAGTTGCAATGAAAAACTTAGAATATAAGAAACGCACAGTGTAGTACATAGTATATGAGTGAGTTGCATTGAAAAACTTAGAATATAAGAAACGCACAGTGTAGTGCATAGTATATGAGTGAGTTGCACTGAAAAACTTAGAATATAAGAAACGCACAGTGTAGTACATAGTATATGAGTGAGTTGCACTGAAAAACTTGAATTTACTGAAAAACCCGCATTACACGAAATGCACAGTGTAGTACATAGTATATGAGTGAGTTGCACTCAAAAACTTAGAATATAAGAAACGCACAGTGTAGTACATAGTATATGAGTGAGTTGCACTGAAAAACTTAGAATATAAGAAACGCACAGTGTAGTAAGTAGTATATGAGTGAGTTGCACTGAAAAACTTAGAATATAAGAAACGCACAGTGTAGTACAAAGTATATGAGTGAGTTGCACTGAAAAACTTAGAATATAAGAAACGCACAGTGTAGTACATAGTATATGAGTGAGTTGCACTGAAAAACTTATTATATAAGAAACGCACAGTGTAGTACATAGTATATGAGTGAGTTGCACTGAAAAACTTAGAATATAAGAAACGCACAGTGTAGTACATAGTATATGAGTGAGTTGCACTGAAAAACTTAGAATATAAGAAACGCACAGTGTAGTACATAGTATATGAGTGAGTTGCATTGAAAAACTTAGAATATAAGAAACGCACAGTGTAGTGCATAGTATATGAGTGAGTTGCCCTGAAAAACTTAGAATATAAGAAACGCACAGTATAGTACATAGTATATGAATGAGTTGCACTGAAAAACTTAGAATTTACTGAACAACCCGCATTACACGAAATGCACAGTGTAGTACATAGTATATGAGTGAGTTGCACTGAAAAACTTAGAATATAAGAAACGCACAGTGTAGTACATAGTATATGAGTGAGTTGCACTGAAAAACTTAGAATATAAGAAACGCACAGTGTAGTACATAGTATATGAGTGAGTTGCACTGAAAAACTTAGAATATAAGAAACGCACAGTGTAGTACATAGTATATGAGTGAGTTGCATTGAAAAACTTAGAATATAAGAAACGCACAGTGTAGTGCATAGTATATGAGTGAGTTGCCCTGAAAAACTTAGAATATAAGAAACGCACAGTATAGTACATAGTATATGAATGAGTTGCACTGAAAAACTTAGAATTTACTGAACAACCCGCATTACACGAACTGCACAGTGTAGTACATAGTATATGAGTGAGTTGCACTGAAAAACTTAGAATATAAGAAACGCACAGTGTAGTACATAGTATATGAGTGAGTTGCACTGAAAAACTTAGAATATAAGAAACGCACAGTGTAGTACATAGTATATGAGTGAGTTGCACTGAAAAACTTAGAATATAAGAAACGCACAGTGTAGTACATAGTATATGAGTGAGTTGCACTGAAAAACTTAGAATATAAGAAACGCACAGTGTAGTACATAGTATATGAGTGAGTTGCACTGAAAAACTTAGAATTTAAGAAACGCACAGTGTAGTACATAGTATATGAGTGAGTTGCACTGTAAAACTTAGAATATAAGAAACGCACAGTGTAGTACATAGTATATGAGTGAGTTGCACTGAAAAACTTAGAATATAAGAAACGCACAGTGTAGTACATAGTATATGAGTGAGTTGCACTGAAAAACTTAGAATATAAGAAACGCACAGTGTAGTACATAGTATATGAGTGAGTTGCACTGAAAAACTTACAATATAAGAAACGCACAGTGTAGTACATAGTATATGAATGAGTTGCACTGAAAAACTTAGAATATAAAAAACGCACAGTGTAGTACATAGTATATGAGTGAGTTGCACTGAAAAACTTAGAATATAAGAAACGCACAGTGTAGTACATAGTATATGAGTGAGTTGCACTGAAAAACTTGAATTTACTGAAAAACGCGCATTACACGAAATGCACAGTGTAGTACATAGTATATGAGTGAGTTGCACTCAAAAACTTAGAATATAAGAAACGCACAGTGTAGTACATAGTATATGAGTGAGTTGCACTGAAAAACTTAGAATATAAGAAACGCACAGTGTAGTAAGTAGTATATGAGTGAGTTGCACTGAAAAACTTAGAATATAAGAAACGCACAGTGTAGTACAAAGTATATGAGTGAGTTGCACTGAAAAACTTAGAATATAAGAAACGCACAGTGTAGTACATAGTATATGAGTGAGTTGCACTGAAAAACTTAGAATATAAGAAACGCACAGTGTAGTACATAGTATATGAGTGAGTTGCACTGAAAAACTTAGAATATAAGAAACGCACAGTGTAGTACATAGTATATGAGTGAGTTGCACTGAAAAACTTAGAATATAAGAAACGCACAGTGTAGTACATAGTATATGAGTGAGTTGCATTGAAAAACTTAGAATATAAGAAACGCACAGTGTAGTGCATAGTATATGAGTGAGTTGCCCTGAAAAACTTAGAATATAAGAAACGCACAGTATAGTACATAGTATATGAATGAGTTGCACTGAAAAACTTAGAATTTACTGAAAAACCCGCATTACACGAAATGCACAGTGTAGTACATAGTATATGAGTGAGTTGCACTGAAAAACTTAGAATATAAGAAACGCACAGTGTAGTACATAGTATATGAGTGAGTTGCACTGAAAAACTTAGAATATAAGAAACGCACAGTGTAGTACATAGTATATGAGTGAGTTGCAGAGAAAAACTTAGAATATAAGAAACGCACAGTGTAGTACATAGTATATGAGTGAGTTGCACTGAAAAACTTAGAATATAAGAAACGCACAGTGTAGTACATAGTATATGAGTGAGTTGCACTGAAAAACTTAGAATATAAGAAACGCACAGTGTAGTACATAGTATATGAGTGAGTTGCACTGAAAAACTTAGAATTTAAGAAACGCACAGTGTAGTACATAGTATATGAGTGAGTTGCACTGAAAAACTTAGAATATAAGAAACGCACAGTGTAGTACATAGTATATGAGTGAGTTGCACTGAAAAACTTAGAATATAAGAAACGCACAGTGTAGTACATAGTATATGAGTGAGTTGCACTGAAAAACTTAGAATATAAAAAACGCACAGTGTAGTACATAGTATATGAGCGAGTTGCACTGAAAAACTTAGAATATAAGAAACGCACAGTGTAGTACATAGTATATGAGTGAGTTGCACTGAAAAACTTGAATTTACTGAAAAACGCGCATTACACTAAATGCACAGTGTAGTACATAGTATATGAGTGAGTTGCACTGAAAAAGTTAGAATATAAGAAACGCACAGTGTAGTACATAGTATATGAGTGAGTTGCACTGAAAAACTTAGAATATAAGAAACGCACAGTGTAGTAAGTAGTATATGAGTGAGTTGCACTGAAAAACTTAGAATATAAGAAACGCACAGTGTAGTACAAAGTATATGAGTGAGTTGCACTGAAAAACTTAGAATATAAGAAACGCACAGTGTAGTACATAGTATATGAGTGAGTTGCACTGAAAAACTTAGAATATAAGAAACGCACAGTGTAGTACATAGTATATGAGTGAGTTGCACTGAAAAACTTAGAATATAAGAAACGCACAGTGTAGTACATAGTATATGAGTGAGTTGCACTGAAAAACTTAGAATATAAGAAACGCACAGTGTAGTACATAGTATATGAGTGAGTTGCATTGAAAAACTTAGAATATAAGAAACGCACAGTGTAGTGCATAGTATATGAGTGAGTTGCCCTGGAAAACTTAGAATATAAGAAACGCACAGTATAGTACATAGTATATGAATGAGTTGCACTGAAAAACTTAGAATTTACTGAAAAACCCGCATTACACGAAATGCACAGTGTAGTACATAGTATATGAGTGAGTTGCACTGAAAAACTTAGAATATAAGAAACGCAAAGTGTAGTACATAGTATATGAGTGAGTTGCACTGAAAAACTTAGAATATAAGAAACGCACAGTGTAGTACATAGTATATGAGTGAGTTGCACTGAAAAACTTAGAATATAAGAAACGCATAGTGTAGTACATAGTATATGAGTGAGTTGCACTGAAAAACTTAGAATATAAGAAACGCACAGTGTAGTACATAGTATATGAGTGAGTTGCACTGAAAAACTTAGAATATAAGAAACGCACAGTGTAGTACATAGCATATGAGTGAGTTGCACTGAAAAACTTAGAATTTAAGAAACGCACAGTGTAGTACATAGTATATGAGTGAGTTGCACTGAAAAACTTAGAATATAAGAAACGCACAGTGTAGTACATAGTATATGAGTGAGTTGCACTGAAAAACTTAGAATATAAGAAACGCACAGTGTAGTACATAGTATATGAGTGAGTTGCACTGAAAAACTTAGAATATAAGATACGCACAGTGTAGTACATAGTATATGAGTGAGTTGCACTGAAAAACTTAGAATATAAGAAACGCACAGTGTAGTACATAGTATATGAGTGAGTTGCACTGAAAAACTTGAATTTACTGAAAAACGCGCATTACACGAAATGCACAGTGTAGTACATAGTATATGAGAGAGTTGCACTCAAAAACTTAGAATATAAGAAACGCACAGTGTAGTACATAGTATATGAGTGAGTTGCACTGAAAAACTTAGAATATAAGAAACGCACAGTGTAGTAAGTAGTATATGAGTGAGTTGCACTGAAAAACTTAGAATATAAGAAACGCACAGTGTAGTACAAAGTATATGAGTGAGTTGCACTGAAAAACTTAGAATATAAGAAACGCACAGTGTAGTACATAGTATATGAGTGAGTTGCACTGAAAAACTTAGAATATAAGAAACGCACAGTGTAGTACATAGTATATGAGTGAGTTGCACTGAAAAACTTAGAATATAAGAAACGCACAGTGTAGTACATAGTATATGAGTGAGTTGCACTGAAAAACTTAGAATATAAGAAACGCACAGTGTAGTACATAGTATATGAGTGAGTTGCATTGAAAAACTTAGAATATAAGAAACGCACAGTGTAGTGCATAGTATATGAGTGAGTTGCCCTGAAAAACTTAGAATATAAGAAACGCACAGTATAGTACATAGTATATGAATGAGTTGCACTGAAAAACTTAGAATTTACTGAAAAACCCGCATTACACGAAATGCACAGTGTAGTACATAGTATATGAGTGAGTTGCACTGAAAAACTTAGAATATAAGAAACGCACAGTGTAGTACATAGTATATGAGTGAGTTGCACTGAAAAACTTAGAATATAAGAAACGCACAGTGTAGTACATAGTATATGAGTGAGTTGCAGAGAAAAACTTAGAATATAAGAAACGCACAGTGTAGTACATAGTATATGAGTGAGTTGCACTGAAAAACTTAGAATATAAGAAACGCACAGTGTAGTACATAGTATATGAGTGAGTTGCACTGAAAAACTTAGAATATAAGAAACGCACAGTGTAGTACATAGTATATGAGTGAGTTGCACTGAAAAACTTGAATTTACTGAAAAACGCGCATTACACGAAATGCACAGTGTAGTACATAGTATATGAGTGAGTTGCACTCAAAAACTTAGAATATAAGAAACGCACAGTGTAGTACATAGTATATGAGTGAGTTGCACTGAAAAACTTAGAATATAAGAAACGCACAGTGTAGTAAGTAGTATATGAGTGAGTTGCACTGAAAAACTTAGAATATAAGAAACGCACAGTGTAGTACAAAGTATATGAGTGAGTTGCACTGAAAAACTTAGAATATAAGAAACGCACAGTGTAGTACATAGTATATGAGTGAGTTGCACTGAAAAACTTAGAATATAAGAAACGCACAGTGTAGTACATAGTATATGAGTGAGTTGCACTGAAAAACTTAGAATATAAGAAACGCACAGTGTAGTACATAGTATATGAGTGAGTTGCACTGAAAAACTTAGAATATAAGAAACGCACAGTGTAGTACATAGTATATGAGTGAGTTGCATTGAAAAACTTAGAATATAAGAAACGCACAGTGTAGTGCATAGTATATGAGTGAGTTGCCCTGGAAAACTTAGAATATAAGAAACGCACAGTATAGTACATAGTATATGAATGAGTTGCACTGAAAAACTTAGAATTTACTGAAAAACCCGCATTACACGAAATGCACAGTGTAGTACATAGTATATGAGTGAGTTGCACTGAAAAACTTAGAATATAAGAAACGCAAAGTGTAGTACATAGTATATGAGTGAGTTGCACTGAAAAACTTAGAATATAAGAAACGCACAGTGTAGTACATAGTATATGAGTGAGTTGCACTGAAAAACTTAGAATATAAGAAACGCATAGTGTAGTACATAGTATATGAGTGAGTTGCACTGAAAAACTTAGAATATAAGAAACGCACAGTGTAGTACATAGTATATGAGTGAGTTGCACTGAAAAACTTAGAATATAAGAAACGCACAGTGTAGTACATAGCATATGAGTGAGTTGCACTGAAAAACTTAGAATTTAAGAAACGCACAGTGTAGTACATAGTATATGAGTGAGTTGCACTGAAAAACTTAGAATATAAGAAACGCACAGTGTAGTACATAGTATATGAGTGAGTTGCACTGAAAAACTTAGAATATAAGAAACGCACAGTGTAGTACATAGTATATGAGTGAGTTGCACTGAAAAACTTAGAATATAAGATACGCACAGTGTAGTACATAGTATATGAGTGAGTTGCACTGAAAAACTTAGAATTTACTGAACAACCCGCATTACACGAAATGCACAGTGTAGTACATAGTATATGAGTGAGTTGCACTGAAAAACTTAGAATATAAGAAACGCACAGTGTAGTACATAGTATATGAGTGAGTTGCACTGAAAAACTTAGAATATAAGAAACGCACAGTGTAGTACATAGTATATGAGTGAGTTGCACTGAAAAACTTAGAATATAAGAAACGCACAGTGTAGTACATAGTATATGAGTGAGTTGCATTGAAAAACTTAGAATATAAGAAACGCACAGTGTAGTGCATAGTATATGAGTGAGTTGCCCTGAAAAACTTAGAATATAAGAAACGCACAGTATAGTACATAGTATATGAATGAGTTGCACTGAAAAACTTAGAATTTACTGAACAACCCGCATTACACGAAATGCACAGTGTAGTACATAGTATATGAGTGAGTTGCACTGAAAAACTTAGAATATAAGAAACGCACAGTGTAGTACATAGTATATGAGTGAGTTGCACTGAAAAACTTAGAATATAAGAAACGCACAGTGTAGTACATAGTATATGAGTGAGTTGCACTGAAAAACTTAGAATATAAGAAACGCACAGTGTAGTACATAGTATATGAGTGAGTTGCACTGAAAAACTTAGAATATAAGAAACGCACAGTGTAGTACATAGTATATGAGTGAGTTGCACTGAAAAACTTAGAATTTAAGAAACGCACAGTGTAGTACATAGTATATGAGTGAGTTGCACTGTAAAACTTAGAATATAAGAAACGCACAGTGTAGTACATAGTATATGAGTGAGTTGCACTGAAAAACTTAGAATATAAGAAACGCACAGTGTAGTACATAGTATATGAGTGAGTTGCACTGAAAAACTTAGAATATAAGAAACGCACAGTGTAGTACATAGTATATGAGTGAGTTGCACTGAAAAACTTACAATATAAGAAACGCACAGTGTAGTACATAGTATATGAATGAGTTGCACTGAAAAACTTAGAATATAAAAAACGCACAGTGTAGTACATAGTATATGAGTGAGTTGCACTGAAAAACTTAGAATATAAGAAACGCACAGTGTAGTACATAGTATATGAGTGAGTTGCACTGAAAAACTTGAATTTACTGAAAAACGCGCATTACACGAAATGCACAGTGTAGTACATAGTATATTAGTGAGTTGCACTCAAAAACTTAGAATATAAAAAACGCACAGTGTAGTACATAGTATATGAGTGAGTTGCACTGAAAAACTTAGAATATAAGAAACGCACAGTGTAGTAAGTAGTATATGAGTGAGTTGCACTGAAAAACTTAGAATATAAGAAACGCACAGTGTAGTACAAAGTATATGAGTGAGTTGCACTGAAAAACTTAGAATATAAGAAACGCACAGTGTAGTACATAGTATATGAGTGAGTTGCACTGAAAAACTTAGAATATAAGAAACGCACAGTGTAGTACATAGTATATGAGTGAGTTGCACTGAAAAACTTAGAATATAAGAAACGCACAGTGTAGTACATAGTATATGAGTGAGTTGCACTGAAAAACTTAGAATATAAGAAACGCACAGTGTAGTACATAGTATATGAGTGAGTTGCATTGAAAAACTTAGAATATAAGAAACGCACAGTGTAGTGCATAGTATATGAGTGAGTTGCCCTGAAAAACTTAGAATATAAGAAACGCACAGTATAGTACATAGTATATGAATGAGTTGCACTGAAAAACTTAGAATTTACTGAAAAACCCGCATTACACGAAATGCACAGTGTAGTACATAGTATATGAGTGAGTTGCACTGAAAAACTTAGAATATAAGAAACGCACAGTGTAGTACATAGTATATGAGTGAGTTGCACTGAAAAACTTAGAATATAAGAAACGCACAGTGTAGTACATAGTATATGAGTGAGTTGCAGAGAAAAACTTAGAATATAAGAAACGCACAGTGTAGTACATAGTATATGAGTGAGTTGCACTGAAAAACTTAGAATATAAGAAACGCACAGTGTAGTACATAGTATATGAGTGAGTTGCACTGAAAAACTTAGAATATAAGAAACGCACAGTGTAGTACATAGTATATGAGTGAGTTGCACTGAAAAACTTAGAATTTAAGAAACGCACAGTGTAGTACATAGTATATGAGTGAGTTGCACTGAAAAACTTAGAATATAAGAAACGCACAGTGTAGTACATAGTATATGAGTGAGTTGCACTGAAAAACTTAGAATATAAGAAACGCACAGTGTAGTACATAGTATATGAGTGAGTTGCACTGAAAAACTTAGAATATAAAAAACGCACAGTGTAGTACATAGTATATGAGTGAGTTGCACTGAAAAACTTAGAATATAAGAAACGCACAGTGTAGTACATAGTATATGAGTGAGTTGCACTGAAAAACTTGAATTTACTGAAAAACGCGCATTACACGAAATGCACAGTGTAGTACATAGTATATGAGTGAGTTGCACTCAAAAACTTAGAATATAAGAAACGCACAGTGTAGTACATAGTATATGAGTGAGTTGCACTGAAAAACTTAGAATATAAGAAACGCACAGTGTAGTAAGTAGTATATGAGTGAGTTGCACTGAAAAACTTAGAATATAAGAAACGCACAGTGTAGTACAAAGTATATGAGTGAGTTGCACTGAAAAACTTAGAATATAAGAAACGCACAGTGTAGTACATAGTATATGAGTGAGTTGCACTGAAAAACTTAGAATATAAGAAACGCACAGTGTAGTACATAGTATATGAGTGAGTTGCACTGAAAAACTTAGAATATAAGAAACGCACAGTGTAGTACATAGTATATGAGTGAGTTGCACTGAAAAACTTAGAATATAAGAAACGCACAGTGTAGTACATAGTATATGAGTGAGTTGCATTGAAAAACTTAGAATATAAGAAACGCACAGTGTAGTGCATAGTATATGAGTGAGTTGCCCTGAAAAACTTAGAATATAAGAAACGCACAGTATAGTACATAGTATATGAATGAGTTGCACTGAAAAACTTAGAATTTACTGAACAACCCGCATTACACGAAATGCACAGTGTAGTACATAGTATATGAGTGAGTTGCACTGAAAAACTTAGAATATAAGAAACGCACAGTGTAGTACATAGTATATGAGTGAGTTGCACTGAAAAACTTAGAATATAAGAAACGCACAGTGTAGTACATAGTATATGAGTGAGTTGCACTGAAAAACTTAGAATATAAGAAACGCACAGTGTAGTACATAGTATATGAGTGAGTTGCACTGAAAAACTTAGAATATAAGAAACGCACAGTGTAGTACATAGTATATGAGTGAGTTGCACTGAAAAACTTAGAATTTAAGAAACGCACAGTGTAGTACATAGTATATGAGTGAGTTGCACTGTAAAACTTAGAATATAAGAAACGCACAGTGTAGTACATAGTATATGAGTGAGTTGCACTGAAAAACTTAGAATATAAGAAACGCACAGTGTAGTACATAGTATATGAGTGAGTTGCACTGAAAAACTTAGAATATAAGAAACGCACAGTGTAGTACATAGTATATGAGTGAGTTGCACTGAAAAACTTACAATATAAGAAACGCACAGTGTAGTACATAGTATATGAATGAGTTGCACTGAAAAACTTAGAATATAAAAAACGCACAGTGTAGTACATAGTATATGAGTGAGTTGCACTGAAAAACTTAGAATATAAGAAACGCACAGTGTAGTACATAGTATATGAGTGAGTTGCACTGAAAAACTTGAATTTACTGAAAAACGCGCATTACACGAAATGCACAGTGTAGTACATAGTATATTAGTGAGTTGCACTCAAAAACTTAGAATATAAAAAACGCACAGTGTAGTACATAGTATATGAGTGAGTTGCACTGAAAAACTTAGAATATAAGAAACGCACAGTGTAGTAAGTAGTATATGAGTGAGTTGCACTGAAAAACTTAGAATATAAGAAACGCACAGTGTAGTACAAAGTATATGAGTGAGTTGCACTGAAAAACTTAGAATATAAGAAACGCACAGTGTAGTACATAGTATATGAGTGAGTTGCACTGAAAAACTTAGAATATAAGAAACGCACAGTGTAGTACATAGTATATGAGTGAGTTGCACTGAAAAACTTAGAATATAAGAAACGCACAGTGTAGTACATAGTATATGAGTGAGTTGCACTGAAAAACTTAGAATATAAGAAACGCACAGTGTAGTACATAGTATATGAGTGAGTTGCATTGAAAAACTTAGAATATAAGAAACGCACAGTGTAGTGCATAGTATATGAGTGAGTTGCCCTGAAAAACTTAGAATATAAGAAACGCACAGTATAGTACATAGTATATGAATGAGTTGCACTGAAAAACTTAGAATTTACTGAAAAACCCGCATTACACGAAATGCACAGTGTAGTACATAGTATATGAGTGAGTTGCACTGAAAAACTTAGAATATAAGAAACGCACAGTGTAGTACATAGTATATGAGTGAGTTGCACTGAAAAACTTAGAATATAAGAAACGCACAGTGTAGTACATAGTATATGAGTGAGTTGCAGAGAAAAACTTAGAATATAAGAAACGCACAGTGTAGTACATAGTATATGAGTGAGTTGCACTGAAAAACTTAGAATATAAGAAACGCACAGTGTAGTACATAGTATATGAGTGAGTTGCACTGAAAAACTTAGAATATAAGAAACGCACAGTGTAGTACATAGTATATGAGTGAGTTGCACTGAAAAACTTAGAATTTAAGAAACGCACAGTGTAGTACATAGTATATGAGTGAGTTGCACTGAAAAACTTAGAATATAAGAAACGCACAGTGTAGTACATAGTATATGAGTGAGTTGCACTGAAAAACTTAGAATATAAGAAACGCACAGTGTAGTACATAGTATATGAGTGAGTTGCACTGAAAAACTTAGAATATAAAAAACGCACAGTGTAGTACATAGTATATGAGTGAGTTGCACTGAAAAACTTAGAATATAAGAAACGCACAGTGTAGTACATAGTATATGAGTGAGTTGCACTGAAAAACTTGAATTTACTGAAAAACGCGCATTACACGAAATGCACAGTGTAGTACATAGTATATGAGTGAGTTGCACTCAAAAACTTAGAATATAAGAAACGCACAGTGTAGTACATAGTATATGAGTGAGTTGCACTGAAAAACTTAGAATATAAGAAACGCACAGTGTAGTAAGTAGTATATGAGTGAGTTGCACTGAAAAACTTAGAATATAAGAAACGCACAGTGTAGTACAAAGTATATGAGTGAGTTGCACTGAAAAACTTAGAATATAAGAAACGCACAGTGTAGTACATAGTATATGAGTGAGTTGCACTGAAAAACTTAGAATATAAGAAACGCACAGTGTAGTACATAGTATATGAGTGAGTTGCACTGAAAAACTTAGAATATAAGAAACGCACAGTGTAGTACATAGTATATGAGTGAGTTGCACTGAAAAACTTAGAATATAAGAAACGCACAGTGTAGTACATAGTATATGAGTGAGTTGCATTGAAAAACTTAGAATATAAGAAACGCACAGTGTAGTGCATAGTATATGAGTGAGTTGCCCTGGAAAACTTAGAATATAAGAAACGCACAGTATAGTACATAGTATATGAATGAGTTGCACTGAAAAACTTAGAATTTACTGAAAAACCCGCATTACACGAAATGCACAGTGTAGTACATAGTATATGAGTGAGTTGCACTGAAAAACTTAGAATATAAGAAACGCAAAGTGTAGTACATAGTATATGAGTGAGTTGCACTGAAAAACTTAGAATATAAGAAACGCACAGTGTAGTACATAGTATATGAGTGAGTTGCACTGAAAAACTTAGAATATAAGAAACGCATAGTGTAGTACATAGTATATGAGTGAGTTGCACTGAAAAACTTAGAATATAAGAAACGCACAGTGTAGTACATAGTATATGAGTGAGTTGCACTGAAAAACTTAGAATATAAGAAACGCACAGTGTAGTACATAGCATATGAGTGAGTTGCACTGAAAAACTTAGAATTTAAGAAACGCACAGTGTAGTACATAGTATATGAGTGAGTTGCACTGAAAAACTTAGAATATAAGAAACGCACAGTGTAGTACATAGTATATGAGTGAGTTGCACTGAAAAACTTAGAATATAAGAAACGCACAGTGTAGTACATAGTATATGAGTGAGTTGCACTGAAAAACTTAGAATATAAGATACGCACAGTGTAGTACATAGTATATGAGTGAGTTGCACTGAAAAACTTAGAATTTACTGAAAAACCCGCATTACACGAAATGCACAGTGTAGTACATAGTATATGAGTGAGTTTCACTGAAAAACTTAGAATATAAGAGACGCACAGTGTAGTACATAGTATATGAGTGAGTTGCACTGAAAAACTTAGAATATAAGAAACGCACAGTGTAGTACATATTATATGAGTGAGTTGCACTGAAAAACTTAGAATATAAGAAACGCACAGTGTAGTACATAGTATATGAGTGAGTTGCACTGAAAAACTTAGAATATAAGAAACGCACAGTGTAGTACATAGTATATGAGTGAGTTGCACTGAAAAACTTAGAATATAAGAAACGCACAGTGTAGTACATAGTATATGAGTGAGTAGCACTGAAAAACTTAGAATATAAGAAACGCACAGTGTAGTACATAGTATATGAGTGAGTTGCACTGAAAAACTTAGAATATAAGAAACGCACAGTGTAGTACATAGTATATGAGTGAGTTGCACTGAAAAACTTAGAATTTAAGAAACGCACAGTGTAGTACATAGTATATGAGTGAGTTGCACTGAAAAACTTAGAATATAAGAAACGCACAGTGTAGTACATAGTATATGAGTGAGTTGCACTGAAAAACTTAGAATATAAGAAACGCACAGTGTAGTACATAGTATATGAGTGAGTTGCACTGAAAAACTTAGAATATAAAAAACGCACAGTGTAGTACATAGTATATGAGTGAGTTGCACTGAAAAACTTAGAATATAAGAAACGCACAGTGTAGTACATAGTATATGAGTGAGTTGCACTGAAAAACTTGAATTTACTGAAAAACGCGCATTACACGAAATGCACAGTGTAGTACATAGTATATGAGTGAGTTGCACTCAAAAACTTAGAATATAAGAAACGCACAGTGTAGTACATAGTATATGAGTGAGTTGCACTGAAAAACTTAGAATATAAGAAACGCACAGTGTAGTACATAGTATATGAGTGAGTTGCACTGAAAAACTTAGAATATAAGAAACGCACAGTGTAGTACAAAGTATATGAGTGAGTTGCACTGAAAAACTTAGAATATAAGAAACGCACAGTGTAGTACATAGTATATGAGTGAGTTGCACTGAAAAACTTAGAATATAAGAAACGCACAGTGTAGTGCATAGTATATGAGTGAGTTGCCCTGAAAAACTTAGAATATAAGAAACGCACAGTATAGTACATAGTATATGAATGAGTTGCACTGAAAAACTTAGAATTTACTGAACAACCCGCATTACACGAAATGCACAGTGTAGTACATAGTATATGAGTGAGTTGCACTGAAAAACTTAGAATATAAGAAACGCACAGTGTAGTACATAGTATATGAGTGAGTTGCACTGAAAAACTTAGAATATAAGAAACGCACAGTGTAGTACATAGTATATGAGTGAGTTGCACTGAAAAACTTAGAATATAAGAAACGCACAGTGTAGTACATAGTATATGAGTGAGTTGCACTGAAAAACTTAGAATATAAGAAACGCACAGTGTAGTACATAGTATATGAGTGAGTTGCACTGAAAAACTTAGAATTTAAGAAACGCACAGTGTAGTACATAGTATATGAGTGAGTTGCACTGTAAAACTTAGAATATAAGAAACGCACAGTGTAGTACATAGTATATGAGTGAGTTGCACTGAAAAACTTAGAATATAAGAAACGCACAGTGTAGTACATAGTATATGAGTGAGTTGCACTGAAAAACTTAGAATATAAGAAACGCACAGTGTAGTACATAGTATATGAGTGAGTTGCACTGAAAAACTTACAATATAAGAAACGCACAGTGTAGTACATAGTATATGAATGAGTTGCACTGAAAAACTTAGAATATAAAAAACGCACAGTGTAGTACATAGTATATGAGTGAGTTGCACTGAAAAACTTAGAATATAAGAAACGCACAGTGTAGTACATAGTATATGAGTGAGTTGCACTGAAAAACTTGAATTTACTGAAAAACGCGCATTACACGAAATGCACAGTGTAGTACATAGTATATGAGTGAGTTGCACTCAAAAACTTAGAATATAAGAAACGCACAGTGTAGTACATAGTATATGAGTGAGTTGCACTGAAAAACTTAGAATATAAGAAACGCACAGTGTAGTAAGTAGTATATGAGTGAGTTGCACTGAAAAACTTAGAATATAAGAAACGCACAGTGTAGTACAAAGTATATGAGTGAGTTGCACTGAAAAACTTAGAATATAAGAAACGCACAGTGTAGTACATAGTATATGAGTGAGTTGCACTGAAAAACTTAGAATATAAGAAACGCACAGTGTAGTACATAGTATATGAGTGAGTTGCACTGAAAAACTTAGAATATAAGAAACGCACAGTGTAGTACATAGTATATGAGTGAGTTGCACTGAAAAACTTAGAATATAAGAAACGCACAGTGTAGTACATAGTATATGAGTGAGTTGCACTGAAAAACTTAGAATATAAGAAACGCACAGTGTAGTACATAGTATATGAGTGAGTTGCACTGAAAAACTTAGAATATAAGAAACGCACAGTGTAGTACATAGTATATGAGTGAGTTGCACTGAAAAACTTAGAATATAAGAAACGCACAGTGTAGTACATAGTATATGAGTGAGTTGCACTGAAAAACTTAGAATTTAGAGAAACGCACAGTGTAGTACATAGTATATGAGTGAGTTGCACTGAAAAACTTAGAATTTAGAGAAACGCACAGTGTAGTACATAGTATATGAGTGAGTTGCACTGAAAAACTTAGAATATAAGAAACGCACAGTGTAGTACATAGTATATGAGTGAGTTGCACTGAAAAACTTAGAAATTAAGAAACGCACAGTGTAGTACATAGTATATGAGTGAGTTGCACTGAAAAACTTAGAATATAAGAAACGCACAGTGTAGTACATAGTATATGAGTGAGTTGCACTGAAAAACTTAGAATATAAGAAACGCACAGTGTAGTACATAGTATATGAGTGAGTTCCACTGAAAAACTTAGAATATAAGAAACGCACAGTGTAGTACATAATATATGAGTGAGTTGCACTGAAAAACTTAGAATTTACTGAAAAACCCGCATTACACGAAATGCACAGTGTAGTACATAGTATATGAGTGCGTTGCACTGAAAAACTTAGAATATAAGAAATGCACAGTGTAGTACATAGTATATGAGTGAGTTGCACTGAAAAACTTAGAATATAAGAAACGCACAGTGTAGTACATAGTATATGAGTGAGTTGCACTGAAAAACTTAGAATATAAGAAACGCACAGTGTAGTACATAGTATATGAGTGAGTTGCACTGAAAAACTTAGAATATAAGAAACGCACAGTGTAGTACATAGTATATGAGTGAGTTGCACTGAAAAACTTAGAATTTACTGAAAAACCCGCATTACACGAAATGCACAGTGTAGTACATAGTATATGAGTGAGTTGCACTGAAAAACTTAGAATATAAGAAACGCACAGTGTAGTACATAGTATATGAGTGAGTTGCACTGAAAAACTTACAATATAAGAAACGCACAGTGTAGTACATAGTATATGAATGAGTTGCACTGAAAAACTTAGAATATAAAAAACGCACAGTGTAGTACATAGTATATGAGTGAGTTGCACTGAAAAACTTAGAATATAAGAAACGCACAGTGTAGTACATAGTATATGAGTGAGTTGCACTGAAAAACTTGAATTTACTGAAAAACGCGCATTACACGAAATGCACAGTGTAGTACATAGTATATGAGTGAGTTGCACTCAAAAACTTAGAATATAAGAAACGCACAGTGTAGTACATAGTATATGAGTGAGTTGCACTGAAAAACTTAGAATATAAGAAACGCACAGTGTAGTAAGTAGTATATGAGTGAGTTGCACTGAAAAACTTAGAATATAAGAAACGCACAGTGTAGTACAAAGTATATGAGTGAGTTGCACTGAAAAACTTAGAATATAAGAAACGCACAGTGTAGTACATAGTATATGAGTGAGTTGCACTGAAAAACTTAGAATATAAGAAACGCACAGTGTAGTACATAGTATATGAGTGAGTTGCACTGAAAAACTTAGAATATAAGAAACGCACAGTGTAGTACATAGTATATGAGTGAGTTGCACTGAAAAACTTAGAATATAAGAAACGCACAGTGTAGTACATAGTATATGAGTGAGTTGCATTGAAAAACTTAGAATATAAGAAACGCACAGTGTAGTGCATAGTATATGAGTGAGTTGCCCTGAAAAACTTAGAATATAAGAAACGCACAGTATAGTACATAGTATATGAATGAGTTGCACTGAAAAACTTAGAATTTACTGAAAAACCCGCATTACACGAAATGCACAGTGTAGTACATAGTATATGAGTGAGTTGCACTGAAAAACTTAGAATATAAGAAACGCACAGTGTAGTACATAGTATATGAGTGAGTTGCACTGAAAAACTTAGAATATAAGAAACGCACAGTGTAGTACATAGTATATGAGTGAGTTGCACTGAAAAACTTAGAATATAAGAAACGCACAGTGTAGTACATAGTATATGAGTGAGTTGCACTGAAAAACTTAGAATATAAGAAACGCACAGTGTAGTACATAGTATATGAGTGAGTTGCACTGAAAAACTTAGAATTTAAGAAACGCACAGTGTAGTACATAGTATATGAGTGAGTTGCACTGAAAAACTTAGAATATAAGAAACGCACAGTGTAGTACATAGTATATGAGTGAGTTGCACTGAAAAACTTAGAATATAAGAAACGCACAGTGTAGTACATAGTATATGAGTGAGTTGCACTGAAAAACTTAGAATATAAAAAACGCACAGTGTAGTACATAGTATATGAGTGAGTTGCACTGAAAAACTTAGAATATAAGAAACGCACAGTATAGTACATAGTATATGAATGAGTTGCACTGAAAAACTTAGAATTTACTGAAAAACCCGCATTACACGAAATGCACAGTGTAGTACATAGTATATGAGTGAGTTGCACTGAAAAACTTAGAATATAAGAAACGCACAGTGTAGTACATAGTATATGAGTGAGTTGCACTGAAAAACTTAGAATATAAGAAACTCACAGTGTAGTACATAGTATATGAGTGAGTTGCACTGAAAAACTTAGAATATAAGAAACGCATAGTGTAGTACATAGTATATGAGTGAGTTGCACTGAAAAACTTAGAATATAAGAAACGCACAGTGTAGTACATAGTATATGAGTGAGTTGCACTGAAAAACTTAGAATATAAGAAACGCACAGTGTAGTACATAGTATATGAGTGAGTTGCACTGAAAAACTTAGAATATAAGAAACGCACAGTGTAGTACATAGTATATGAGTGAGTTGCACTGAAAAACTTAGAATATAAGATACGCACAGTGTAGTACATAGTATATGAGTGAGTTGCACTGAAAAACTTAGAATTTACTGAAAAACCCGCATTACACGAAATGCACAGTGTAGTACATAGTATATGAGTGAGTTTCACTGAAAAACTTAGAATATAAGAAACGCACAGTGTAGTACATAGTATATGAGTGAGTTGCACTGAAAAACTTAGAATATAAGAAACGCACAGTGTAGTACATATTATATGAGTGAGTTGCACTGAAAAACTTAGAATATAAGAAACGCACAGTGTAGTACATAGTATATGAGTGAGTTGCACTGAAAAACTTAGAATATAAGAAACGCACAGTGTAGTACATAGTATATGAGTGAGTTGCACTGAAAAACTTAGAATATAAGAAACGCACAGTGTAGTACATAGTATATGAGTGAGTAGCACTGAAAAACTTAGAATATAAGAAACGCACAGTGTAGTACATAGTATATGAGTGAGTTGCACTGAAAAACTTAGAATATAAGAAACGCACAGTGTAGTACATAGTATATGAGTGAGTTGCACTGAAAAACTTAGAATTTAAGAAACGCACAGTGTAGTACATAGTATATGAGTGAGTTGCACTGAAAAACTTAGAATATAAGAAACGCACAGTGTAGTACATAGTATATGAGTGAGTTGCACTGAAAAACTTAGAATATAAGAAACGCACAGTGTAGTACATAGTATATGAGTGAGTTGCACTGAAAAACTTAGAATATAAAAAACGCACAGTGTAGTACATAGTATATGAGTGAGTTGCACTGAAAAACTTAGAATATAAGAAACGCACAGTGTAGTACATAGTATATGAGTGAGTTGCACTGAAAAACTTGAATTTACTGAAAAACGCGCATTACACGAAATGCACAGTGTAGTACATAGTATATGAGTGAGTTGCACTCAAAAACTTAGAATATAAGAAACGCACAGTGTAGTACATAGTATATGAGTGAGTTGCACTGAAAAACTTAGAATATAAGAAACGCACAGTGTAGTACATAGTATATGAGTGAGTTGCACTGAAAAACTTAGAATATAAGAAACGCACAGTGTAGTACAAAGTATATGAGTGAGTTGCACTGAAAAACTTAGAATATAAGAAACGCACAGTGTAGTACATAGTATATGAGTGAGTTGCACTGAAAAACTTAGAATATAAGAAACGCACAGTGTAGTACATAGTATATGAGTGAGTTGCACTGAAAAACTTAGAATATAAGAAACGCACAGTGTAGTACATAGTATATGAGTGAGTTGCACTGAAAAACTTAGAATATAAGAAACGCACAGTGTAGTACATAGTATATGAGTGAGTTGCATTGAAAAACTTAGAATATAAGAAACGCTCAGTGTAGTGCATAGTATATGAGTGAGTTGCCCTGGAAAACTTAGAATATAAGAAACGCACAGTATAGTACATAGTATATGAATGAGTTGCACTGAAAAACTTAGAATTTACTGAAAAACCCGCATTACACGAAATGCACAGTGTAGTACATAGTATATGAGTGAGTTGCACTGAAAAACTTAGAATATAAGAAACGCACAGTGTAGTACATAGTATATGAGTGAGTTGCACTGAAAAACTTAGAATATAAGAAACGCACAGTGTAGTACAAGGTATATGAGTGAGTTGCACTGAAAAACTTAGAATATAAGAAACGCATAGTGTAGTACATAGTATATGAGTGAGTTGCACTGAAAAACTTAGAATATAAGAAACGCACAGTGTAGTACATAGTATATGAGTGAGTTGCACTGAAAAACTTAGAATATAAGAAACGCACAGTGTAGTACATAGTATATGAGTGAGTTGCACTGAAAAACTTAGAATTTAAGAAACGCACAGTGTAGTACATAGTATATGAGTGAGTTGCACTGAAAAACTTAGAATATAAGAAACGCACAGTGTAGTACATAGTATATGAGTGAGTTGCACTGAAAAACTTAGAATATAAGAAACGCACAGTGTAGTACATAGTATATGAGTGAGTTGCACTGAAAAACTTAGAATATAAGAAACGCACAGTGTAGTACATATTATATGAGTGAGTTGCACTGAAAAACTTAGAATATAAGAAACGCACAGTGTAGTACATAGTATATGAGTGAGTTGCACTGAAAAACTTAGAATATAAGAAACGCACAGTGTAGTACATAGTATATGAGTGAGTTGCACTGAAAAACTTAGAATATAAGAAACGCACAGTGTAGTACATAGTATATGAGTGAGTAGCACTGAAAAACTTAGAATATAAGAAACGCACAGTGTAGTACATAGTATATGAGTGAGTTGCACTGAAAAACTTAGAATATAAGAAACGCACAGTGTAGTACATAGTATATGAGTGAGTTGCACTGAAAAACTTAGAATTTAAGAAACGCACAGTGTAGTACATAGTATATGAGTGAGTTGCACTGAAAAACTTAGAATATAAGAAACGCACAGTGTAGTACATAGTATATGAGTGAGTTGCACTGAAAAACTTAGAATATAAGAAACGCACAGTGTAGTACATAGTATATGAGTGAGTTGCACTGAAAAACTTAGAATATAAAAAACGCACAGTGTAGTACATAGTATATGAGTGAGTTGCACTGAAAAACTTAGAATATAAGAAACGCACAGTGTAGTACATAGTATATGAGTGAGTTGCACTGAAAAACTTGAATTTACTGAAAAACGCGCATTACACGAAATGCACAGTGTAGTACATAGTATATGAGTGAGTTTCACTGAAAAACTTAGAATATAAGAAACGCACAGTGTAGTACATAGTATATGAGTGAGTTGCACTGAAAAACTTAGAATATAAGAAACGCACAGTGTAGTACATATTATATGAGTGAGTTGCACTGAAAAACTTAGAATATAAGAAATGCACAGTGTAGTACATAGTATATGAGTGAGTTGCACTGAAAAACTTAGAATATAAGAAACGCACAGTGTAGTACATAGTATATGAGTGAGTTGCACTGAAAAACTTAGAATATAAGAAACGCACAGTGTAGTACATAGTATATGAGTGAGTAGCACTGAAAAACTTAGAATATAAGAAACGCACAGTGTAGTACATAGTATATGAGTGAGTTGCACTGAAAAACTTAGAATATAAGAAACGCACAGTGTAGTACATAGTATATGAGTGAGTTGCACTGAAAAACTTAGAATTTAAGAAACGCACAGTGTAGTACATAGTATATGAGTGAGTTGCACTGAAAAACTTAGAATATAAGAAACGCACAGTGTAGTACATAGTATATGAGTGAGTTGCACTGAAAAACTTAGAATATAAGAAACGCACAGTGTAGTACATAGTATATGAGTGAGTTGCACTGAAAAACTTAGAATATAAGAAACGCACAGTGTAGTACATAGTATATGAGTGAGTAGCACTGAAAAACTTAGAATATAAGAAACGCACAGTGTAGTACATAGTATATGAGTGAGTTGCACTGAAAAACTTAGAATATAAGAAACGCACAGTGTAGTACATAGTATATGAGTGAGTTGCACTGAAAAACTTAGAATTTAAGAAACGCACAGTGTAGTACATAGTATATGAGTGAGTTGCACTGAAAAACTTAGAATATAAGAAACGCACAGTGTAGTACATAGTATATGAGTGAGTTGCACTGAAAAACTTAGAATATAAGAAACGCACAGTGTAGTACATAGTATATGAGTGAGTTGCACTGAAAAACTTAGAATATAAAAAACGCACAGTGTAGTACATAGTATATGAGTGAGTTGCACTGAAAAACTTAGAATATAAGAAACGCACAGTATAGTACATAGTATATGAATGAGTTGCACTGAAAAACTTAGAATTTACTGAAAAACCCGCATTACACGAAATGCACAGTGTAGTACATAGTATATGAGTGAGTTGCACTGAAAAACTTAGAATATAAGAAACGCACAGTGTAGTACATAGTATATGAGTGAGTTGCACTGAAAAACTTAGAATATAAGAAACTCACAGTGTAGTATATAGTATATGAGTGAGTTGCACTGAAAAACTTAGAATATAAGAAACGCATAGTGTAGTACATAGTATATGAGTGAGTTGCACTGAAAAACTTAGAATATAAGAAACGCACAGTGTAGTACATAGTATATGAGTGAGTTGCACTGAAAAACTTAGAATATAAGAAACGCACAGTGTAGTACATAGTATATGAGTGAGTTGCACTGAAAAACTTAGAATATAAGAAACGCACAGTGTAGTACATAGTATATGAGTGAGTTGCACTGAAAAACTTAGAATATAAGATACGCACAGTGTAGTACATAGTATATGAGTGAGTTGCACTGAAAAACTTAGAATTTACTGAAAAACCCGCATTACACGAAATGCACAGTGTAGTACATAGTATATGAGTGAGTTTCACTGAAAAACTTAGAATATAAGAAACGCACAGTGTAGTACATAGTATATGAGTGAGTTGCACTGAAAAACTTAGAATATAAGAAACGCACAGTGTAGTACATATTATATGAGTGAGTTGCACTGAAAAACTTAGAATATAAGAAACGCACAGTGTAGTACATAGTATATGAGTGAGTTGCACTGAAAAACTTAGAATATAAGAAACGCACAGTGTAGTACATAGTATATGAGTGAGTTGCACTGAAAAACTTAGAATATAAGAAACGCACAGTGTAGTACATAGTATATGAGTGAGTAGCACTGAAAAACTTAGAATATAAGAAACGCACAGTGTAGTACATAGTATATGAGTGAGTTGCACTGAAAAACTTAGAATATAAGAAACGCACAGTGTAGTACATAGTATATGAGTGAGTTGCACTGAAAAACTTAGAATTTAAGAAACGCACAGTGTAGTACATAGTATATGAGTGAGTTGCACTGAAAAACTTAGAATATAAGAAACGCACAGTGTAGTACATAGTATATGAGTGAGTTGCACTGAAAAACTTAGAATATAAGAAACGCACAGTGTAGTACATAGTATATGAGTGAGTTGCACTGAAAAACTTAGAATATAAGAAACGCACAGTGTAGTACATATTATATGAGTGAGTTGCACTGAAAAACTTAGAATATAAGAAACGCACAGTGTAGTACATAGTATATGAGTGAGTTGCACTGAAAAACTTAGAATATAAGAAACGCACAGTGTAGTACATAGTATATGAGTGAGTTGCACTGAAAAACTTAGAATATAAGAAACGCACAGTGTAGTACATAGTATATGAGTGAGTAGCACTGAAAAACTTAGAATATAAGAAACGCACAGTGTAGTACATAGTATATGAGTGAGTTGCACTGAAAAACTTAGAATTTAAGAAACGCACAGTGTAGTACATAGTATATGAGTGAGTTGCACTGAAAAACTTAGAATTTAAGAAACGCACAGTGTAGTACATAGTATATGAGTGAGTTGCACTGAAAAACTTAGAATATAAGAAACGCACAGTGTAGTACATAGTATATGAGTGAGTTGCACTGAAAAACTTAGAATATAAGAAACGCACAGTGTAGTACATAGTATATGAGTGAGTTGCACTGAAAAACTTAGAATATAAGAAACGCACAGTGTAGTACATAGTATATGAGTGAGTTGCACTGAAAAACTTAGAATATAAGAAACGCACAGTGTAGTACATAGTATATGAGTGAGTAGCACTGAAAAACTTAGAATATAAGAAACGCACAGTGTAGTACATAGTATATGAGTGAGTAGCACTGAAAAACTTAGAATATAAGAAACGCACAGTGTAGTACATAGTATATGAGTGAGTTGCACTGAAAAACTTAGAATATAAGAAACGCACAGTGTAGTACATAGTATATGAGTGAGTTGCACTGAAAAACTTAGAATTTAAGAAACGCACAGTGTAGTACATAGTATATGAGTGAGTTGCACTGAAAAACTTAGAATATAAGAAACGCACAGTGTAGTACATAGTATATGAGTGAGTTGCACTGAAAAACTTAGAATATAAGAAACGCACAGTGTAGTACATAGTATATGAGTGAGTTGCACTGAAAAACTTAGAATATAAGAAACGCACAGTGTAGTACATAGTATATGAGTGAGTTGCACTGAAAAACTTAGAATATAAGAAACGCACAGTGTAGTACATAGTATATGAGTGAGTTGCACTGAAAAACTTAGAATATAAGAAACGCACAGTGTAGTACATAGTATATGAGTGAGTTGCACTGAAAAACTTAGAATATAAGAAACGCACAGTGTAGTACATAGTATATGAGTGAGTTGCACTGAAAAACTTAGAATATAAGAAACGCACAGTGTAGTACATAGTATATGAGTGAGTTGCACTGAAAAACTTAGAATATAAGAAACGCACAGTGTAGTACATAGTATATGAGTGAGTTGCACTGAAAAACTTAGAATTTAAGAAACGCACAGTGTTTTTCATAGTATATGAGTGAGTTGCACTGAAAAACTTAGAATATAAGAAACGCACAGTGTAGTACAAAGTATATGAGTGAGTTGTACTGAAAAACTTAGAATATAAGAAACGCACAGTGTAGTACATAGTATATGAGTGAGTTGCACTGAAAAACTTAGAATTTACAGAAAAACCCGCATTACACGAAATGCACAGTGTAGTACATATTATATGAGTGAGTTGCACTGAAAAACTTAGAATATAAGAAACGCACAGTGTAGTACATAGTATATGAGTGAGTTGCACTGAAAAACTTAGAATATAAGAAACGCACAGTATAGTACATAGTATATGAGTGAGTTGAACTGAAAAACTTAGAATTTAAGAAACGCACAGTGTAGTACATAGTATATGAGTGAGTTGCAATGAAAAACTTAGAATTTAAGAAACGCACAGTGTAGTACAAAGTATAAGAGTGAGTTGCACTGAAAAACTTAGAATATAAGAAACGCACAGTGTAGTACATAGTATATGAGTGAGTTGCACTGAAAAACTTAGAATATAAGAAACGCACAGTGTAGTACATAGTATATGAGTGAGTTGCACTAAAAAACTTAGAATATAAGAAACGCACAGTGTAGTACATAGTATATGAGTGAGTTGCACTGAAAAACTTAGAATATAAGAAACGCACAGTGTAGTACATAGTATATGAGTGAGTTGCACTGAAAAACTTAGAATATAAGAAACGCACAGTGTAGTACATATTATATGAGTGAGTTGCACTGAAAAACTTAGAATATAAGAAACGCACAGTGTAGTACATACTATATGAGTGAGTTGCACTGAAAAACTTAGAATATAAGAAACGCACAGTGTAGTACATAGTATATGAGTGAGTTGCACTGAAAAACTTAGAATATAAGAAACGCACAGTGTAGTACATAGTATATGAGTGAGTTGCACTGAAAAACTTAGAATATAAGAAACGCACAGTGTAGTACATAGTATATGAGTGAGTTGCACTGAAAAACTTAGAATATAAGAAACGCACAGTGTAGTACATAGTATATGAGTGAGTTGCACTGAAAAACTTAGAATATAAGAAACGCACAGTGTAGTACATATTATATGAGTGCGTTGCACTGAAAAACTTAGAATATAAGAAACGCACAGTGTAGTACATAGTATATGAGTGAGTTGCAGTGAAAAACTTAGAATATAAGAAACGCACAGTGTAGTACATAGTATATGAGTGAGTTGCACTGAAAAACTTAGAATATAAGAAACGCACAGTGTAGTACATAGTATATGAGTGAGTTGCACTGAAAAACTTAGAATATAAGAAACGCACAGTGTAGTACATAGTATATGAGTGAGTTGCACTGAAAAACTTAGAATATAAGAAACGCACAGTGTAGTACATAGTATATGAGTGAGTTGCACTGAAAAACTTAGAATATAAGAAACGCACAGTGTAGTACATAGTATATGAGTGAGTTGCACTGAAAAACTTAGAATATAAGAAACGCACAGTGTAGTACATAGTATATGAGTGAGTTGCACTGAAAAACTTAGAATATAAGAAACGCACAGTGTAGTACAAAGTATATGAGTGAGTTGCACTGAAAAACTTAGAATATAAGAAACGCACAGTGTAGTACATAGTATATGAGTGAGTTGCACTGAAAAACTTAGAATATAAGAAACGCACAGTGTAGTACATAGTATATGAGTGAGTTGCACTGAAAAACTTAGAATTTACTGAAAAACCCGCATTACACGAAATGCACAGTGTAGTACATATTATATGAGTGAGTTGCACTGAAAAACTTAGAATATAAGAAACGCACAGTGTAGTACATAGTATATGAGTGAGTTACATTGAAAAACTTAGAATATAAGAAACGCACAGTGTAGTGCATAGTATATGAGTGAGTTGCCCTGAAAAACTTAGAATATAAGAAACGCACAGTATAGTACATAGTATATGAATGAGTTGCACTGAAAAACTTAGAATTTACTGAAAAACCCGCATTACACGAAATGCACAGTGTAGTACATAGTATATGAGTGAGTTGCACTGAAAAACTTAGAATATAAGAAACGCACAGTGTAGTACATAGTATATGAGTGAGTTGCACTGAAAAACTTAGAATATAAGAAACGCACAGTGTAGTACATAGTATATGAGTGAGTTGCACTGAAAAACTTAGAATATAAGAAACGCACAGTGTAGTACATAGTATATGAGTGAGTTGCACTGAAAAACTTAGAATATAAGAAACGCACAGTGTAGTACATAGTATATGAGTGAGTTGCACTGAAAAACTTAGAATATAAGAAACGCACAGTGTAGTACATAGTATATGAGTGAGTTGCACTGAAAAACTTAGAATATAAGAAACGCACAGTGTAGTACATAGTATATGAGTGAGTTGCACTGAAAAACTTGGAATATAAGAAACGCACAGTGTAGTACATAGTATATGAGTGAGTTGCACTGAAAAACATGGAATATAAGAAACGCACAGTGTAGTACATAGTATATGAGTGAGTTGCACTGAAAAACTTAGAATATAAGAAACGCACAGTGTAGTACATAGTATATGAGTGAGTTGCACTGAAAAACTTAGAATATAAGAAACGCACAGTGTAGTACATAGTATATGAGTGAGTTGCACTGAAAAACTTAGAATTTAAGAAACGCACAGTGTAGTACAAAGTATAAGAGTGAGTTGCACTGAAAAACTTAGAATATAAGAAACGCACAGTGTAGTACATAGTATATGAGTGAGTTGCACTGAAAAACATAGAATATAAGAAACGCACAGTGTAGTACATAGTATATGAGTGAGTTGCACTGAAAAACTTAGAATATAAGAAACGCACAGTGTAGTACATAGTATATGAGTGAGTTGCACTGAAAAACTTAGAATTTACTGAAAAACCCGCATTACACGAAATGCACAGTGTAGTACATAGTATATGAGTGAGTTGCACTGAAAAACTTAGAATATAAGAAACGCACAGTGTAGTACATAGTATATGAGTGAGTTGCACTGAAAAACTTAGAATATAAGAAACGCACAGTGTAGTACATAGTATATGAGTGAGTTGCACTGAAAAACTTAGAATATAAGAAACGCACAGTGTAGTACAAAGTATATGAGTGAGTTGCACTGAAAAACTTAGAATATAAGAAACGCACAGTGTAGTACATAGTATATGAGTGAGTTGCACTGAAAAACTTAGAATATAAGAAACGCACAGTGTAGTACATAGTATATGAGTGAGTTGCACTCAAAAACTTAGAATATAAGAAACGCACAGTGTAGTACATATTATATGAGTGAGTTGCACTGAAAAACTTAGAATATAAGAAACGCACAGTGTAGTACATAGTATATGAGTGAGTTGCACTGAAAAACTTAGAATATAAGAAACGCACAGTGTAGTACATAGTATATGAGTGAGTTGCACTGAAAAACTTAGAATATAAGAAACGCACAGTGTAGTACATAGTATATGAGTGAGTTGCACTGAAAAACTTAGAATATAAGAAACGCACAGTGTAGTACATAGTATATGAGTGAGTTGCACTGAAAAACTTAGAATATAAGAAACGCACAGTGTAGTACATAGTATATGAGTGAGTTGCACTGAAAAACTTAGAATATAAGAAACGCACAGTGTAGTACAAAGTATATGAGTGAGTTGCACTGAAAAACTTAGAATATAAGAAACGCACAGTGTAGTACATAGTATATGAGTGAGTTGCACTGAAAAACTTAGAATATAAGAAACGCACAGTGTAGTACATAGTATATGAGTGAGTTGCACTGAAAAACTTAGAATTTACTGAAAAACCCGCATTACACGAAATGCACAGTGTAGTACATATTATATGAGTGAGTTGCACTGAAAAACTTAGAATATAAGAAACGCACAGTGTAGTACATAGTATATGAGTGAGTTGCATTGAAAAACTTAGAATATAAGAAACGCACAGTGTAGTGCATAGTATATGAGTGAGTTGCCCTGAAAAACTTAGAATATAAGAAACGCACAGTATAGTACATAGTATATGAATGAGTTGCACTGAAAAACTTAGAATTTACTGAAAAACCCGCATTACACGAAATGCACAGTGTAGTACATAGTATATGAGTGAGTTGCACTGAAAAACTTAGAATATAAGAAACGCACAGTGTAGTACATAGTATATGAGTGAGTTGCACTGAAAAACTTAGAATATAAGAAACGCACAGTGTAGTACATAGTATATGAGTGAGTTGCACTGAAAAACTTAGAATATAAGAAACGCACAGTGTAGTACATAGTATATGAGTGAGTTGCACTGAAAAACTTAGAATATAAGAAACGCACAGTGTAGTACATAGTATATGAGTGAGTTGCACTGAAAAACTTAGAATATAAGAAACGCACAGTGTAGTACATAGTATATGAGTGAGTTGCACTGAAAAACTTAGAATATAAGAAACGCACAGTGTAGTACATAGTATATGAGTGAGTTGCACTGAAAAACTTGGAATATAAGAAACGCACAGTGTAGTACATAGTATATGAGTGAGTTGCACTGAAAAACATGGAATATAAGAAACGCACAGTGTAGTACATAGTATATGAGTGAGTTGCACTGAAAAACTTAGAATATAAGAAACGCACAGTGTAGTACATAGTATATGAATGAGTTGCACTGAAAAACTTAGAATTTACTGAAAAACCCGCACTACACGAAATGCACAGTGTAGTACATAGTATATGAGTGAGTTGCACTGAAAAACTTAGAATATAAGAAACGCACAGTGTAGTACATAGTATATGAATGAGTTGCACTGAAAAACTTAGAATATAAGAAACGCACAGTGTAGTACATAGTATATGAGTGAGTTGCACTGAAAAACTTAGAATATAAGAAACGCACAGTGTAGTACATAGTATATGAGTGAGTTGCACTGAAAAACTTAGAATATAAGAAACGCACAGTGTAGTACATAGTATATGAGTGAGTTGCACTGAAAAACTTAGAATATAAGAAACGCACAGTGTAGTACATAGTATATGAGTGAGTTGCACTGAAAAACTTAGAATATAAGAAACGCACAGTGTAGTACATAGTATATGAGTGAGTTGCACTGAAAAACTTGGAATATAAGAAACGCACAGTGTAGTACATAGTATATGAGTGAGTTGCACTGAAAAACATGGAATATAAGAAACGCACAGTGTAGTACATAGTATATGAGTGAGTTGCACTGAAAAACTTAGAATATAAAAACGCACAGTGTAGTACATAGTATATGAGTGGTTGCACTGAAAAACTTAGAATTTACTGAAAAACCCGCATTACACGAAATGCACAGTGTAGTACATAGTATATGAGTGAGTTGCACTGAAAAACTTAGAATATAAGAAACGCACAGTGTAGTACATAGTATATGAGTGAGTTGCACTGAAAAACTTAGAATATAAGAAACGCACAGTGTAGTACATAGTATATGAGTGAGTTGCACTGAAAAACTTAGAATATAAGAAACGCACAGTGTAGTACATAGTATATGAGTGAGTTGCACTGAAAAACTTAGAATATAAGAAACGCACAGTGTAGTACATAGTATATGAGTGAGTTGCACTGAAAAACTTAGAATATAAGAAACGCACAGTGTAGTACATAGTATATGAGTGAGTTGCACTGAAAAACTTGGAATATAAGAAACGCACAGTGTAGTACATAGTATATGAGTGAGTTGCACTGAAAAACATGGAATATAAGAAACGCACAGTGTAGTACATAGTATATGAGTGAGTTGCACTGAAAAACTTAGAATATAAAAACGCACAGTGTAGTACATAGTATATGAGTGGTTGCACTGAAAAACTTAGAATTTACTGAAAAACCCGCATTACACGAAATGCACAGTGTAGTACATAGTATATGAGTGAGTTGCACTGAAAAACTTAGAATATAAGAAACGCACAGTGTAGTACATAGTATATGAGTGAGTTGCACTGAAAAACTTAGAATATAAGAAACGCACAGTGTAGTACATCGTATATGAGTGAGTTGAACTGAAAAACTTAGAATATAAGAAACGCACAGTGTAGTACATAGTATATGAGTGAGTTGCACTGAAAAACTTAGAATATAAGAAACGCACAGTGTAGTACATAGTATATGAGTGAGTTGCACTGAAAAACTTAGAATATAAGAAACGCACAGTGTAGTACATAGTATATGAGTGAGTTGCACTGAAAAACTTAGAATATAAGAAACGCACAGTGTAGTACATAGTATATGAGTGAGTTGCACTGAAAAACTTAGAATATAAGAAACGCACAGTGTAGTACATAGTATATGAGTGAGTTGCACTGAAAAACTTAGAATATAAGAAACGCACAGTGTAGTACATAGTATATGAGTGAGTTGCACTGAAAAACTTAGAATTTAAGAAACGCACAGTGTTTTTCATAGTATATGAGTGAGTTGCACTGAAAAACTTAGAATATAAGAAACGCACAGTGTAGTACAAAGTATATGAGTGAGTTGTACTGAAAAACTTAGAATATAAGAAACGCACAGTGTAGTACATAGTATATGAGTGAGTTGCACTGAAAAACTTAGAATTTACTGAAAAACCCGCATTACACGAAATGCACAGTGTAGTACATATTATATGAGTGAGTTGCACTGAAAAACTTAGAATATAAGAAACGCACAGTGTAGTACATAGTATATGAGTGAGTTGCACTGAAAAACTTAGAATATAAGAAACGCACAGTATAGTACATAGTATATGAGTGAGTTGAACTGAAAAACTTGGAATTTAAGAAACGCACAGTGTAGTACATAGTATATGAGTGAGTTGCAATGAAAAACTTAAAATTTAAGAAACGCACAGTGTAGTACAAAGTATAAGAGTGAGTTGCACTGAAAAACTTAGAATATAAGAAACGCACAGTGTAGTACATAGTATATGAGTGAGTTGCACTGAAAAACTTAGAATATAAGAAACGCACAGTGTAGTACATAGTATATGAGTGAGTTGCACTAAAAAACTTAGAATATAAGAAACGCACAGTGTAGTACATAGTATATGAGTGAGTTGCACTGAAAAACTTAGAATATAAGAAACGCACAGTGTAGTACATAGTATATGAGTGAGTTGCACTGAAAAACTTAGAATATAAGAAACGCACAGTGTAGTACATATTATATGAGTGAGTTGCACTGAAAAACTTAGAATATAAGAAACGCACAGTGTAGTACATACTATATGAGTGAGTTGCACTGAAAAACTTAGAATATAAGAAACGCACAGTGTAGTACATAGTATATGAGTGAGTTGCACTGAAAAACTTAGAATATAAGAAACGCACAGTGTAGTACATAGTATATGAGTGAGTTGCACTGAAAAACTTAGAATATAAGAAACGCACAGTGTAGTACATAGTATATGAGTGAGTTGCACTGAAAAACTTAGAATATAAGAAACGCACAGTGTAGTACATAGTATATGAGTGAGTTGCACTGAAAAACTTAGAATATAAGAAACGCACAGTGTAGTACATATTATATGAGTGCGTTGCACTGAAAAACTTAGAATATAAGAAACGCACAGTGTAGTACATAGTATATGAGTGAGTTGCAGTGAAAAACTTAGAATATAAGAAACGCACAGTGTAGTACATAGTATATGAGTGAGTTGCACTGAAAAACTTAGAATATAAGAAACGCACAGTGTAGTACATAGTATATGAGTGAGTTGCACTGAAAAACTTAGAATATAAGAAACGCACAGTGTAGTACATAGTATATGAGTGAGTTGCACTGAAAAACTTAGAATTTACTGAAAAACCCGCATTACACGAAATGCACAGTGTAGTACATATTATATGAGTGAGTTGCACTGAAAAACTTAGAATATAAGAAACGCACAGTGTAGTACATAGTATATGAGTGAGTTGCACTGAAAAACTTAGAATATAAGAAACGCACAGTGTAGTACATAGTATATGAGTGAGTTGCACTGAAAAACTTAGAATATAAGAAACGCACAGTGTAGTACATAGTATATGAGTGAGTTGCACTGAAAAACTTAGAATATAAGAAACGCACAGTGTAGTACATAGTATATGAGTGAGTTGCACTGAAAAACTTGGAATATAAGAAACGCACAGTGTAGTACATAGTATATGAGTGAGTTGCACTGAAAAACATGGAATATAAGAAACGCACAGTGTAGTACATAGTATATGAGTGAGTTGCACTGAAAAACTTAGAATATAAGAAACGCACAGTGTAGTACATAGTATATGAATGAGTTGCACTGAAAAACTTAGAATTTACTGAAAAACCCGCACTACACGAAATGCACAGTGTAGTACATAGTATATGAGTGAGTTGCACTGAAAAACTTAGAATATAAGAAACGCACAGTGTAGTACATAGTATATGAATGAGTTGCACTGAAAAACTTAGAATATAAGAAACGCACAGTGTAGTACATAGTATATGAGTGAGTTGCACTGAAAAACTTAGAATATAAGAAACGCACAGTGTAGTACATAGTATATGAGTGAGTTGCACTGAAAAACTTAGAATATAAGAAACGCACAGTGTAGTACATAGTATATGAGTGAGTTGCACTGAAAAACTTAGAATATAAGAAACGCACAGTGTAGTACATAGTATATGAGTGAGTTGCACTGAAAAACTTAGAATATAAGAAACGCACAGTGTAGTACATAGTATATGAGTGAGTTGCACTGAAAAACTTGGAATATAAGAAACGCACAGTGTAGTACATAGTATATGAGTGAGTTGCACTGAAAAACATGGAATATAAGAAACGCACAGTGTAGTACATAGTATATGAGTGAGTTGCACTGAAAAACTTAGAATATAAAAACGCACAGTGTAGTACATAGTATATGAGTGGTTGCACTGAAAAACTTAGAATTTACTGAAAAACCCGCATTACACGAAATGCACAGTGTAGTACATAGTATATGAGTGAGTTGCACTGAAAAACTTAGAATATAAGAAACGCACAGTGTAGTACATAGTATATGAGTGAGTTGCACTGAAAAACTTAGAATATAAGAAACGCACAGTGTAGTACATAGTATATGAGTGAGTTGCACTGAAAAACTTAGAATATAAGAAACGCACAGTGTAGTACATAGTATATGAGTGAGTTGCACTGAAAAACTTAGAATATAAGAAACGCACAGTGTAGTACATAGTATATGAGTGAGTTGCACTGAAAAACTTAGAATATAAGAAACGCACAGTGTAGTACATAGTATATGAGTGAGTTGCACTGAAAAACTTGGAATATAAGAAACGCACAGTGTAGTACATAGTATATGAGTGAGTTGCACTGAAAAACATGGAATATAAGAAACGCACAGTGTAGTACATAGTATATGAGTGAGTTGCACTGAAAAACTTAGAATATAAAAACGCACAGTGTAGTACATAGTATATGAGTGGTTGCACTGAAAAACTTAGAATTTACTGAAAAACCCGCATTACACGAAATGCACAGTGTAGTACATAGTATATGAGTGAGTTGCACTGAAAAACTTAGAATATAAGAAACGCACAGTGTAGTACATAGTATATGAGTGAGTTGCACTGAAAAACTTAGAATATAAGAAACGCACAGTGTAGTACATCGTATATGAGTGAGTTGAACTGAAAAACTTAGAATATAAGAAACGCACAGTGTAGTACATAGTATATGAGTGAGTTGCACTGAAAAACTTAGAATATAAGAAACGCACAGTGTAGTACATAGTATATGAGTGAGTTGCACTGAAAAACTTAGAATATAAGAAACGCACAGTGTAGTACATAGTATATGAGTGAGTTGCACTGAAAAACTTAGAATATAAGAAACGCACAGTGTAGTACATAGTATATGAGTGAGTTGCACTGAAAAACTTAGAATATAAGAAACGCACAGTGTAGTACATAGTATATGAGTGAGTTGCACTGAAAAACTTAGAATATAAGAAACGCACAGTGTAGTACATAGTATATGAGTGAGTTGCACTGAAAAACTTAGAATTTAAGAAACGCACAGTGTTTTTCATAGTATATGAGTGAGTTGCACTGAAAAACTTAGAATATAAGAAACGCACAGTGTAGTACAAAGTATATGAGTGAGTTGTACTGAAAAACTTAGAATATAAGAAACGCACAGTGTAGTACATAGTATATGAGTGAGTTGCACTGAAAAACTTAGAATTTACTGAAAAACCCGCATTACACGAAATGCACAGTGTAGTACATATTATATGAGTGAGTTGCACTGAAAAACTTAGAATATAAGAAACGCACAGTGTAGTACATAGTATATGAGTGAGTTGCACTGAAAAACTTAGAATATAAGAAACGCACAGTATAGTACATAGTATATGAGTGAGTTGAACTGAAAAACTTAGAATTTAAGAAACGCACAGTGTAGTACATAGTATATGAGTGAGTTGCAATGAAAAACTTAAAATTTAAGAAACGCACAGTGTAGTACAAAGTATAAGAGTGAGTTGCACTGAAAAACTTAGAATATAAGAAACGCACAGTGTAGTACATAGTATATGAGTGAGTTGCACTGAAAAACTTAGAATATAAGAAACGCACAGTGTAGTACATAGTATATGAGTGAGTTGCACTAAAAAACTTAGAATATAAGAAACGCACAGTGTAGTACATAGTATATGAGTGAGTTGCACTGAAAAACTTAGAATATAAGAAACGCACAGTGTAGTACATAGTATATGAGTGAGTTGCACTGAAAAACTTAGAATATAAGAAACGCACAGTGTAGTACATATTATATGAGTGAGTTGCACTGAAAAACTTAGAATATAAGAAACGCACAGTGTAGTACATACTATATGAGTGAGTTGCACTGAAAAACTTAGAATATAAGAAACGCACAGTGTAGTACATAGTATATGAGTGAGTTGCACTGAAAAACTTAGAATATAAGAAACGCACAGTGTAGTACATAGTATATGAGTGAGTTGCACTGAAAAACTTAGAATATAAGAAACGCACAGTGTAGTACATAGTATATGAGTGAGTTGCACTGAAAAACTTAGAATATAAGAAACGCACAGTGTAGTACATAGTATATGAGTGAGTTGCACTGAAAAACTTAGAATATAAGAAACGCACAGTGTAGTACATATTATATGAGTGCGTTGCACTGAAAAACTTAGAATATAAGAAACGCACAGTGTAGTACATAGTATATGAGTGAGTTGCAGTGAAAAACTTAGAATATAAGAAACGCACAGTGTAGTACATAGTATATGAGTGAGTTGCACTGAAAAACTTAGAATATAAGAAACGCACAGTGTAGTACATAGTATATGAGTGAGTTGCACTGAAAAACTTAGAATATAAGAAACGCACAGTGTAGTACATAGTATATGAGTGAGTTGCACTGAAAAACTTAGAATTTACTGAAAAACCCGCATTACACGAAATGCACAGTGTAGTACATATTATATGAGTGAGTTGCACTGAAAAACTTAGAATATAAGAAACGCACAGTGTAGTACATAGTATATGAGTGAGTTGCACTGAAAAACTTAGAATATAAGAAACGCACAGTGTAGTACATAGTATATGAGTGAGTTGCACTGAAAAACTTAGAATATAAGAAACGCACAGTGTAGTACATAGTATATGAGTGAGTTGCACTGAAAAACTTAGAATATAAGAAACGCACAGTGTAGTACATAGTATATGAGTGAGTTGCACTGAAAAACTTAGAATATAAGAAACGCACAGTGTAGTACATAGTATATGAGTGAGTTGCACTGAAAAACTTAGAATATAAGAAACGCACAGTGTAGTACATAGTATATGAGTGAGTTGCACTGAAAAACTTAGAATATAAGAAACGCACAGTGTAGTACATAGTATATGAGTGAGTTGCACTGAAAAACTTAGAATTTAAGAAACGCACAGTGTAGTACATAGTATATGAGTGAGTTGCACTGAAAAACTTAGAATATAAGAAACGCACAGTGTAGTACAAAGTATATGAGTGAGTTGCACTGAAAAACTTAGAATATAAGAAACGCACAGTGTAGTACATAGTATATGAGTGAGTTGCACTGAAAAACTTAGAATTTACTGAAAAACCCGCATTACATGAAATGCACAGTGTAGTACATATTATATGAGTGAGTTGCACTGAAAAACTTAGAATATAAGAAACGCACAGTGTAGTACATAGTATATGAGTGAGTTGCACTGAAAAACTTAGAATATAAGAAACGCACAGTGTAGTACATCGTATATGAGTGAGTTGCACTGAAAAACTTAGAATTTAAGAAACGCACAGTGTAGTACATAGTATATGAGTGAGTTGCACTGATAAACTTAGAATATAAGAAACGCACAGTGTAGTACATAGTATATGAGTGAGTTGCACTGAAAAACTTAGAATATAAGAAACGCACAGTGTAGTACATAGTATATGAGTGAGTTGCACTGAAAAACTTAGAATATAAGAAACGCACAGTGTAGTACATAGTATATGAGTGAGTTGCACTGAAAAACTTAGAATATAAGAAACGCACAGTGTAGTACATAGTATATGAGTGAGTTGCACTGAAAAACTTAGAATATAAGAAACGCACAGTGTAGTACATAGTATATGAGTGAGTTGCACTGAAAAACTTAGAATTTAGAGAAACGCACAGTGTAGTACATAGTATATGAGTGAGTTGCACTGAAAAACTTAGAATTTAGAGAAACGCATAGTGTATTACATAGTATATGAGTGAGTTGCACTGAAAAACTTAGAATATAAGAAACGCACAGTGTAGTACATAGTATATGAGTGAGTTGCACTGAAAAACTTAGAATATAAAAAACGCACAGTGTAGTACATTGTATATGAGTGAGTTGCACTGAAAAACTTAGAATTTAAGAAACGCACAGTGTAGTACATAGTATATGAGTGAGTTGCACTGAAAAACTTAGAATGTAAGAAACGCACAGTGTAGTACATAGTATATGAGTGAGTTGCACTGAAAAACTTAGAATATAAGAAACGCACAGTGTAGTACATAGTATATGAGTGAGTTGCACTGAAAAACTTAGAATATAAGAAACGCACAGTGTATAGTATATGAGTGAGTTGCACTGAAAAACTTAGAATATAAGAAACGCACAGTGTAGTACATAGTATATGAGTGAGTTCCACTGAAAAACTTAGAATATAAGAAACGCACAGTGTAGTACATAATATATGAGTGAGTTGCACTGAAAAACTTAGAATTTACTGAAAAACCCGCATTACACGAAATGCACAGTGTAGTACATAGTATATGAGTGCGTTGCACTGAAAAACTTAGAATATAAGAAATGCACAGTGTAGTACATAGTATATGAGTGAGTTGCACTGAAAAACTTAGAATATAAGAAACGCACAGTGTAGTACATAGTATATGAGTGAGTGGCACTGAAAAACTTAGAATATAAGAAACGCACAGTGTAGTACATAGTATATGAGTGAGTTGCACTGAAAAACTTAGAATATAAGAAACGCACAGTGTAGTACATAGTATATGAGTGAGTTGCACTGAAAAACTTAGAATTTACTGAAAAACCCGCATTACACGAAATGCACAGTGTAGTACATAGTATATGAGTGAGTTGCACTGAAAAACTTAGAATATAAGAAACGCACAGTGTAGTACATAGTATATGAGTGTGTTGCACTGAAAAACTTAGATTATAAGAAACGCACAGTGTAGTACATAGTATATGAGTGAGTTGCACTGAAAAACTTAGAATATAAGAAACGCACAGTGTAGTACATAGTATATGAGTGAGTTGCACTGAAAAACTTAGAATATAAGAAACGCACAGTGTAGTACATAGTATATGAGTGAGTTGCACTGAAAAACTTAGAATATAAGAAACGCACAGTGTAGTACATTGTATATGAGTGAGTTGCACTGAAAAACTTAGAATTTAAGAAACGCACAGTGTAGTACATAGTATATGAGTGAGTTGCACTGAAAAACTTAGAATGTAAGAAACGCACAGTGTAGTACATAGTATATGAGTGAGTTGCACTGAAAAACTTAGAATATAAGAAACGCACAGTGTAGTACATAGTATATGAGTGAGTTGCACTGAAAAACTTAGAATATAAGAAACGCACAGTGTATAGTATATGAGTGAGTTGCACTGAAAAACTTAGAATATAAGAAACGCACAGTGTAGTACATAGTATATGAGTGAGTTCCACTGAAAAACTTAGAATATAAGAAACGCACAGTGTAGTACATAATATATGAGTGAGTTGCACTGAAAAACTTAGAATTTACTGAAAAACCCGCATTACACGAAATGCACAGTGTAGTACATATTATATGAGTGCGTTGCACTGAAAAACTTAGAATATAAGAAACGCACAGTGTAGTACATAGTATATGAGTGAGTTGCACTGAAAAACTTAGAATATAAGAAACGCACAGTGTAGTACATAGTATATGAGTGAGTTGCACTGAAAAACTTAGAATATAAGAAACGCACAGTGTAGTACATAGTATATGAGTGAGTTGCACTGAAAAACTTAGAATATAAGAAACGCACAGTGTAGTACATAGTATATGAGTGAGTTGCACTGAAAAACTTAGAATTTACTGAAAAACCCGCATTACACGAAATGCACAGTGTAGTACATAGTATATGAGTGAGTTGCACTGAAAAACTTAGAATATAAGAAACGCACAGTGTAGTACATAGTATATGAGTGTGTTGCACTGAAAAACTTAGAATATAAGAAACGCACAGTGTAGTACATAGTATATGAGTGAGTTGCACTGAAAAACTTAGAATATAAGAAACGCACAGTGTAGTACATAGTATATGAGTGAGTTGCACTGAAAAACTTAGAATATAAGAAACGCACAGTGTAGTACATAGTATATGAGTGAGTTGCACTGAAAAACTTAGATTATAAGAAACGCACAGTGTATAGTATATGAGTGAGTTGCACTGAAAAACTTAGAATATAAGAAACGCACAGTGTAGTACATAGTATATGAGTGAGTTCCACTGAAAAACTTAGAATATAAGAAACGCACAGTGTAGTACATAGTATATGAGTGAGTTGCACTGAAAAACTTAGAATATAAGAAACGCACAGTGTAGTACATAGTATATGAGTGAGTTGCACTGAAAAACTTAGAATTTACTGAAAAACCCGCATTACACGAAATGCACAGTGTAGTACATAGTATATGAGTGAGTTGCACTGAAAAACTTAGAATATAAGAAACGCACAGTGTAGTACATAGTATATGAGTGAGTTGCACTGAAAAACTTAGAATATAAGAAACGCACAGTGTAGTACATAGCATATGAGTGAGTTGCACTGAAAAACTTAGAATATAAGAAACGCACAGTGTAGTACATAGTATATGAGTGAGTTGCACTGAAAAACTTAGAATATAAGAAACGCACAGTGTAGTACATAGTATATGAGTGAGTTGCACTGAAAAACTTAGAATATAAGAAACGCACAGTGTAGTACATAGTATATGAGTGAGTTGCACTGAAAAACTTAGAATATAAGAAACGCACAGTGTAGTACATAGTATATGAGTGAGTTGCACTGAAAAACTTAGAATATAAGAAACGCACAGTGTAGTACATAGTATATGAGTGAGTTGCACTGAAAAACTTAGAATTTAGAGAAACGCACAGTGTAGTACATAGTATATGAGTGAGTTGCACTGAAAAACTTAGAATTTAGAGAAACGCACAGTGTAGTACATAGTATATGAGTGAGTTGCACTGAAAAACTTAGAATATAAGAAACGCACAGTGTAGTACACAGTATATGAGTGAGTTGCACTGAAAAACTTAGAATATAAGAAACGCACAGTGTAGTACATAGTATATGAGTGAGTTGCACTGAAAAACTTAGAATATAAGAAACGCACAGTGTAGTACATAGTATATGAGTGAGTTGCACTGAAAAACTTAGAATATAAGAAACGCACAGTGTAGTACATAGTATATGAGTGAGTTCCACTGAAAAACTTAGAATATAAGAAACGCACAGTGTAGTACATAATATATGAGTGAGTTGCACTGAAAAACTTAGAATTTACTGAAAAACCCGCATTACACGAAATGCACAGTGTAGTACATAGTATATGAGTGCGTTGCACTGAAAAACTTAGAATATAAGAAATGCACAGTGTAGTACATAGTATATGAGTGAGTTGCACTGAAAAACTTAGAATATAAGAAACGCACAGTGTAGTACATAGTATATGAGTGAGTTGCACTGAAAAACTTAGAATATAAGAAACGCACAGTGTAGTACATAGTATATGAGTGAGTTGCACTGAAAAACTTAGAATATAAGAAACGCACAGTGTAGTACATAGTATATGAGTGAGTTGCACTGAAAAACTTAGAATTTACTGAAAAACCCGCATTACACGAAATGCACAGTGTAGTACATAGTATATGAGTGAGTTGCACTGAAAAACTTAGAATATAAGAAACGCACAGTGTAGTACATAGTATATGAGTGTGTTGCACTGAAAAACTTAGAATATAAGAAACGCACAGTGTAGTACATAGTATATGAGTGAGTTGCACTGAAAAACTTAGAATATAAGAAACGCACAGTGTAGTACATACTATATGAGTGAGTTGCACTGAAAAACTTAGAATATAAGAAACGCACAGTGTAGTACATAGTATATGAGTGAGTTGCACTGAAAAACTTAGAATATAAGAAACGCACAGTGTAGTACATTGTATATGAGTGAGTTGCACTGAAAAACTTAGAATTTAAGAAACGCACAGTGTAGTACATAGTATATGAGTGAGTTGCACTGAAAAACTTAGAATGTAAGAAACGCACAGTGTAGTACATAGTATATGAGTGAGTTGCACTGAAAAACTTAGAATATAAGAAACGCACAGTGTAGTACATAGTATATGAGTGAGTTGCACTGAAAAACTTAGAATATAAGAAACGCACAGTGTATAGTATATGAGTGAGTTGCACTGAAAAACTTAGAATATAAGAAACGCACAGTGTAGTACATAGTATATGAGTGAGTTCCACTGAAAAACTTAGAATATAAGAAACGCACAGTGTAGTACATAATATATGAGTGAGTTGCACTGAAAAACTTAGAATTTACTGAAAAACCCGCATTACACGAAATGCACAGTGTAGTACATAGTATATGAGTGCGTTGCACTGAAAAACTTAGAATATAAGAAACGCACAGTGTAGTACATAGTATATGAGTGAGTTGCACTGAAAAACTTAGAATATAAGAAACGCACAGTGTAGTACATAGTATATGAGTGAGTTGCACTGAAAAACTTAGAATATAAGAAACGCACAGTGTAGTACATAGTATATGAGTGAGTTGCACTGAAAAACTTAGAATATAAGAAACGCACAGTGTAGTACATAGTATATGAGTGAGTTGCACTGAAAAACTTAGAATTTACTGAAAAACCCGCATTACACGAAATGCACAGTGTAGTACATAGTATATGAGTGAGTTGCACTGAAAAACTTAGAATATAAGAAACGCACAGTGTAGTACATAGTATATGAGTGTGTTGCACTGAAAAACTTAGAATATAAGAAACGCACAGTGTAGTACATAGTATATGAGTGCGTTGCACTGAAAAACTTAGAATATAAGAAACGCACAGTGTAGTACATAGTATATGAGTGAGTTGCACTGAAAAACTTAGAATATAAGAAACGCACAGTGTAGTACATAGTATATGAGTGAGTTGCACTGAAAAACTTAGAATATAAGAAACGCACAGTGTATAGTATATGAGTGAGTTGCACTGAAAAACTTAGAATATAAGAAACGCACAGTGTAGTACATAGTATATGAGTGAGTTCCACTGAAAAACTTAGAATATAAGAAACGCACAGTGTAGTACATAGTATATGAGTGAGTTGCACTGAAAAACTTAGAATATAAGAAACGCACAGTGTAGTACATAGTATATGAGTGAGTTGCACTGAAAAACTTAGAATTTACTGAAAAACCCGCATTACACGAAATGCACAGTGTAGTACATAGTATATGAGTGAGTTGCACTGAAAAACTTAGAATATAAGAAACGCACAGTGTAGTACATAGTATATGAGTGAGTTGCACTGAAAAACTTAGAATATAAGAAACGCACAGTGTAGTACATAGCATATGAGTGAGTTGCACTGAAAAACTTAGAATATAAGAAACGCACAGTGTAGTACATAGTATATGAGTGAGTTGCACTGAAAAACTTAGAATATAAGAAACGCACAGTGTAGTACATAGTATATGAGTGAGTTGCACTGAAAAACTTAGAATATAAGAAACGCACAGTGTAGTACATAGTATATGAGTGAGTTGCACTGAAAAACTTAGAATATAAGAAACGCACAGTGTAGTACATAGTATATGAGTGAGTTGCACTGAAAAACTTAGAATATAAGAAACGCACAGTGTAGTACATAGTATATGAGTGAGTTGCACTGAAAAACTTAGAATTTAGAGAAACGCACAGTGTAGTACATAGTATATGAGTGAGTTGCACTGAAAAACTTAGAATTTAGAGAAACGCACAGTGTAGTACATAGTATATGAGTGAGTTGCACTGAAAAACTTAGAATATAAGAAACGCACAGTGTAGTACATAGTATATGAGTGAGTTGCACTGAAAAACTTAGAATATAAGAAACGCACAGTGTAGTACATAGTATATGAGTGAGTTGCACTGAAAAACTTAGAATATAAGAAACGCACAGTGTAGTACATAGTATATGAGTGAGTTGCACTGAAAAACTTAGAATATAAGAAACGCACAGTGTAGTACATAGTATATGAGTGAGTTCCACTGAAAAACTTAGAATATAAGAAACGCACAGTGTAGTACATAATATATGAGTGAGTTGCACTGAAAAACTTAGAATTTACTGAAAAACCCGCATTACACGAAATGCACAGTGTAGTACATAGTATATGAGTGCGTTGCACTGAAAAACTTAGAATATAAGAAATGCACAGTGTAGTACATAGTATATGAGTGAGTTGCACTGAAAAACTTAGAATATAAGAAACGCACAGTGTAGTACATAGTATATGAGTGAGTTGCACTGAAAAACTTAGAATATAAGAAACGCACAATGTAGTACATAGTATATGAGTGAGTTTCACTGAAAAACTTAGAATATAAGAAACGCACAGTGTAGTACATAGTATATGAGTGAGTTGCACTGAAAAACTTAGAATTTACTGAAAAACCCGCATTACACGAAATGCACAGTGTAGTACATAGTATATGAGTGAGTTGCACTGAAAACTTAGAATATAAGAAACGCACAGTGTAGTACATAGTATATGAGTGTGTTGCACTGAAAAACTTAGAATATAAGAAACGCACAGTGTAGTACATAGTATATGAGTGAGTTGCACTGAAAAACTTAGAATATAAGAAACGCACAGTGTAGTACATAGTATATGAGTGAGTTGCACTGAAAAACTTAGAATATAAGAAACGCACAGTGTATAGTATATGAGTGAGTTGCACTGAAAAACTTAGAATATAAGAAACGCACAGTGTAGTACATAGTATATGAGTGAGTTCCACTGAAAAACTTAGAATATAAGAAACGCACAGTGTAGTACATAATATATGAGTGAGTTGCACTGAAAAACTTAGAATTTACTGAAAAACCCGCATTACACGAAATGCACAGTGTAGTACATAGTATATGAGTGCGTTGCACTGAAAAACTTAGAATATAAGAAACGCACAGTGTAGTACATAGTATATGAGTGAGTTGCACTGAAAAACTTAGAATATAAGAAACGCACAGTGTAGTACATAGTATATGAGTGAGTTGCACTGAAAAACTTAGAATATAAGAAACGCACAGTGTAGTACATAGTATATGAGTGAGTTGCACTGAAAAACTTAGAATATAAGAACCGCACAGTGTAGTACATAGTATATGAGTGAGTTGCACTGAAAAACTTAGAATTTACTGAAAAACCCGCATTACACGAAATGCACAGTGTAGTACATAGTATATGAGTGAGTTGCACTGAAAAACTTAGAATATAAGAAACAAACAGTGTAGTACATAGTATATGAGTGTGTTGCACTGAAAAACTTAGAATATAAGAAACGCACAGTGTAGTACATAGTATATGAGTGAGTTGCACTGAAAAACTTAGAATATAAGAAACGCACAGTGTAGTACATAGTATATGAGTGAGTTGCACTGAAAAACTTAGAATATAAGAAACGCACAGTGTAGTACATAGTATATGAGTGAGTTGCACTGAAAAACTTAGAATATAAGAAACGCACAGTGTATAGTATATGAGTGAGTTGCACTGAAAAACTTAGAATATAAGAAACGCACAGTGTAGTACATAGTATATGAGTGAGTTCCACTGAAAAACTTAGAATATAAGAAACGCACAGTGTAGTACATAGTATATGAGTGAGTTGCACTGAAAAACTTAGAATATAAGAAACGCACAGTGTAGTACATAGTATATGAGTGAGTTGCACTGAAAAACTTAGAATTTACTGAAAAACCCGCATTACACGAAATGCACAGTGTAGTACATAGTATATGAGTGAGTTGCACTGAAAAACTTAGAATATAAGAAACGCACAGTGTAGTACATAGTATATGAGTGAGTTGCACTGAAAAACTTAGAATATAAGAAACGCACAGTGTAGTACATAGCATATGAGTGAGTTGCACTGAAAAACTTAGAATATAAGAAACGCACAGTGTAGTACATAGTATATGAGTGAGTTGCACTGAAAAACTTAGAATATAAGAAACGCACAGTGTAGTACATAGTATATGAGTGAGTTGCACTGAAAAACTTAGAATATAAGAAACACACAGTGTAGTACATAGTATATGAGTGAGTTGCACTGAAAAACTTAGAATATAAGAAACGCACAGTGTAGTACATAGTATATGAGTGAGTTGCACTGAAAAACTTAGAATATAAGAAACGCACTGTGTAGTACATAGTATATGAGTGAGTTGCACTGAAAAACTTAGAATTTAGAGAAACGCACAGTGTAGTACATAGTATATGAGTGAGTTGCACTGAAAAACTTAGAATTTAGAGAAACGCACAGTGTAGTACATAGTATATGAGTGAGTTGCACTGAAAAACTTAGAATATAAGAAACGCACAGTGTAGTACATAGTATATGAGTGAGTTGCACTGAAAAACTTAGAATATAAGAAACGCACAGTGTAGTACATAGTATATGAGTGAGTTGCACTGAAAAACTTAGAATATAAGAAACGCACAGTGTAGTACTAGTATATGAGTGAGTTGCACTGAAAAACTTAGAATTTACTGAAAAACCCGCATTACACGAAATGCACAGTGTAGTACATAGTATATGAGTGAGTTGCACTGAAAAACTTAGAATATAAGAAACGCACAGTGTAGTACATAGTATATGAGTGTGTTGCACTGAAAAACTTAGAATATAAGAAACGCACAGTGTAGTACATAGTATATGAGTGAGTTGCACTGAAAAACTTAGAATATAAGAAACGCACAGTGTAGTACATAGTATATGAGTGAGTTGCACTGAAAAACTTAGAATTTACTGAAAAACCCGCATTACACGAAATGCACAGTGTAGTACATAGTATATGAGTGAGTTGCACTGAAAAACTTAGAATATAAGAAACGCACAGTGTAGTACATAGTATATGAGTGAGTTGCACTGAAAAACTTAGAATATAAGAAACGCACAGTGTAGTACATAGTATATGAGTGAGTTGCACTGAAAAACTTAGAATATAAGAAACGCACAGTGTAGTACATAGTATATGAGTGAGTTGCACTGAAAAACTTAGAATATAAGAAACGCACAGTGTAGTACATAGTATATGAGTGAGTTCCACAGAAAAACTTAGAATATAAGAAACGCACAGTGTAGTACATAATATATGAGTGAGTTGCACTGAAAAACTTAGAATTTACTGAAAAACCCGCATTACACGAAATGCACAGTGTAGTACATAGTATATGAGTGCGTTGCACTGAAAAACTTAGAATATAAGAAACGCACAGTGTAGTACATAGTATATGAGTGAGTTGCACTGAAAAACTTAGAATATAAGAAACGCACAGTGTAGTACATAGTATATGAGTGAGTTGCACTGAAAAACTTAGAATATAAGAAACGCACAGTGTAGTACATAGTATATGAGTGAGTTGCACTGAAAAACTTAGAATATAAGAAACGCACAGTGTATAGTATATGAGTGAGTTGCACTGAAAAACTTAGAATATAAGAAACGCACAGTGTAGTACATAGTATATAAGTGAGTTCCACTGAAAAACTTAGAATATAAGAAACGCACAGTGTAGTACATAGTATATGAGTGAGTTGCACTGAAAAACTAAGAATTTACTGAACAACCCGCATTACACGAAATGCACAGTGTAGTACATAGTATATGAGTGAGTTGCACTGAAAAACTTAGAATATAAGAAACGCACAGTGTAGTACATAGTATATGAGTGAGTTGCACTGAAAAACTTAGAATATAAGAAACGCACAGTGTAGTACATAGTATATGAGTGAGTTGCACTGAAAAACTTAGAATATAAGAAACGCACAGTGTAGTACATAGTATATGAGTGAGTTGCACTGAAAAACTTAGAATATAAGAAACGCACAGTGTAGTACATAGTATATGAGTGAGTTGCACTGAAAAACTTAGAATTTACTGAAAAACCCGCGTTACACGAAATGCACAGTGTAGTACATAGTATATGAGTGAGTTGCACTGAAAAACTTAGAATATAAGAAACGCACAGTGTAGTACATAGTATATGAGTGAGTTGCACTGAAAAACTTAGAATTTAAGAAACGCACAGTGTAGTACATAGTATATGAGTGAGTTGCACTGAAAAACTTAGAATTTAAGAAACGCACAGTGTAGTACATAGTATATGAGTGAGTTGCACTGAAAAACTTAGAATATAAGAAACGCACAGTGTAGTACATAGTATATGAGTGAGTTGCACTGAAAAACTTAGAATATAAGAAACGCACAGTGTAGTACATAGTATATGAGTGAGTTGCACTGAAAAACTTAGAATATAAGAAACGCACAGTGTAGTACATAGTATATGAGTGAGTTGCACTGAAAAACTTAGAATATAAGAAACGCACAGTGTAGTACATAGTATATGAGTGAGTTGCACTGAAAAACTTAGAATATAAGAAACGCACAGTGTAGTACATAGTATATGAGTGAGTTGCACTGAAAAACTTAGAATTTAAGAAACGCACAGTGTTTTTCATAGTATATGAGTGAGTTGCACTGAAAAACTTAGAATATAAGAAACACACAGTGTAGTACAAAGTATATGAGTGAGTTGCACTGAAAAACTTAGAATATAAGAAACGCACAGTGTAGTACATAGTATATGAGTGAGTTGCACTGAAAAACTTAGAATTTACTGAAAAACCCGCATTACACGAAATGCACAGTGTAGTACATAGTATATGAGTGAGTTGCACTGAAAAACTTAGAATATAAGAAACGCACAGTGTAGTACATAGTATATGAGTGAGTTGCACTGAAAAACTTAGAATATAAGAAACGCACAGTGTAGTACATAGTATATGAGTGAGTTGCACTGAAAAACTTAGAATATAAGAAACGCACAGTGTAGTACATAGTATATGAGTGAGTTGCACTGAAAAACTTAGAATATAAGAAACGCACAGTGTAGTACATAGTATATGAGTGAGTTGCACTGAAAAACTTAGAATATAAGAAACGCACAGTGTAGTACATAGTATATGAGTGAGTTGCACTGAAAAACTTAGAATATAAGAAACGCACAGTGTAGTACATAGTATATGAGTGAGTTGCACTGAAAAACTTAGAATATAAGAAACGCACAGTGTAGTACATAGTATATGAGTGAGTTGCACTGAAAAACTTAGAATATAAGAAACGCACAGTGTAGTACATAGTATATGAGTGAGTTGCACTGAAAAACTTAGAATATAAGAAACGCACAGTGTAGTACATAGTATATGAGTGAGTTGCACTGAAAAACTTAGAATATAAGAAACGCACAGTGTAGTACATAGTATATGAGTGAGTTGCACTGAAAAACTTAGAATATAAGAAACGCACAGTGTAGTACATAGTATATGAGTGAGTTGCACTGAAAAACTTAGAATTTAAGAAACGCACAGTGTAGTACATAGTATATGAGTGAGTTGCACTGAAAAACTTAGAATATAAGAAACGCACAGTGTAGTACATAGTATATGAGTGAGTTGCACTGAAAAACTTAGAATATAAGAAACGCACAGTGTAGTACATAGTATATGAGTGAGTTGCACTGAAAAACTTAGAATATAAGAAACGCACAGTGTAGTACATAGTATATGAGTGAGTTGCACTGAAAAACTTAGAATATAAGAAACGCACAGTGTATAGTATATGAGTGAGTTGCACTGAAAAACTTAGAATATAAGAAACGCACAGTGTAGTACATAGTATATAAGTGAGTTCCACTGAAAAACTTAGAATATAAGAAACGCACAGTGTAGTACATAGTATATGAGTGAGTTGCACTGAAAAACTTAGAATTTACTGAAAAACCCGCATTACACGAAATGCACAGTGTAGTACATAGTATATGAGTGAGTTGCACTGAAAAACTTAGAATATAAGAAACGCACAGTGTAGTACATAGTATATGAGTGAGTTGCACTGAAAAACTTAGAATATAAGAAACGCACAGTGTATAGTATATGAGTGAGTTGCACTGAAAAACTTAGAATATAAGAAACGCACAGTGTAGTACATAGTATATAAGTGAGTTCCACTGAAAAACTTAGAATATAAGAAACGCACAGTGTAGTACATAGTATATGAGTGAGTTGCACTGAAAAACTAAGAATTTACTGAACAACCCGCATTACACGAAATGCACAGTGTAGTACATAGTATATGAGTGAGTTGCACTGAAAAACTTAGAATATAAGAAACGCACAGTGTAGTACATAGTATATGAGTGAGTTGCACTGAAAAACTTAGAATATAAGAAACGCACAGTGTAGTACATAGTATATGAGTGAGTTGCACTGAAAAACTTAGAATATAAGAAACGCACAGTGTAGTACATAGTATATGAGTGAGTTGCACTGAAAAACTTAGAATATAAGAAACGCACAGTGTAGTACATAGTATATGAGTGAGTTGCACTGAAAAACTTAGAATTTACTGAAAAACCCGCGTTACACGAAATGCACAGTGTAGTACATAGTATATGAGTGAGTTGCACTGAAAAACTTAGAATATAAGAAACGCACAGTGTAGTACATAGTATATGAGTGAGTTGCACTGAAAAACTTAGAATTTAAGAAACGCACAGTGTAGTACATAGTATATGAGTGAGTTGCACTGAAAAACTTAGAATTTAAGAAACGCACAGTGTAGTACATAGTATATGAGTGAGTTGCACTGAAAAACTTAGAATATAAGAAACGCACAGTGTAGTACATAGTATATGAGTGAGTTGCACTGAAAAACTTAGAATATAAGAAACGCACAGTGTAGTACATAGTATATGAGTGAGTTGCACTGAAAAACTTAGAATATAAGAAACGCACAGTGTAGTACATAGTATATGAGTGAGTTGCACTGAAAAACTTAGAATATAAGAAACGCACAGTGTAGTACATAGTATATGAGTGAGTTGCACTGAAAAACTTAGAATATAAGAAACGCACAGTGTAGTACATAGTATATGAGTGAGTTGCACTGAAAAACTTAGAATTTAAGAAACGCACAGTGTTTTTCATAGTATATGAGTGAGTTGCACTGAAAAACTTAGAATATAAGAAACACACAGTGTAGTACAAAGTATATGAGTGAGTTGCACTGAAAAACTTAGAATATAAGAAACGCACAGTGTAGTACATAGTATATGAGTGACTTGCACTGAAAAACTTAGAATTTACTGAAAAACCCGCATTACACGAAATGCACAGTGTAGTACATAGTATATGAGTGAGTTGCACTGAAAAACTTAGAATATAAGAAACGCACAGTGTAGTACATAGTATATGAGTGAGTTGCACTGAAAAACTTAGAATATAAGAAACGCACAGTGTAGTACATAGTATATGAGTGAGTTGCACTGAAAAACTTAGAATATAAGAAACGCACAGTGTAGTACATAGTATATGAGTGAGTTGCACTGAAAAACTTAGAATATAAGAAACGCACAGTGTAGTACATAGTATATGAGTGAGTTGCACTGAAAAACTTAGAATATAAGAAACGCACAGTGTAGTACATAGTATATGAGTGAGTTGCACTGAAAAACTTAGAATATAAGAAACGCACAGTGTAGTACATAGTATATGAGTGAGTTGCACTGAAAAACTTAGAATATAAGAAACGCACAGTGTAGTACATAGTATATGAGTGAGTTGCACTGAAAAACTTAGAATATAAGAAACGCACAGTGTAGTACATAGTATATGAGTGAGTTGCACTGAAAAACTTAGAATATAAGAAACGCACAGTGTAGTACATAGTATATGAGTGAGTTGCACTGAAAAACTTAGAATATAAGAAACGCACAGTGTAGTACATAGTATATGAGTGAGTTGCACTGAAAAACTTAGAATATAAGAAACGCACAGTGTAGTACATAGTATATGAGTGAGTTGCACTGAAAAACTTAGAATTTAAGAAACGCACAGTGTAGTACATAGTATATGAGTGAGTTGCACTGAAAAACTTAGAATATAAGAAACGCACAGTGTAGTACATAGTATATGAGTGAGTTGCACTGAAAAACTTAGAATATAAGAAACGCACAGTGTAGTACATAGTATATGAGTGAGTTGCACTGAAAAACTTAGAATATAAGAAACGCACAGTGTAGTACATAGTATATGAGTGAGTTGCACTGAAAAACTTAGAATATAAGAAACGCACAGTGTATAGTATATGAGTGAGTTGCACTGAAAAACTTAGAATATAAGAAACGCACAGTGTAGTACATAGTATATAAGTGAGTTCCACTGAAAAACTTAGAATATAAGAAACGCACAGTGTAGTACATAGTATATGAGTGAGTTGCACTGAAAAACTTAGAATTTACTGAAAAACCCGCATTACACGAAATGCACAGTGTAGTACATAGTATATGAGTGAGTTGCACTGAAAAACTTAGAATATAAGAAACGCACAGTGTAGTACATAGTATATGAGTGAGTTGCACTGAAAAACTTAGAATATAAGAAACGCACAGTGTAGTACATAGTATATGAGTGAGTTGCACTGAAAAACTTAGAATATAAGAAACGCACAGTGTAGTACATAGTATATGAGTGAGTTGCACTGAAAAACTTAGAATATAAGAAACGCACAGTGTAGTACATAGTATATGAGTGAGTTGTACTGAAAAACTTAGAATTTACTGAAAAACCCGCGTTACACGAAATGCACAGTGTAGTACATAGTATATGAGTGAGTTGCACTGAAAAACTTAGAATATAAGAAACGCACAGTGTAGTACATAGTATATGAGTGAGTTGCACTGAAAAACTTAGAATTTAAGAAACGCACAGTGTAGTACATAGTATATGAGTGAGTTGCACTGAAAAACTTAGAATTTAAGAAACGCACAGTGTAGTACATAGTATATGAGTGAGTTGCACTGAAAAACTTAGAATATAAGAAACGCACAGTGTAGTACATAGTATATGAGTGAGTTTCACTGAAAAACTTAGAATATAAGAAACGCACAGTGTAGTACATAGTATATGAGTGAGTTGCACTGAAAAACTTAGAATATAAGAAACGCACAGTGTAGTACATAGTATATGAGTGAGTTGCACTGAAAAACTTAGAATATAAGAAACGCACAGTGTAGTACATAGTATATGAGTGAGTTGCACTGAAAAACTTAGAATATAAGAAACGCACAGTGTAGTACATAGTATATGAGTGAGTTGCACTGAAAAACTTAGAATATAAGAAACGCACAGTGTAGTACATAGTATATGAGTGAGTTGCACTGAAAAACTTAGAATATAAGAAACGCACAGTGTAGTACATAGTATATGAGTGAGTTGCACTGAAAAACTTAGAATATAAGAAACGCACAGTGTAGTACATAGTATATGAGTGAGTTGCACTGAAAAACTTAGAATATAAGAAACGCACAGTGTAGTACATAGTATATGAGTGAGTTGCACTGAAAAACTTAGAATATAAGAAACGCACAGTGTAGTACATAGTATATGAGTGAGTTGCACTGAAAAACTTAGAATATAAGAAACGCACAGTGTAGTACATAGTATATGAGTGAGTTGCACTGAAAAACTTAGAATATAAGAAACGCACAGTGTAGTACATAGTATATGAGTGAGTTGCACTGAAAAACTTAGAATATAAGAAACGCACAGTGTAGTACATAGTATATGAGTGAGTTGCACTGAAAAACTTAGAATATAAGACACGCACAGTTTAGTACATAGTATATGAGTGAGTTGCACTGAAAAACTTAGAATATAAGAAACGCACAGTGTAGTACATAGTATATGAGTGAGTTGCACTGAAAAACTTAGAATATAAGAAACGCACAGTGTAGTACATAGTATATGAGTGAGTTGCACTGAAAAACTTAGAATATAAGAAACGCACAGTGTAGTACATAGTATATGAGTGAGTTGCACTGAAAAACTTAGAATATAAGAAACGCACAGTGTAGTACATAGTATATGAGTGAGTTGCACTGAAAAACTTAGAATATAAGAAACGCACAGTGTAGTACATAGTATATGAGTGAGTTGCACTGAAAAACTTAGAATATAAGAAACGCACAGTGTAGTACATAGTATATGAGTGAGTTGCACTGAAAAACTTAGAATATAAGAAACGCACAGTGTAGTACATAGTATATGAGTGAGTTGCACTGAAAAACTTAGAATTTAGAGAAACGCACAGTGTAGTACATAGTATATGAGTGAGTTGCACTGAAAAACTTAGAATTTAGAGAAACGCACAGTGTAGTACATAGTATATGAGTGAGTTGCACTGAAAAACTTAGAATATAAGAAACGCACAGTGTAGTACATAGTATATGAGTGAGTTGCACTGAAAAACTTAGAATATAAGAAACGCACAGTGTAGTACATAGTATATGAGTGAGTTGCACTGAAAAACTTAGAATATAAGAAACGCACAGTGTAGTACATAGTATATGAGTGAGTTGCACTGAAAAACTTAGAATATAAGAAACGCACAGTGTAGTACATAGTATATGAGTGAGTTGCACTGAAAAACTTAGAATATAAGAAACGCACAGTGTAGTACATAGTATATGAGTGAGTTGCACTGAAAAACTTAGAATATAAGAAACGCACAGTGTAGTACATTGTATATGAGTGAGTTGCACTGAAAAACTTAGAATTTAAGAAACGCACAGTGTAGTACATAGTATATGAGTGAGTTGCACTGAAAAACTTAGAATATAAGAAACGCACAGTGTAGTACATAGTATATGAGTGAGTTGCACTGAAAAACTTAGAATATAAGAAACGCACAGTGTAGTACATAGTATATGAGTGAGTTGCACTGAAAAACTTAGAATATAAGAAACGCACAGTGTATAGTATATGAGTGAGTTGCACTGAAAAACTTAGAATATAAGAAACGCACAGTGTAGTACATAGTATATAAGTGAGTTCCACTGAAAAACTTAGAATATAAGAAACGCACAGTGTAGTACATAGTATATGAGTGAGTTGCACTGAAAAACTTAGAATTTACTGAAAAACCCGCATTACACGAAATGCACAGTGTAGTACATAGTATATGAGTGAGTTGCACTGAAAAACTTAGAATATAAGAAACGCACAGTGTAGTACATAGTATATGAGTGAGTTGCACTGAAAAACTTAGAATATAAGAAACGCACAGTGTAGTACATAGTATATGAGTGAGTTGCACTGAAAAACTTAGAATATAAGAAACGCACAGTGTAGTACATAGTATATGAGTGAGTTGCACTGAAAAACTTAGAATTTACTGAAAAACCCGCGTTACACGAAATGCACAGTGTAGTACATAGTATATGAGTGAGTTGCACTGAAAAACTTAGAATATAAGAAACGCACAGTGTAGTACATAGTATATGAGTGAGTTGCACTGAAAAACTTAGAATTTAAGAAACGCACAGTGTAGTACATAGTATATGAGTGAGTTGCACTGAAAAACTTAGAATTTAAGAAACGCACAGTGTAGTACATAGTATATGAGTGAGTTGCACTGAAAAACTTAGAATATAAGAAACGCACAGTGTAGTACATAGTATATGAGTGAGTTTCACTGAAAAACTTAGAATATAAGAAACGCACAGTGTAGTACATAGTATATGAGTGAGTTGCACTGAAAAACTTAGAATATAAGAAACGCACAGTGTAGTACATAGTATATGAGTGAGTTGCACTGAAAAACTTAGAATATAAGAAACGCACAGTGTAGTACATAGTATATGAGTGAGTTGCACTGAAAAACTTAGAATTTAAGAAACGCACAGTGTTTTTCATAGTATATGAGTGAGTTGCACTGAAAAACTTAGAATATAAGAAACGCACAGTGTAGTACAAAGTATATGAGTGAGTTGCACTGAAAAACTTAGAATATAAGAAACGCAAAGTGTAGTACATAGTATATGAGTGAGTTGCACTGAAAAACTTAGAATTTACTGAAAAACCCGCATTACACGAAATGCACAGTGTAGTACATAGTATATGAGTGAGTTGCACTGAAAAACTTAGAATATAAGAAACGCACAGTGTAGTACATAGTATATGAGTGAGTTGCACTGAAAAACTTAGAATATAAGAAACGCACAGTGTAGTACATAGTATATGAGTGAGTTGCACTGAAAAACTTAGAATATAAGAAACGCACAGTGTAGTACATAGTATATGAGTGAGTTGCACTGAAAAACTTAGAATATAAGAAACGCACAGTGTAGTGCATAGTATATGAGTGAGTTGCACTGAAAATCTTAGAATATAAGAAACGCACAGTGTAGTACATAGTATATGAGTGAGTTGCACTGAAAAACTTAGAATATAAGAAACGCACAGTGTAGTACATAGTATATGAGTGAGTTGCACTGAAAAACTTAGAATATAAGAAACGCACAGTGTAGTACATAGTATATGAGTGAGTTGCACTGAAAAACTTAGAATATAAGAAACGCACAGTGTAGTACATAGTATATGAGTGAGTTGCACTGAAAAACTTAGAATATAAGAAACGCACAGTGTAGTACATAGTATATGAGTGAGTTGCACTGAGAAACTTAGAATATAAGAAAAGCACAGTGTAGTACATAGTATATGAGTGAGTTGCACTGAAAAACTTAGAATTTACTGAAAAACCCGCATTACACGAAATGCACAGTGTAGTACATAGTATATGAGTGAGTTGCACTGAAAAACTTAGAATATAAGAAACGCACAGTGTAGTACATAGTATATGAGTGAGTTGCACTGAAAAACTTAGAATATAAGAAACACACAGTGTAGTACATAGTATATGAGTGAGTTGCACTGAAAAACTTAGAATATAAGAAACGCACAGTGTAGTACATAGTATATGAGTGAGTTGCACTGAAAAACTTAGAATATAAGAAACGCACAGTGTAGTACATAGTATATGAGTGAGTTGCACTGAAAAACTTAGAATATAAGAAACGCACAGTGTAGTACATAGTATATGAGTGAGTTGCACTGAAAAACTTAGAATTTAGAGAAACGCACAGTGTAGTACATAGTATATGAGTGAGTTGCACTGAAAAACTTAGAATTTAGAGAAACGCACAGTGTAGTACATAGTATATGAGTGAGTTGCACTGAAAAACTTAGAATATAAGAAACGCACAGTGTAGTACATAGTATATGAGTGAGTTGCACTGAAAAACTTAGAATATAAGAAACGCACAGTGTAGTACATAGTATATGAGTGAGTTGCACTGAAAAACTTAGAATATAAGAAACGCACAGTGTAGTACATAGTATATGAGTGAGTTGCACTGAAAAACTTAGAATATAAGAAACGCACAGTGTAGTACATAGTATATGAGTGAGTTGCACTGAAAAACTTAGAATATAAGAAACGCACAGTGTAGTACATAGTATATGAGTGAGTTGCACTGAAAAACTTAGAATATAAGAAACGCACAGTGTAGTACATTGTATATGAGTGAGTTGCACTGAAAAACTTAGAATTTAAGAAACGCACAGTGTAGTACATAGTATATGAGTGAGTTGCACTGAAAAACTTAGAATATAAGAAACGCACAGTGTAGTACATAGTATATGAGTGAGTTGCACTGAAAAACTTAGAATATAAGAAACGCACAGTGTAGTACATAGTATATGAGTGAGTTGCACTGAAAAACTTAGAATATAAGAAACGCACAGTGTATAGTATATGAGTGAGTTGCACTGAAAAACTTAGAATATAAGAAACGCACAGTGTAGTACATAGTATATAAGTGAGTTCCACTGAAAAACTTAGAATATAAGAAACGCACAGTGTAGTACATAGTATATGAGTGAGTTGCACTGAAAAACTTAGAATTTACTGAAAAACCCGCATTACACGAAATGCACAGTGTAGTACATAGTATATGAGTGAGTTGCACTGAAAAACTTAGAATTTAAGAAACGCACAGTGTAGTACATAGTATATGAGTGAGTTGCACTGAAAAACTTAGAATTTAAGAAACGCACAGTGTAGTACATAGTATATGAGTGAGTTGCACTGAAAAACTTAGAATATAAGAAACGCACAGTGTAGTACATAGTATATGAGTGAGTTTCACTGAAAAACTTAGAATATAAGAAACGCACAGTGTAGTACATAGTATATGAGTGAGTTGCACTGAAAAACTTAGAATATAAGAAACGCACAGTGTAGTACATAGTATATGAGTGAGTTGCACTGAAAAACTTAGAATATAAGAAACGCACAGTGTAGTACATAGTATATGAGTGAGTTGCACTGAAAAACTTAGAATTTAAGAAACGCACAGTGTTTTTCATAGTATATGAGTGAGTTGCACTGAAAAACTTAGAATATAAGAAACGCACAGTGTAGTACAAAGTATATGAGTGAGTTGCACTGAAAAACTTAGAATATAAGAAACGCAAAGTGTAGTACATAGTATATGAGTGAGTTGCACTGAAAAACTTAGAATTTACTGAAAAACCCGCATTACACGAAATGCACAGTGTAGTACATAGTATATGAGTGAGTTGCACTGAAAAACTTAGAATATAAGAAACGCACAGTGTAGTACATAGTATATGAGTGAGTTGCACTGAAAAACTTAGAATATAAGAAACGCACAGTGTAGTACATAGTATATGAGTGAGTTGCACTGAAAAACTTAGAATATAAGAAACGCACAGTGTAGTACATAGTATATGAGTGAGTTGCACTGAAAAACTTAGAATATAAGAAACGCACAGTGTAGTGCATAGTATATGAGTGAGTTGCACTGAAAATCTTAGAATATAAGAAACGCACAGTGTAGTACATAGTATATGAGTGAGTTGCACTGAAAAACTTAGAATATAAGAAACGCACAGTGTAGTACATAGTATATGAGTGAGTTGCACTGAAAAACTTAGAATATAAGAAACGCACAGTGTAGTACATAGTATATGAGTGAGTTGCACTGAAAAACTTAGAATATAAGAAACGCACAGTGTAGTACATAGTATATGAGTGAGTTGCACTGAAAAACTTAGAATATAAGAAACGCACAGTGTAGTACATAGTATATGAGTGAGTTGCACTGAGAAACTTAGAATATAAGAAACGCACAGTGTAGTACATAGTATATGAGTGAGTTGCACTGAAAAACTTAGAATTTAGAGAAACGCACAGTGTAGTACATAGTATATGAGTGAGTTGCACTGAAAAACTTAGAATTTAGAGAAACGCACAGTGTAGTACATAGTATATGAGTGAGTTGCACTGAAAAACTTAGAATATAAGAAACGCACAGTGTAGTACATAGTATATGAGTGAGTTGCACTGAAAAACTTAGAATATAAGAAACGCACAGTGTAGTACATAGTATATGAGTGAGTTGCACTGAAAAACTTAGAATATAAGAAACGCACAGTGTAGTACATAGTATATGAGTGAGTTGCACTGAAAAACTTAGAATATAAGAAACGCACAGTGTAGTACATAGTATATAAGTGAGTTGCACTGAAAAACTTAGAATATAAGAAACGCACAGTGTAGTACATAGTATATGAGTGAGTTGCACTGAAAAACTTAGAATATAAGAAACGCACAGTGTAGTACATTGTATATGAGTGAGTTGCACTGAAAAACTTAGAATTTAAGAAACGCACAGTGTAGTACATAGTATATGAGTGAGTTGCACTGAAAAACTTAGAATATAAGAAACGCACAGTGTAGTACATAGTATATGAGTGAGTTGCACTGAAAAACTTAGAATATAAGAAACGCACAGTGTAGTACATAGTATATGAGTGAGTTGCACTGAAAAACTTAGAATATAAGAAACGCACAGTGTATAGTATATGAGTGAGTTGCACTGAAAAACTTAGAATATAAGAAACGCACAGTGTAGTACATAGTATATAAGTGAGTTCCACTGAAAAACTTAGAATATAAGAAACGCACAGTGTAGTACATAGTATATGAGTGAGTTGCACTGAAAAACTTAGAATTTACTGAAAAACCCGCATTACACGAAATGCACAGTGTAGTACATAGTATATGAGTGAGTTGCACTGAAAAACTTAGAATATAAGAAACGCACAGTGTAGTACATAATATATGAGTGAGTTGCACTGAAAAACTTAGAATATAAGAAACGCACAGTGTAGTACATAGTATATGAGTGAGTTGCACTGAAAAACTTAGAATATAAGAAACGCACAGTGTAGTACATAGTATATGAGTGAGTTGCACTGAAAAACTTAGAATTTACTGAAAAACCCGCGTTACACGAAATGCACAGTGTAGTACATAGTATATGAGTGAGTTGCACTGAAAAACTTAGAATATAAGAAACGCACAGTGTAGTACATAGTATATGAGTGAGTTGCACTGAAAAACTTAGAATTTAAGAAACGCACAGTGTAGTACATAGTATATGAGTGAGTTGCACTGAAAAACTTAGAATTTAAGAAACGCACAGTGTAGTACATAGTATATGAGTGAGTTGCACTGAAAAACTTAGAATATAAGAAACGCACAGTGTAGTACATAGTATATGAGTGAGTTTCACTGAAAAACTTAGAATATAAGAAACGCACAGTGTAGTACATAGTATATGAGTGAGTTGCACTGAAAAACTTAGAATATAAGAAACGCACAGTGTAGTACATAGTATATGAGTGAGTTGCACTGAAAAACTTAGAATATAAGAAACGCACAGTGTAGTACATAGTATATGAGTGAGTTGCACTGAAAAACTTAGAATTTAAGAAAAGCACAGTGTTTTTCATAGTATATGAGTGAGTTGCACTGAAAAACTTAGAATATAAGAAACGCACAGTGTAGTACAAAGTATATGAGTGAGTTGCACTGAAAAACTTAGAATATAAGAAACGCACAGTGTAGTACATAGTATATGAGTGAGTTGCACTGAAAAACTTAGAATATAAGAAACGCACAGTGTAGTACATAGTATATGAGTGAGTTGCACTGAAAAACTTAGAATATAAGAAACGCACAGTGTAGTACATAGTATATGAGTGAGTTGCACTGAAAAACTTAGAATATAAGAAACGCACAGTGTAGTACATAGTATATGAGTGAGTTGCACTGAAAAACTTAGAATTTAAGAAACGCACAGTGTTTTTCATAGTATATGAGTGAGTTGCACTGAAAAACTTAGAATATAAGAAACGCACAGTGTAGTACAAAGTATATGAGTGAGTTGCACTGAAAAACTTAGAATATAAGAAACGCAAAGTGTAGTACATAGTATATGAGTGAGTTGCACTGAAAAACTTAGAATTTACTGAAAAACCCGCATTACACGAAATGCACAGTGTAGTACATAGTATATGAGTGAGTTGCACTGAAAAACTTAGAATATAAGAAACGCACAGTGTAGTACATAGTATATGAGTGAGTTGCACTGAAAAACTTAGAATATAAGAAACGCACAGTGTAGTACATAGTATATGAGTGAGTTGCACTGAAAAACTTAGAATATAAGAAACGCACAGTGTAGTGCATAGTATATGAGTGAGTTGCACTGAAAAGCTTAGAATATAAAAAACGCACAGTGTAGTACATAGTATATGAGTGAGTTGCACTGAAAAACTTAGAATATAAGAAACGCACAGTGTAGTACATAGTATATGAGTGAGTTGCACTGAAAAACTTAGAATATAAGAAACGCACAGTGTAGTACATAGTATATGAGTGAGTTGCACTGAAAAACTTAGAATATAAGAAACGCACAGTGTAGTACATAGTATATGAGTGAGTTGCACTGAAAAACTTAGAATATAAGAAACGCACAGTGTAGTACATAGTATATGAGTGAGTTGCACTGAGAAACTTAGAATATAAGAAACGCACAGTGTAGTACATAGTATATGAGTGAGTTGCACTGAAAAACTTAGAATTTACTGAAAAACCCGCATTACACGAAATGCACAGTGTAGTACATAGTATATGAGTGAGTTGCACTGAAAAACTTAGAATATAAGAAACGCACAGTGTAGTACATAGTATATGAGTGAGTTGCACTGAAAAACTTAGAATATAAGAAACGCACAGTGTAGTACATAGTATATGAGTGAGTTGCACTGAAAAACTTAGAATATAAGAAACGCACAGTGTAGTACATAGTATATGAGTGAGTTGCACTGAAAAACTTAGAATATAAGAAACGCACAGTGTAGTACATAGTATATGAGTGAGTTGCACTGAAAAACTTAGAATATAAGAAACGCACAGTGTAGTACATAGTATATGAGTGAGTTGCACTGAAAAACTTAGAATTTAGAGAAACGCACAGTGTAGTACATAGTATATGAGTGAGTTGCACTGAAAAACTTAGAATATAAGAAACGCACAGTGTAGTACATAGTATATGAGTGAGTTGCACTGAAAAACTTAGAATATAAGAAACGCACAGTGTAGTACATAGTATATGAGTGAGTTGCACTGAAAAACTTAGAATTTAGAGAAACGCACAGTGTAGTACATAGTATATGAGTGAGTTGCACTGAAAAACTTAGAATTTAGAGAAACGCACAGTGTAGTACATAGTATATGAGTGAGTTGCACTGAAAAACTTAGAATATAAGAAACGCACAGTGTAGTACATAGTATATGAGTGAGTTGCACTGAAAAACTTAGAATATAAGAAACGCACAGTGTAGTACATAGTATATGAGTGAGTTGCACTGAAAAACTTAGAATATAAGAAACGCACAGTGTAGTACATAGTATATGAGTGAGTTGCACTGAAAAACTTAGAATATAAGAAACGCACAGTGTAGTACATAGTATATGAGTGAGTTGCACTGAAAAACTTAGAATATAAGAAACGCACAGTGTAGTACATAGTATATGAGTGAGTTGCACTGAAAAACTTAGAATATAAGAAACGCACAGTGTAGTACATTGTATATGAGTGAGTTGCACTGAAAAACTTAGAATTTAAGAAACGCACAGTGTAGTACATAGTATATGAGTGAGTTGCACTGAAAAACTTAGAATATAAGAAACGCACAGTGTAGTGCATAGTATATGAGTGAGTTGCACTGAAAAACTTAGAATATAAGAAACGCACAGTGTAGTACATAGTATATGAGTGAGTTGCACTGAAAAACTTAGAATATAAGAAACGCACAGTGTATAGTATATGAGTGAGTTGCACTGAAAAACTTAGAATATAAGAAACGCACAGTGTAGTACATAGTATATAAGTGAGTTCCACTGAAAAACTTAGAATATAAGAAACGCACAGTGTAGTACATAGTATATGAGTGAGTTGCACTGAAAAACTTAGAATTTACTGAAAAACCCGCATTACACGAAATGCACAGTGTAGTACATAGTATATGAGTGAGTTGCACTGAAAAACTTAGAATTTAAGAAACGCACAGTGTAGTACATAGTATATGAGTGAGTTGCACTGAAAAACTTAGAATTTAAGAAACGCACAGTGTAGTACATAGTATATGAGTGAGTTGCACTGAAAAACTTAGAATATAAGAAACGCACAGTGTAGTACATAGTATATGAGTGAGTTTCACTGAAAAACTTAGAATATAAGAAACGCACAGTGTAGTACATAGTATATGAGTGAGTTGCACTGAAAAACTTAGAATATAAGAAACGCACAGTGTAGTACATAGTATATGAGTGAGTTGCACTGAAAAACTTAGAATATAAGAAACGCACAGTGTAGTACATAGTATATGAGTGAGTTGCACTGAAAAACTTAGAATTTAAGAAACGCACAGTGTTTTTCATAGTATATGAGTGAGTTGCACTGAAAAACTTAGAATATAAGAAACGCACAGTGTAGTACAAAGTATATGAGTGAGTTGCACTGAAAAACTTAGAATATAAGAAACGCAAAGTGAAGTACATAGTATATGAGTGAGTTGCACTGAAAAACTTAGAATTTACTGAAAAACCCGCATTACACGAAATGCACAGTGTAGTACATAGTATATGAGTGAGTTGCACTGAAAAACTTAGAATATAAGAAACGCACAGTGTAGTACATAGTATATGAGTGAGTTGCACTGAAAAACTTAGAATATAAGAAACGCACAGTGTAGTACATAGTATATGAGTGAGTTGCACTGAAAAACTTAGAATATAAGAAACGCACAGTGTAGTACATAGTATATGAGTGAGTTGCACTGAAAAACTTAGAATATAAGAAACGCACAGTGTAGTGCATAGTATATGAGTGAGTTGCACTGAAAATCTTAGAATATAAGAAACGCACAGTGTAGTACATAGTATATGAGTGAGTTGCACTGAAAAACTTAGAATATAAGAAACGCACAGTGTAGTACATAGTATATGAGTGAGTTGCACTGAAAAACTTAGAATATAAGAAACGCACAGTGTAGTACATAGTATATGAGTGAGTTGCACTGAAAAACTTAGAATATAAGAAACGCACAGTGTAGTACATAGTATATGAGTGAGTTGCACTGAAAAACTTAGAATATAAGAAACGCACAGTGTAGTACATAGTATATGAGTGAGTTGCACTGAGAAACTTAGAATATAAGAAACGCACAGTGTAGTACATAGTATATGAGTGAGTTGCACTGAAAAACTTAGAATTTACTGAAAAACCCGCATTACACGAAATGCACAGTGTAGTACATAGTATATGAGTGAGTTGCACTGAAAAACTTAGAATATAAGAAACGCACAGTGTAGTACATAGTATATGAGTGAGTTGCACTGAAAAACTTAGAATATAAGAAACGCACAGTGTAGTACATAGTATATGAGTGAGTTGCACTGAAAAACTTAGAATATAAGAAACGCACAGTGTAGTACATAGTATATGAGTGAGTTGCACTGAAAAACTTAGAATATAAGAAACGCACAGTGTAGTACATAGTATATGAGTGAGTTGCACTGAAAAACTTAGAATATAAGAAACGCACAGTGTAGTACATTGTATATGAGTGAGTTGCACTGAAAAACTTAGAATTTAAGAAACGCACAGTGTAGTACATAGTATATGAGTGAGTTGCACTGAAAAACTTAGAATATAAGAAACGCACAGTGTAGTGCATAGTATATGAGTGAGTTGCACTGAAAAACTTAGAATATAAGAAACGCACAGTGTAGTACATAGTATATGAGTGAGTTGCACTGAAAAACTTAGAATATAAGAAACGCACAGTGTATAGTATATGAGTGAGTTGCACTGAAAAACTTAGAATATAAGAAACGCACAGTGTAGTACATAGTATATAAGTGAGTTCCACTGAAAAACTTAGAATATAAGAAACGCACAGTGTAGTACATAGTATATGAGTGAGTTGCACTGAAAAACTTAGAATTTACTGAAAAACCCGCATTACACGAAATGCACAGTGTAGTACATAGTATATGAGTGAGTTGCACTGAAAAACTTAGAATTTAAGAAACGCACAGTGTAGTACATAGTATATGAGTGAGTTGCACTGAAAAACTTAGAATTTAAGAAACGCACAGTGTAGTACATAGTATATGAGTGAGTTGCACTGAAAAACTTAGAATATAAGAAACGCACAGTGTAGTACATAGTATATGAGTGAGTTTCACTGAAAAACTTAGAATATAAGAAACGCACAGTGTAGTACATAGTATATGAGTGAGTTGCACTGAAAAACTTAGAATATAAGAAACGCACAGTGTAGTACATAGTATATGAGTGAGTTGCACTGAAAAACTTAGAATATAAGAAACGCACAGTGTAGTACATAGTATATGAGTGAGTTGCACTGAAAAACTTAGAATTTAAGAAACGCACAGTGTTTTTCATAGTATATGAGTGAGTTGCACTGAAAAACTTAGAATATAAGAAACGCACAGTGTAGTACAAAGTATATGAGTGAGTTGCACTGAAAAACTTAGAATATAAGAAACGCAAAGTGTAGTACATAGTATATGAGTGAGTTGCACTGAAAAACTTAGAATTTACTGAAAAACCCGCATTACACGAAATGCACAGTGTAGTACATAGTATATGAGTGAGTTGCACTGAAAAACTTAGAATATAAGAAACGCACAGTGTAGTACATAGTATATGAGTGAGTTGCACTGAAAAACTTAGAATATAAGAAACGCACAGTGTAGTACATAGTATATGAGTGAGTTGCACTGAAAAACTTAGAATATAAGAAACGCACAGTGTAGTACATAGTATATGAGTGAGTTGCACTGAAAAACTTAGAATATAAGAAACGCACAGTGTAGTGCATAGTATATGAGTGAGTTGCACTGAAAATCTTAGAATATAAGAAACGCACAGTGTAGTACATAGTATATGAGTGAGTTGCACTGAAAAACTTAGAATATAAGAAACGCACAGTGTAGTACATAGTATATGAGTGAGTTGCACTGAAAAACTTAGAATATAAGAAACGCACAGTGTAGTACATAGTATATGAGTGAGTTGCACTGAAAAACTTAGAATATAAGAAACGCACAGTGTAGTACATAGTATATGAGTGAGTTGCACTGAAAAACTTAGAATATAAGAAACGCACAGTGTAGTACATAGTATATGAGTGAGTTGCACTGAGAAACTTAGAATATAAGAAACGCACAGTGTAGTACATAGTATATGAGTGAGTTGCACTGAAAAACTTAGAATTTACTGAAAAACCCGCATTACACGAAATGCACAGTGTAGTACATAGTATATGAGTGAGTTGCACTGAAAAACTTAGAATATAAGAAACGCACAGTGTAGTACATAGTATATGAGTGAGTTGCACTGAAAAACTTAGAATATAAGAAACGCACAGTGTAGTACATAGTATATGAGTGAGTTGCACTGAAAAACTTAGAATATAAGAAACGCACAGTGTAGTACATAGTATATGAGTGAGTTGCACTGAAAAACTTAGAATATAAGAAACGCACAGTGTAGTACATAGTATATGAGTGAGTTGCACTGAAAAACTTAGAATATAAGAAACGCACAGTGTAGTACATAGTATATGAGTGAGTTGCACTGAAAAACTTAGAATATAAGAAACGCACAGTGTAGTACATAGTATATGAGTGAGTTGCACTGAAAAACTTAGAATATAAGAAACGCACAGTGTAGTACATAGTATATGAGTGAGTTGCACTGAAAAACTTAGAATATAAGAAACGCACAGTGTAGTGCATAGTATATGAGTGAGTTGCACTGAAAATCTTAGAATATAAGAAACGCACAGTGTAGTACATAGTATATGAGTGAGTTGCACTGAAAAACTTAGAATATAAGAAACGCACAGTGTAGTACATAGTATATGAGTGAGTTGCACTGAAAAACTTAGAATATAAGAAACGGACAGTGTAGTACATAGTATATGAGTGAGTTGCACTGAAAAACTTAGAATATAAGAAACGCACAGTGTAGTACATAGTATATGAGTGAGTTGCACTGAAAAACTTAGAATATAAGAAACGCACAGTGTAGTACATAGTATATGAGTGAGTTGCACTGAGAAACTTAGAATATAAGAAACGCACAGTGTAGTACATAGTATATGAGTGAGTTGCACTGAAAAACTTAGAATTTACTGAAAAACCCGCATTACACGAAATGCACAGTGTAGTACATAGTATATGAGTGAGTTGCACTGAAAAACTTAGAATATAAGAAACGCACAGTGTAGTACATAGTATATGAGTGAGTTGCACTGAAAAACTTAGAATATAAGAAACGCACAGTGTAGTACATAGTATATGAGTGAGTTGCACTGAAAAACTTAGAATATAAGAAACGCACAGTGTAGTACATAGTATATGAGTGAGTTGCACTGAAAAACTTAGAATATAAGAAACGCACAGTGTAGTACATAGTATATGAGTGAGTTGCACTGAAAAACTTAGAATATAAGAAACGCACAGTGTAGTACATAGTATATGAGTGAGTTGCACTGAAAAACTTAGAATTTAGAGAAACGCACAGTGTAGTACATAGTATATGAGTGAGTTGCACTGAAAAACTTAGAATTTAGAGAAACGCACAGTGTAGTACATAGTATATGAGTGAGTTGCACTGAAAAACTTAGAATATAAGAAACGCACAGTGTAGTACATAGTATATGAGTGAGTTGCACTGAAAAACTTAGAATATAAGAAACGCACAGTGTAGTACATAGTATATGAGTGAGTTGCACTGAAAAACTTAGAATATAAGAAACGCACAGTGTAGTACATAGTATATGAGTGAGTTGCACTGAAAAACTTAGAATATAAGAAACGCACAGTGTAGTACATAGTATATGAGTGAGTTGCACTGAAAAACTTAGAATATAAGAAACGCACAGTGTAGTACATAGTATATGAGTGAGTTGCACTGAAAAACTTAGAATATAAGAAACGCACAGTGTAGTACATTGTATATGAGTGAGTTGCACTGAAAAACTTAGAATTTAAGAAACGCACAGTGTAGTACATAGTATATGAGTGAGTTGCACTGAAAAACTTAGAATATAAGAAACGCACAGTGTAGTACATAGTATATGAGTGAGTTGCACTGAAAAACTTAGAATATAAGAAACGCACAGTGTAGTACATAGTATATGAGTGAGTTGCACTGAAAAACTTAGAATATAAGAAACGCACAGTGTATAGTATATGAGTGAGTTGCACTGAAAAACTTAGAATATAAGAAACGCACAGTGTAGTACATAGTATATAAGTGAGTTCCACTGAAAAACTTAGAATATAAGAAACGCACAGTGTAGTACATAGTATATGAGTGAGTTGCACTGAAAAACTTAGAATTTACTGAAAAACCCGCATTACACGAAATGCACAGTGTAGTACATAGTATATGAGTGAGTTGCACTGAAAAACTTAGAATATAAGAAACGCACAGTGTAGTACATAGTATATGAGTGAGTTGCACTGAAAAACTTAGAATATAAGAAACGCACAGTGTAGTACATAGTATATGAGTGAGTTGCACTGAAAAACTTAGAATATAAGAAACGCACAGTGTAGTACATAGTATATGAGTGAGTTGCACTGAAAAACTTAGAATTTACTGAAAAACCCGCGTTACACGAAATGCACAGTGTAGTACATAATATATGAGTGAGTTGCACTGAAAAACTTAGAATATAAGAAACGCACAGTGTAGTACATAGTATATGAGTGAGTTGCACTGAAAAACTTAGAATTTAAGAAACGCACAGTGTAGTACATAGTATATGAGTGAGTTGCACTGAAAAACTTAGAATTTAAGAAACGCACAGTGTAGTACATAGTATATGAGTGAGTTGCACTGAAAAACTTAGAATATAAGAAACGCACAGTGTAGTACATAGTATATGAGTGAGTTTCACTGAAAAACTTAGAATATAAGAAACGCACAGTGTAGTACATAGTATATGAGTGAGTTGCACTGAAAAACTTAGAATATAAGAAACGCACAGTGTAGTACATAGTATATGAGTGAGTTGCACTGAAAAACTTAGAATATAAGAAACGCACAGTGTAGTACATAGTATATGAGTGAGTTGCACTGAAAAACTTAGAATTTAAGAAAAGCACAGTGTTTTTCATAGTATATGAGTGAGTTGCACTGAAAAACTTAGAATTTACTGAAAAACCCGCATTACACGAAATGCACAGTGTAGTACATAGTATATGAGTGAGTTGCACTGAAAAACTTAGAATATAAGAAACGCACAGTGTAGTACATAGTATATGAGTGAGTTGCACTGAAAAACTTAGAATATAAGAAACGCACAGTGTAGTACATAGTATATGAGTGAGTTGCACTGAAAAACTTAGAATATAAGAAACGCACAGTGTAGTACATAGTATATGAGTGAGTTGCACTGAAAAACTTAGAATATAAGAAACGCACAGTGTAGTACATAGTATATGAGTGAGTTGCACTGAAAAACTTAGAATATAAGAAACGCACAGTGTAGTACATAGTATATGAGTGAGTTGCACTGAAAAACTTAGAATTTAGAGAAACGCACAGTGTAGTACATAGTATATGAGTGAGTTGCACTGAAAAACTTAGAATTTAGAGAAACGCACAGTGTAGTACATAGTATATGAGTGAGTTGCACTGAAAAACTTAGAATATAAGAAACGCACAGTGTAGTACATAGTATATGAGTGAGTTGCACTGAAAAACTTAGAATATAAGAAACGCACAGTGTAGTACATAGTATATGAGTGAGTTGCACTGAAAAACTTAGAATATAAGAAACGCACAGTGTAGTACATAGTATATGAGTGAGTTGCACTGAAAAACTTAGAATATAAGAAACGCACAGTGTAGTACATAGTATATGAGTGAGTTGCACTGAAAAACTTAGAATATAAGAAACGCACAGTGTAGTACATAGTATATGAGTGAGTTGCACTGAAAAACTTAGAATATAAGAAACGCACAGTGTAGTACATTGTATATGAGTGAGTTGCACTGAAAAACTTAGAATTTAAGAAACGCACAGTGTAGTACATAGTATATGAGTGAGTTGCACTGAAAAACTTAGAATATAAGAAACGCACAGTGTAGTACATAGTATATGAGTGAGTTGCACTGAAAAACTTAGAATATAAGAAACGCACAGTGTATAGTATATGAGTGAGTTGCACTGAAAAACTTAGAATATAAGAAACGCACAGTGTAGTACATAGTATATAAGTGAGTTCCACTGAAAAACTTAGAATATAAGAAACGCACAGTGTAGTACATAGTATATGAGTGAGTTGCACTGAAAAACTTAGAATTTACTGAAAAACCCGCATTACACGAAATGCACAGTGTAGTACATAGTATATGAGTGAGTTGCACTGAAAAACTTAGAATATAAGAAACGCACAGTGTAGTACATAGTATATGAGTGAGTTGCACTGAAAAACTTAGAATATAAGAAACGCACAGTGTAGTACATAGTATATGAGTGAGTTGCACTGAAAAACTTAGAATATAAGAAACGCACAGTGTAGTACATAGTATATGAGTGAGTTGCACTGAAAAACTTAGAATTTACTGAAAAACCCGCGTTACACGAAATGCACAGTGTAGTACATAATATATGAGTGAGTTGCACTGAAAAACTTAGAATATAAGAAACGCACAGTGTAGTACATAGTATATGAGTGAGTTGCACTGAAAAACTTAGAATTTAAGAAACGCACAGTGTAGTACATAGTATATGAGTGAGTTGCACTGAAAAACTTAGAATTTAAGAAACGCACAGTGTAGTACATAGTATATGAGTGAGTTGCACTGAAAAACTTAGAATATAAGAAACGCACAGTGTAGTACATAGTATATGAGTGAGTTTCACTGAAAAACTTAGAATATAAGAAACGCACAGTGTAGTACATAGTATATGAGTGAGTTGCACTGAAAAACTTAGAATATAAGAAACGCACAGTGTAGTACATAGTATATGAGTGAGTTGCACTGAAAAACTTAGAATATAAGAAACGCACAGTGTAGTACATACTATATGTGTGAGTTGCACTGAAAAACTTAGAATTTAAGAAAAGCACAGTGTTTTTCATAGTATATGAGTGAGTTGCACTGAAAAACTTAGAATATAAGAAACGCACAGTGTAGTACAAAGTATATGAGTGAGTTCAACTGAAAAACTTAGAATATAAGAAACGCACAGTGTAGTACATAGTATATGAGTGAGTTGCACTGAAAAACTTAGAATTTACTGAAAAACCCGCATTACACGAAATGCACAGTGTAGTACATAGTATATGAGTGAGTTGCACTGAAAAACTTAGAATATAAGAAACGCACAGTGTAGTACATAGTATATGAGTGAGTTGCACTGAAAAACTTAGAATATAAGAAACGCACAGTGTAGTACATAGTATATGAGTGAGTTGCACTGAAAAACTTAGAATATAAGAAACGCACAGTGTAGTACATAGTATATGAGTGAGTTGCACTGAAAAACTTAGAATATAAGAAACGCACAGTGTAGTACATAGTATATGAGTGAGTTGCACTGAAAAACTTAGAATATAAGAAACACACAGTGTAGTACATAGTATATGAGTGAGTTGCACTGAAAAACTTAGAATATAAGAAACGCACAGTGTAGTACATAGTATATGAGTGAGTTGCACTGAAAAACTTAGAATATAAGAAACGCACAGTGTAGTACATAGTATATGAGTGAGTTGCACTGAAAAACTTAGAATTTAGAGAAACGCACAGTGTAGTACATAGTATATGAGTGAGTTGCACTGAAAAACTTAGAATTTAGAGAAACGCACAGTGTAGTACATAGTATATGAGTGAGTTGCACTGAAAAACTTAGAATATAAGAAACGCACAGTGTAGTACATAGTATATGAGTGAGTTGCACTGAAAAACTTAGAATATAAGAAACGCACAGTGTAGTACATAGTATATGAGTGAGTTGCACTGAAAAACTTAGAATATAAGAAACGCACAGTGTAGTACATAGTATATGAGTGAGTTGCACTGAAAAACTTAGAATATAAGAAACGCACAGTGTAGTACATAGTATATGAGTGAGTTGCACTGAAAAACTTAGAATATAAGAAACGCACAGTGTAGTACATAGTATATGAGTGAGTTGCACTGAAAAACTTAGAATATAAGAAACGCACAGTGTAGTACATTGTATATGAGTGAGTTGCACTGAAAAACTTAGAATTTAATAAACGCACAGTGTAGTACATAGTATATGAGTGAGTTGCACTGAAAAACTTAGAATATAAGAAACGCACAGTGTAGTACATAGTATATGAGTGAGTTGCACTGAAAAACTTAGAATATAAGAAACGCACAGTGTAGTACATAGTATATGAGTGAGTTGCACTGAAAAACTTAGAATATAAGAAACGCACAGTGTATAGTATATGAGTGAGTTGCACTCAAAAACTTAGAATATAAGAAACGCACAGTGTAGTACATAGTATATAAGTGAGTTCCACTGAAAAACTTAGAATATAAGAAACGCACAGTGTAGTACATAGTATATGAGTGAGTTGCACTGAAAAACTTAGAATTTACTGAAAAACCCGCATTACACGAAATGCACAGTGTAGTACATAGTATATGAGTGAGTTGCACTGAAAAACTTAGAATATAAGAAACGCACAGTGTAGTACATAGTATATGAGTGAGTTGCACTGAAATACTTAGAATATAAGAAACGCACAGTGTAGTACATAGTATATGAGTGAGTTGCACTGAAAAACTTAGAATATAAGAAACGCACAGTGTAGTACATAGTATATGAGTGAGTTGCACTGAAAAACTTAGAATTTACTGAAAAACCCGCGTTACACGAAATGCACAGTGTAGTACATAGTATATGAGTGAGTTGCACTGAAAAACTTAGAATATAAGAAACGCACAGTGTAGTACATAGTATATGAGTGAGTTGCACTGAAAAACTTAGAATTTAAGAAACGCACAGTGTAGTACATAGTATATGAGTGAGTTGCACTGAAAAACTTAGAATTTAAGAAACGCACAGTGTAGTACATAGTATATGAGTGAGTTGCACTGAAAAACTTAGAATATAAGAAACGCACAGTGTAGTACATAGTATATGAGTGAGTTTCACTGAAAAACTTAGAATATAAGAAACGCACAGTGTAGTACATAGTATATGAGTGAGTTGCACTGAAAAACTTAGAATATAAGAAACGCACAGTGTAGTACATAGTATATAAGTGAGTTCCACTGAAAAACTTAGAATATAAGAAACGCACAGTGTAGTACATAGTATATGAGTGAGTTGCACTGAAAAACTTAGAATTTACTGAAAAACCCGCATTACACGAAATGCACAGTGTAGTACATAGTATATGAGTGAGTTGCACTGAAAAACTTAGAATATAAGAAACGCACAGTGTAGTACATAGTATATGAGTGAGTTGCACTGAAAAACTTAGAATATAAGAAACGCACAGTGTAGTACATAGTATATGAGTGAGTTGCACTGAAAAACTTAGAATATAAGAAACGCACAGTGTAGTACATAGTATATGAGTGAGTTGCACTGAAAAACTTAGAATTTACTGAAAAACCCGCGTTACACGAAATGCACAGTGTAGTACATAGTATATGAGTGAGTTGCACTGAAAATCTTAGAATATAAGAAACGCACAGTGTAGTACATAGTATATGAGTGAGTTGCACTGAAAAACTTAGAATTTAAGAAACGCACAGTGTAGTACATAGTATATGAGTGAGTTGCACTGAAAAACTTAGAATTTAAGAAACGCACAGTGTAGTACATAGTATATGAGTGAGTTGCACTGAAAAACTTAGAATATAAGAAACGCACAGTGTAGTACATAGTATATGAGTGAGTTTCACTGAAAAACTTAGAATATAATAAACGCACAGTGTAGTACATAGTATATGAGTGAGTTGCACTGAAAAACTTAGAATATAAGAAACGCACAGTGTAGTACATAGTATATGAGTGAGTTGCACTGAAAAACTTAGAATATAAGAAACGCACATTGTAGTACATAGTATATGAGTGAGTTGCACTGAAAAACTTAGAATATAAGAAACGCACAGTGTAGTACATAGTATATGAGTGAGTTGCACTGAAAAACTTAGAATTTAAGAAACGCACAGTGTTTTTCATAGTATATGAGTGAGTTGCACTGAAAAACTTAGAATATAAGAAACGCACAGTGTAGTACAAAGTATATGAGTGAGTTGCACTGAAAAACTTAGAATATAAGAAACGCACAGTGTAGTACATAGTATATGAGTGAGTTGCACTGAAAAACTTAGAATTTACTGAAAAACCCGCATTACACGAAATGCACAGTGTAGTACATAGTATATGAGTGAGTTGCACTGAAAAACTTAGAATATAAGAAACGCACAGTGTAGTACATAGTATATGAGTGAGTTGCACTGAAAAACTTAGAATTTAAGAAACGCACAGTGTAGTACATAGTATATGAGTGAGTTGCACTGAAAAACGTAGAATATAAGAAACGCACAGTGTAGTACATAGTATATGAGTGAGTTGCACTGAAAAACTTAGAATATAAGAAACGCACAGTGTAGTACATAGTATATGAGTGAGTTGCACTGAAAAACTTAGAATTTACTGAAAAACCCGCGTTACACGAAATGCACAGTGTAGTACATAGTATATGAGTGAGTTGCACTGAAAAACTTAGAATATAAGAAACGCACAGTGTAGTACATAGTATATGAGTGAGTTGCACTGAAAAACTTAGAATATAAGAAACGCACAGTGTAGTACATAGTATATGAGTGAGTTGCACTGAAAAACTTAGAATATAAGAAATGCACAGTGTAGTACATAGTATATGAGTGAGTTGCACTGAAAAACTTAGAATATAAGAAACGCACAGTGTAGTGCATAGTATATGAGTGAGTTGCACTGAAAATCTTAGAATATAAGAAACGCACAGTGTAGTACATAGTATATGAGTGAGTTACACTGAAAAACTTAGAATATAAGAAACGCACAGTGTAGTACATAGTATATGAGTGAGTTGCACTGAAAAACTTAGAATATAAGAAACGCACAGTGTAGTACATAGTATATGAGTGAGTTGCACTGAAAAACTTAGAATTTACTGAAAAACCCGCGTTACACGAAATGCACAGTGTAGTACATAGTATATGAGTGAGTTGCACTGAAAAACTTAGAATATAAGAAACGCACAGTGTAGTACATAGTATATGAGTGAGTTGCACTGAAAAACTTAGAATTTAAGAAACGCACAGTGTAGTACATAGTATATGAGTGATTTGCACTGAAAAACTTAGAATTTAAGAAACGCACAGTGTAGTACATAGTATATGAGTGAGTTGCACTGAAAAACTTAGAATATAAGAAACGCACAGTGTAGTACATAGTATATGAGTGAGTTTCACTGAAAAACTTAGAATATAAGAAACGCACAGTGTAGTACATAGTATATGAGTGAGTTGCACTGAAAAACTTACAATATAAGAAACGCACAGTGTAGTACATAGTATATGAGTGAGTTGCACTGAAAAACTTAGAATATAAGAAACGCACAGTGTAGTACATAGTATATGAGTGAGTTGCACTGAAAAACTTAGAATATAAGAAACGCACAGTGTAGTACATAGTATATGAGTGAGTTGCACTGAAAAACTTAGAATTTAAGAAACGCACACTGTTTTTCATAGTATATGAGTGAGTTGCACTGAAAAACTTAGAATATAAGAAACGCACAGTGTAGTACATAGTATATGAGTGAGTTGCACTGAAAAACTTAGAATTTACTGAAAAACCCGCATTACACGAAATGCACAGTGTAGTACAAAGTATATGAGTGAGTTGCACTGAAAAACTTAGAATATAAGAAACGCACAGTGTAGTACATAGTATATGAGTGAGTTGCACTGAAAAACTTAGAATTTACTGAAAAACCCGCATTACACGAAATGCACAGTGTAGTACATAGTATATGAGTGAGTTGCACTGAAAAACTTAGAATATAAGAAACGCACCGTGTATAGTATATGAGTGAGTTGCACTGAAAAACTTAGAATATAAGAAACGCACAGTGTAGTACATAGTATATAAGTGAGTTCCACTGAAAAACTTAGAATATAAGAAACGCACAGTGTAGTACATAGTATATGAGTGAGTTGCACTGAAAAACTTAGAATTTACTGAAAAACCCGCATTACACGAAATGCACAGTGTAGTACATAGTATATGAGTGAGTTGCACTGAAAAACTTAGAATATAAGAAACGCACAGTGTAGTACATAGTATATGAGTGAGTTGCACTGAAAAACTTAGAATATAAGAAACGCACAGTGTAGTACATAGTATATGAGTGAGTTGCACTGAAAAACTTAGAATATAAGAAACGCACAGTGTAGTACATAGTATATGAGTGAGTTGCACTGAAAAACTTAGAATTTACTGAAAAACCCGCGTTACACGAAATGCACAGTGTAGTACATAGTATATGAGTGAGTTGCACTGAAAAACTTAGAATATAAGAAACGCACAGTGTAGTACATAGTATATGAGTGAGTTGCACTGAAAAACTTAGAATTTAAGAAACGCACAGTGTAGTACATAGTATATGAGTGAGTTGCACTGAAAAACTTAGAATTTAAGAAACGCACAGTGTAGTACATAGTATATGAGTGAGTTGCACTGAAAAACTTAGAATATAAGAAACGCACAGTGTAGTACATAGTATATGAGTGAGTTTCACTGAAAAACTTAGAATATAAGAAACGCACAATGTAGTACATAGTATATGAGTGAGTTGCACTGAAAAACTTAGAATATAAGAAACGCACAGTGTAGTACATAGTATATGAGTGAGTTGCACTGAAAAACTTAGAATATAAGAAACGCACAGTGTAGTACATAGTATATGAGTGAGTTGCACTGAAAAACTTAGAATATAAGAAACGCACAGTGTAGTACATAGTATATGAGTGAGTTGCACTGAAAAACTTAGAATTTAAGAAACGCACAGTGTTTTTCATAGTATATGAGTGAGTTGCACTGAAAAACTTAGTATATAAGAAACGCACAGTGTAGTACAAAGTATATGAGTGAGTTGCACTGAAAAACTTAGAATATAAGAAACGCACAGTGTAGTACATAGTATATGAGTGAGTTGCACTGAAAAACTTAGAATTTACTGAAAAACCCGCATTACACGAAATGCACAGTGTAGTACATAGTATATGAGTGAGTTGCACTGAAAAACTTAGAATATAAGAAACGCACAGTGTAGTACATAGTATATGAGTGAGTTGCACTGAAAAACTTAGAATATAAGAAACGCACAGTGTAGTACATAGTATATGAGTGAGTTGCACTGAAAAACTTAGAATATAAGAAACGCACAGTGTAGTACATAGTATATGAGTGAGTTGCACTGAAAAACTTAGAATATAAGAAACGCACAGTGTAGTACATAGTATATGAGTGAGTTGCACTGAAAAACTTAGAATATAAGAAACGCACAGTGTAGTACATAGTATATGAGTGAGTTGCACTGAAAAACTTAGAATATAAGAAACGCACAGTGTAGTACATAGTATATGAGTGAGTTGCACTGAAAAACTTAGAATATAAGAAACGCACAGTGTAGTACATAGTATATGAGTGAGTTGCACTGAAAAACTTAGAATATAAGAAACGCACAGTGTAGTACATAGTATATGAGTGAGTTGCACTGAAAAACTTAGAATATAAGAAACGCACAGTGTAGTACATAGTATATGAGTGAGTTGCACTGAAAAACTTAGAATTTAGAGAAACGCACAGTGTAGTACATAGTATATGAGTGAGTTGCACTGAAAAACTTAGAATTTAGAGAAACGCACAGTGTAGTACATAGTATATGAGTGAGTTGCACTGAAAAACTTAGAATATAAGAAACGCACAGTGTAGTACATAGTATATGAGTGAGTTGCACTGAAAAACTTAGAATATAAGAAACGCACAGTGTAGTACATTGTATATGAGTGAGTTGCACTGAAAAACTTAGAATTTAAGAAACGCACAGTGTAGTACATAGTATATGAGTGAGTTGCACTGAAAAACTTAGAATATAAGAAACGCACAGTGTAGTACATAGGATATGAGTGAGTTGCACTGAAAAACTTAGAATATAAGAAACGCACAGTGTAGTACATAGTATATGAGTGAGTTGCACTGAAAAACTTAGAATATAAGAAACGCACAGTGTATAGTATATGAGTGAGTTGCACTGAAAAACTTAGAATATAAGAAACGCACAGTGTAGTACATAGTATATAAGTGAGTTCCACTGAAAAACTTAGAATATAAGAAACGCACAGTGTAGTACATAGTATATGAGTGAGTTGCACTGAAAAACTTAGAATTTACTGAAAAACCCGCATTACACGAAATACACAGTGTAGTACATAGTATATGAGTGAGTTGCACTGAAAAACTTAGAATATAAGAAACGCACAGTGTAGTACATAGTATATGAGTGAGTTGCACTGAAAAACTTAGAATATAAGAAACGCACAGTGTAGTACATAGTATATGAGTGAGTTGCACTGAAAAACTTAGAATATAAGAAACGCACAGTGTAGTACATAGTATATGAGTGAGTTGCACTGAAAAACTTAGAATATAAGAAACGCACAGTGTAGTACATAGTATATGAGTGAGTTGCACTGAAAAACTTAGAATTTACTGAAAAACCCGCGTTACACGAAATGCACAGTGTAGTACATAGTATATGAGTGAGTTGCACTGAAAAACTTAGAATATAAGAAACGCACAGTGTAGTACATAGTATATGAGTGAGTTGCACTGAAAAACTTAGAATTTAAGAAACGCACAGTGTAGTACATAGTATATGAGTGAGTTGCACTGAAAAACTTAGAATATAAGAAACGCACAGTGTAGTACATAGTATATGAGTGAGTTTCACTGAAAAACTTAGAATATAAGAAACGCACAGTGTAGTACATAGTATATGAGTGAGTTGCACTGAAAAACTTAGAATATAAGAAACGCACAGTGTAGTACATAGTATATGAGTGAGTTGCACTGAAAAACTTAGAATATAAGAAACGCACAGTGTAGTACATAGTATATGAGTGAGTTGCACTGAAAAACTTAGAATATAAGAAACGCACAGTGTAGTACATAGTATATGAGTGAGTTGCACTGAAAAACTTAGAATTTAAGAAACGCACAGTGTTTTTCATAGTATATGAGTGAGTTGCACTGAAAAACTTAGAATATAAGAAACGCACAGTGTAGTACAAAGTATATGAGTGAGTTGCACTGAAAAACTTAGAATATAAGAAACGCACAGTGTAGTACATAGTATATGAGTGAGTTGCACTGAAAAACTTAGAATTTACTGAAAAACCCGCATTACACGAAATGCACAGTGTAGTACATAGTATATGAGTGAGTTGCACTGAAAAACTTAGAATATAAGAAACGCACAGTGTAGTACATAGTATATGAGTGAGTTGCACTGAAAAACTTAGAATATAAGAAACGCACAGTGTAGTACATAGTATATGAGTGAGTTGCACTGAAAAACTTAGAATATAAGAAACGCACAGTGTAGTACATAGTATATGAGTGAGTTGCACTGAAAAACTTAGAATATAAGAAACGCACAGTGTAGTACATAGTATATGAGTGAGTTGCACTGAAAAACTTAGAATATAAGAAACGCACAGTGTAGTACATAGTATATGAGTGAGTTGCACTGAAAAACTTAGAATATAAGAAACGCACAGTGTAGTACATAGTATATGAGTGAGTTGCACTGAAAAACTTAGAATATAAGAAACGCACAGTGTAGTACATAGTATATGAGTGAGTTGCACTGAAAAACTTAGAATATAAGAAACGCACAGTGTAGTACATAGTATATGAGTGAGTTGCACTGAAAAACTTAGAATATAAGAAACGCACAGTGTAGTACATAGTATATGAGTGAGTTGCACTGAAAAACTTAGAATATAAGAAACGCACAGTGTAGTACATAGTATATGAGTGAGTTGCACTGAAAAACTTAGAATATAAGAAACGCACAGTGTAGTACATAGTATATGAGTGAGTTGCACTGAAAAACTTAGAATATAAGAAACGCACAGTGTAGTACATAGTATATGAGTGATTTGCACTGAAAAACTTAGAATATAAGAAACGCACAGTGTAGTACATAGTATATGAGTGAGTTGCACTGAAAAACTTAGAATTTAGAGAAACGCACAGTGTAGTACATAGTATATGAGTGAGTTGCACTGAAAAACTTAGAATTTAGAGAAACGCACAGTGTACTACATAGTATATGAGTGAGTTGCACTGAAAAACTTAGAATATAAGAAACGCACAGTGTAGTACATAGTATATGAGTGAGTTGCACTGAAAAACTTAGAATATAAGAAACGCACAGTGTAGTACATAGAATATGAGTGAGTTGCACTGAAAAACTTAGAATATAAGAAACGCACAGTGTAGTACATAGTATATGAGTGAGTTGCACTGAAAAACTTAGAATATAAGAAACGCACAGTGTAGTACATAGTATATGAGTGAGTTGCACTGAAAAACTTAGAATATAAGAAACGCACAGTGTAGTACATAGTATATGAGTGAGTTGCACTGAAAAACTTAGAATATAAGAAACGCACAGTGTAGTACATAGTATATGAGTGAGTTGCACTGAAAAACTTAGAATATAAGAAACGCACAGTGTAGTACATAGTATATGAGTGAGTTGCACTGAAAAACTTAGAATATAAGAAACGCACAGTGTATAGTATATGAGTGAGTTGCACTGAAAAACTTAGAATATAAGAAACGCACAGTGTAGTACGTAGTATATGAGTGAGTTGCACTGAAAAACTTAGAATATAAGAAACGCACAGTGTAGTACATAGTATATGAGTGAGTTGCACTGAAAAACTTAGAATATAAGAAACGCACAGTGTAGTACATAGTATATGAGTGAGTTGCACTGAAAAACTTAGAATATAAGAAACGCACAGTGTAGTACATAGTATATGAGTGAGTTGCACTGAAAAACTTAGAATATAAGAAACGCACAGTGTAGTACATAGTATATGAGTGAGTTGCACTGAAAAACTTAGAATATAAGAAACGCACAGTGTAGTACATAGTATATGAGTGAGTTGCACTGAAAAACTTAGAATATAAGAAACGCACAGTGTAGTACATAATATATGAGTGAGTTGCACTGAAAAACTTAGAATATAAGAAACGCACAGTGTAGTACATAGTATATGAGTGAGTTGCACTGAAAAACTTAGAATATAAGAAACGCACAGTGTAGTACATAGTATATGAGTGAGTTGCACTGAAAAACTTAGAATATAAGAAACGCACAGTGTAGTACATAGTATATGAGTGAGTTGCACTGAAAAACTTAGAATATAAGAAACGCACAGTGTAGTACATAGTATATGAGTGAGTTGCACTGAAAAACTTAGAATATAAGAAACGCACAGTGTAGTACATAGTATATGAGTGAGTTGCACTGAAAAACTTAGAATTTAGAGAAACGCACAGTGTAGTACATAGTATATGAGTGAGTTGCACTGAAAAACTTAGAATTTAGAGAAACGCACAGTGTAGTACATAGTATATGAGTGAGTTGCACTGAAAAACTTAGAATATAAGAAACGCACAGTGTAGTACATAGTATATGAGTGAGTTGCACTGAAAAACTTAGAATATAAGAAACGCACAGTGTAGTACATAGTATATGAGTGAGTTGCACTGAAAAACTTAGAATATAAGAAACGCACAGTGTAGTACATAGTATATGAGTGAGTTGCACTGAAAAACTTAGAATATAAGAAACGCACAGTGTAGTACATAGTATATGAGTGAGTTGCACTGAAAAACTTAGAATATAAGAAACGCACAGTGTAGTACATAGTATATGAGTGAGTTGCACTGAAAAACTTAGAATATAAGAAACGCACAGTGTAGTACATAGTATATGAGTGAGTTGCACTGAAAAACTTAGAATATAAGAAACGCACAGTGTAGTACATAGTATATGAGTGAGTTGCACTGAAAAACTTAGAATATAAGAAACGCACAGTGTAGTACATAGTATATGAGTGAGTTGCACTGAAAAACTTAGAATATAAGAAACGCACAGTGTAGTACATAGTATATGAGTGAGTTGCACTGAAAAACTTAGAATATAAGAAACGCACAGTGTAGTACATAGTATATGAGTGAGTTGCACTGAAAAACTTAGAATATAAGAAACGCACAGTGTAGTACATAGTATATGAGTGAGTTGCACTGAAAAACTTAGAATATAAGAAACGCACAGTGTAGTACATAGTATATGAGTGAGTTGCACTGAAAAACTTAGAATATAAGAAACGCACAGTGTAGTACATAGTATATGAGTGAGTTGCACTGAAAAACTTAGAATATAAGAAACGCACAGTGTAGTACATAGTATATGAGTGAGTTGCACTGAAAAACTTAGAATATAAGAAACGCACAGTGTAGTACATAGAATATGAGTGAGTTGCACTGAAAAACTTAGAATATAAGAAACGCACAGTGTAGTACATAGTATATGAGTGAGTTGCACTGAAAAACTTAGAATATAAGAAACGCACAGTGTAGTACATAGTATATGAGTGAGTTGCACTGAAAAACTTAGAATATAAGAAACGCACAGTGTAGTACATAGTATATGAGTGAGTTGCACTGAAAAACTTAGAATATAAGAAACGCACAGTGTAGTACATAGTATATGAGTGAGTTGCACTGAAAAACTTAGAATATAAGAAACGCACAGTGTAGTACATAGTATATGAGTGAGTTGCACTGAAAAACTTAGAATATAAGAAATGCACAGTGTAGTACATAGTATATGAGTGAGTTGCACTGAAAAACTTAGAATATAAGAAACGCACAGTGTAGTGCATAGTATATGAGTGAGTTGCACTGAAAATCTTAGAATATAAGAAACGCACAGTGTAGTACATAGTATATGAGTGAGTTACACTGAAAAACTTAGAATATAAGAAACGCACAGTGTAGTACATAGTATATGAGTGAGTTGCACTGAAAAACTTAGAATATAAGAAACGCACAGTGTAGTACATAGTATATGAGTGAGTTGCACTGAAAAACTTAGAATTTACTGAAAAACCCGCGTTACACGAAATGCACAGTGTAGTACATAGTATATGAGTGAGTTGCACTGAAAAACTTAGAATATAAGAAACGCACAGTGTAGTACATAGTATATGAGTGAGTTGCACTGAAAAACTTAGAATTTAAGAAACGCACAGTGTAGTACATAGTATATGAGTGAGTTGCACTGAAAAACTTAGAATTTAAGAAACGCACAGTGTAGTACATAGTATATGAGTGAGTTGCACTGAAAAACTTAGAATATAAGAAACGCACAGTGTAGTACATAGTATATGAGTGAGTTTCACTGAAAAACTTAGAATATAAGAAACGCACAGTGTAGTACATAGTATATGAGTGAGTTGCACTGAAAAACTTACAATATAAGAAACGCACAGTGTAGTACATAGTATATGAGTGAGTTGCACTGAAAAACTTAGAATATAAGAAACGCACAGTGTAGTACATAGTATATGAGTGAGTTGCACTGAAAAACTTAGAATATAAGAAACGCACAGTGTAGTACATAGTATATGAGTGAGTTGCACTGAAAAACTTAGAATTTAAGAAACGCACACTGTTTTTCATAGTATATGAGTGAGTTGCACTGAAAAACTTAGAATATAAGAAACGCACAGTGTAGTACATAGTATATGAGTGAGTTGCACTGAAAAACTTAGAATTTACTGAAAAACCCGCATTACACGAAATGCACAGTGTAGTACAAAGTATATGAGTGAGTTGCACTGAAAAACTTAGAATATAAGAAACGCACAGTGTAGTACATAGTATATGAGTGAGTTGCACTGAAAAACTTAGAATTTACTGAAAAACCCGCATTACACGAAATGCACAGTGTAGTACATAGTATATGAGTGAGTTGCACTGAAAAACTTAGAATATAAGAAACGCACCGTGTATAGTATATGAGTGAGTTGCACTGAAAAACTTAGAATATAAGAAACGCACAGTGTAGTACATAGTATATAAGTGAGTTCCACTGAAAAACTTAGAATATAAGAAACGCACAGTGTAGTACATAGTATATGAGTGAGTTGCACTGAAAAACTTAGAATTTACTGAAAAACCCGCATTACACGAAATGCACAGTGTAGTACATAGTATATGAGTGAGTTGCACTGAAAAACTTAGAATATAAGAAACGCACAGTGTAGTACATAGTATATGAGTGAGTTGCACTGAAAAACTTAGAATATAAGAAACGCACAGTGTAGTACATAGTATATGAGTGAGTTGCACTGAAAAACTTAGAATATAAGAAACGCACAGTGTAGTACATAGTATATGAGTGAGTTGCACTGAAAAACTTAGAATTTACTGAAAAACCCGCGTTACACGAAATGCACAGTGTAGTACATAGTATATGAGTGAGTTGCACTGAAAAACTTAGAATATAAGAAACGCACAGTGTAGTACATAGTATATGAGTGAGTTGCACTGAAAAACTTAGAATTTAAGAAACGCACAGTGTAGTACATAGTATATGAGTGAGTTGCACTGAAAAACTTAGAATTTAAGAAACGCACAGTGTAGTACATAGTATATGAGTGAGTTGCACTGAAAAACTTAGAATATAAGAAACGCACAGTGTAGTACATAGTATATGAGTGAGTTTCACTGAAAAACTTAGAATATAAGAAACGCACAATGTAGTACATAGTATATGAGTGAGTTGCACTGAAAAACTTAGAATATAAGAAACGCACAGTGTAGTACATAGTATATGAGTGAGTTGCACTGAAAAACTTAGAATATAAGAAACGCACAGTGTAGTACATAGTATATGAGTGAGTTGCACTGAAAAACTTAGAATATAAGAAACGCACAGTGTAGTACATAGTATATGAGTGAGTTGCACTGAAAAACTTAGAATTTAAGAAACGCACAGTGTTTTTCATAGTATATGAGTGAGTTGCACTGAAAAACTTAGTATATAAGAAACGCACAGTGTAGTACAAAGTATATGAGTGAGTTGCACTGAAAAACTTAGAATATAAGAAACGCACAGTGTAGTACATAGTATATGAGTGAGTTGCACTGAAAAACTTAGAATTTACTGAAAAACCCGCATTACACGAAATGCACAGTGTAGTACATAGTATATGAGTGAGTTGCACTGAAAAACTTAGAATATAAGAAACGCACAGTGTAGTACATAGTATATGAGTGAGTTGCACTGAAAAACTTAGAATATAAGAAACGCACAGTGTAGTACATAGTATATGAGTGAGTTGCACTGAAAAACTTAGAATATAAGAAACGCACAGTGTAGTACATAGTATATGAGTGAGTTGCACTGAAAAACTTAGAATATAAGAAACGCACAGTGTAGTACATAGTATATGAGTGAGTTGCACTGAAAAACTTAGAATATAAGAAACGCACAGTGTAGTACATAGTATATGAGTGAGTTGCACTGAAAAACTTAGAATATAAGAAACGCACAGTGTAGTACATAGTATATGAGTGAGTTGCACTGAAAAACTTAGAATATAAGAAACGCACAGTGTAGTACATAGTATATGAGTGAGTTGCACTGAAAAACTTAGAATATAAGAAACGCACAGTGTAGTACATAGTATATGAGTGAGTTGCACTGAAAAACTTAGAATATAAGAAACGCACAGTGTAGTACATAGTATATGAGTGAGTTGCACTGAAAAACTTAGAATTTAGAGAAACGCACAGTGTAGTACATAGTATATGAGTGAGTTGCACTGAAAAACTTAGAATTTAGAGAAACGCACAGTGTAGTACATAGTATATGAGTGAGTTGCACTGAAAAACTTAGAATATAAGAAACGCACAGTGTAGTACATAGTATATGAGTGAGTTGCACTGAAAAACTTAGAATATAAGAAACGCACAGTGTAGTACATTGTATATGAGTGAGTTGCACTGAAAAACTTAGAATTTAAGAAACGCACAGTGTAGTACATAGTATATGAGTGAGTTGCACTGAAAAACTTAGAATATAAGAAACGCACAGTGTAGTACATAGGATATGAGTGAGTTGCACTGAAAAACTTAGAATATAAGAAACGCACAGTGTAGTACATAGTATATGAGTGAGTTGCACTGAAAAACTTAGAATATAAGAAACGCACAGTGTATAGTATATGAGTGAGTTGCACTGAAAAACTTAGAATATAAGAAACGCACAGTGTAGTACATAGTATATAAGTGAGTTCCACTGAAAAACTTAGAATATAAGAAACGCACAGTGTAGTACATAGTATATGAGTGAGTTGCACTGAAAAACTTAGAATTTACTGAAAAACCCGCATTACACGAAATACACAGTGTAGTACATAGTATATGAGTGAGTTGCACTGAAAAACTTAGAATATAAGAAACGCACAGTGTAGTACATAGTATATGAGTGAGTTGCACTGAAAAACTTAGAATATAAGAAACGCACAGTGTAGTACATAGTATATGAGTGAGTTGCACTGAAAAACTTAGAATATAAGAAACGCACAGTGTAGTACATAGTATATGAGTGAGTTGCACTGAAAAACTTAGAATATAAGAAACGCACAGTGTAGTACATAGTATATGAGTGAGTTGCACTGAAAAACTTAGAATTTACTGAAAAACCCGCGTTACACGAAATGCACAGTGTAGTACATAGTATATGAGTGAGTTGCACTGAAAAACTTAGAATATAAGAAACGCACAGTGTAGTACATAGTATATGAGTGAGTTGCACTGAAAAACTTAGAATTTAAGAAACGCACAGTGTAGTACATAGTATATGAGTGAGTTGCACTGAAAAACTTAGAATATAAGAAACGCACAGTGTAGTACATAGTATATGAGTGAGTTTCACTGAAAAACTTAGAATATAAGAAACGCACAGTGTAGTACATAGTATATGAGTGAGTTGCACTGAAAAACTTAGAATATAAGAAACGCACAGTGTAGTACATAGTATATGAGTGAGTTGCACTGAAAAACTTAGAATATAAGAAACGCACAGTGTAGTACATAGTATATGAGTGAGTTGCACTGAAAAACTTAGAATATAAGAAACGCACAGTGTAGTACATAGTATATGAGTGAGTTGCACTGAAAAACTTAGAATTTAAGAAACGCACAGTGTTTTTCATAGTATATGAGTGAGTTGCACTGAAAAACTTAGAATATAAGAAACGCACAGTGTAGTACAAAGTATATGAGTGAGTTGCACTGAAAAACTTAGAATATAAGAAACGCACAGTGTAGTACATAGTATATGAGTGAGTTGCACTGAAAAACTTAGAATTTACTGAAAAACCCGCATTACACGAAATGCACAGTGTAGTACATAGTATATGAGTGAGTTGCACTGAAAAACTTAGAATATAAGAAACGCACAGTGTAGTACATAGTATATGAGTGAGTTGCACTGAAAAACTTAGAATATAAGAAACGCACAGTGTAGTACATAGTATATGAGTGAGTTGCACTGAAAAACTTAGAATATAAGAAACGCACAGTGTAGTACATAGTATATGAGTGAGTTGCACTGAAAAACTTAGAATATAAGAAACGCACAGTGTAGTACATAGTATATGAGTGAGTTGCACTGAAAAACTTAGAATATAAGAAACGCACAGTGTAGTACATAGTATATGAGTGAGTTGCACTGAAAAACTTAGAATATAAGAAACGCACAGTGTAGTACATAGTATATGAGTGAGTTGCACTGAAAAACTTAGAATATAAGAAACGCACAGTGTAGTACATAGTATATGAGTGAGTTGCACTGAAAAACTTAGAATATAAGAAACGCACAGTGTAGTACATAGTATATGAGTGAGTTGCACTGAAAAACTTAGAATATAAGAAACGCACAGTGTAGTACATAGTATATGAGTGAGTTGCACTGAAAAACTTAGAATATAAGAAACGCACAGTGTAGTACATAGTATATGAGTGAGTTGCACTGAAAAACTTAGAATATAAGAAACGCACAGTGTAGTACATAGTATATGAGTGAGTTGCACTGAAAAACTTAGAATATAAGAAACGCACAGTGTAGTACATAGTATATGAGTGAGTTGCACTGAAAAACTTAGAATATAAGAAACGCACAGTGTAGTACATAGTATATGAGTGAGTTGCACTGAAAAACTTAGAATATAAGAAACGCACAGTGTAGTACATAGTATATGAGTGATTTGCACTGAAAAACTTAGAATATAAGAAACGCACAGTGTAGTACATAGTATATGAGTGAGTTGCACTGAAAAACTTAGAATTTAGAGAAACGCACAGTGTAGTACATAGTATATGAGTGAGTTGCACTGAAAAACTTAGAATTTAGAGAAACGCACAGTGTACTACATAGTATATGAGTGAGTTGCACTGAAAAACTTAGAATATAAGAAACGCACAGTGTAGTACATAGTATATGAGTGAGTTGCACTGAAAAACTTAGAATATAAGAAACGCACAGTGTAGTACATAGAATATGAGTGAGTTGCACTGAAAAACTTAGAATATAAGAAACGCACAGTGTAGTACATAGTATATGAGTGAGTTGCACTGAAAAACTTAGAATATAAGAAACGCACAGTGTAGTACATAGTATATGAGTGAGTTGCACTGAAAAACTTAGAATATAAGAAACGCACAGTGTAGTACATAGTATATGAGTGAGTTGCACTGAAAAACTTAGAATATAAGAAACGCACAGTGTAGTACATAGTATATGAGTGAGTTGCACTGAAAAACTTAGAATATAAGAAACGCACAGTGTAGTACATAGTATATGAGTGAGTTGCACTGAAAAACTTAGAATATAAGAAACGCACAGTGTATAGTATATGAGTGAGTTGCACTGAAAAACTTAGAATATAAGAAACGCACAGTGTAGTACGTAGTATATGAGTGAGTTGCACTGAAAAACTTAGAATATAAGAAACGCACAGTGTAGTACATAGTATATGAGTGAGTTGCACTGAAAAACTTAGAATATAAGAAACGCACAGTGTAGTACATAGTATATGAGTGAGTTGCACTGAAAAACTTAGAATATAAGAAACGCACAGTGTAGTACATAGTATATGAGTGAGTTGCACTGAAAAACTTAGAATATAAGAAACGCACAGTGTAGTACATAGTATATGAGTGAGTTGCACTGAAAAACTTAGAATATAAGAAACGCACAGTGTAGTACATAGTATATGAGTGAGTTGCACTGAAAAACTTAGAATATAAGAAACGCACAGTGTAGTACATAATATATGAGTGAGTTGCACTGAAAAACTTAGAATATAAGAAACGCACAGTGTAGTACATAGTATATGAGTGAGTTGCACTGAAAAACTTAGAATATAAGAAACGCACAGTGTAGTACATAGTATATGAGTGAGTTGCACTGAAAAACTTAGAATATAAGAAACGCACAGTGTAGTACATAGTATATGAGTGAGTTGCACTGAAAAACTTAGAATATAAGAAACGCACAGTGTAGTACATAGTATATGAGTGAGTTGCACTGAAAAACTTAGAATATAAGAAACGCACAGTGTAGTACATAGTATATGAGTGAGTTGCACTGAAAAACTTAGAATTTAGAGAAACGCACAGTGTAGTACATAGTATATGAGTGAGTTGCACTGAAAAACTTAGAATTTAGAGAAACGCACAGTGTAGTACATAGTATATGAGTGAGTTGCACTGAAAAACTTAGAATATAAGAAACGCACAGTGTAGTACATAGTATATGAGTGAGTTGCACTGAAAAACTTAGAATATAAGAAACGCACAGTGTAGTACATAGTATATGAGTGAGTTGCACTGAAAAACTTAGAATATAAGAAACGCACAGTGTAGTACATAGTATATGAGTGAGTTGCACTGAAAAACTTAGAATATAAGAAACGCACAGTGTAGTACATAGTATATGAGTGAGTTGCACTGAAAAACTTAGAATATAAGAAACGCACAGTGTAGTACATAGTATATGAGTGAGTTGCACTGAAAAACTTAGAATATAAGAAACGCACAGTGTAGTACATAGTATATGAGTGAGTTGCACTGAAAAACTTAGAATATAAGAAACGCACAGTGTAGTACATAGTATATGAGTGAGTTGCACTGAAAAACTTAGAATATAAGAAACGCACAGTGTAGTACATAGTATATGAGTGAGTTGCACTGAAAAACTTAGAATATAAGAAACGCACAGTGTAGTACATAGTATATGAGTGAGTTGCACTGAAAAACTTAGAATATAAGAAACGCACAGTGTAGTACATAGTATATGAGTGAGTTGCACTGAAAAACTTAGAATATAAGAAACGCACAGTGTAGTACATAGTATATGAGTGAGTTGCACTGAAAAACTTAGAATATAAGAAACGCACAGTGTAGTACATAGTATATGAGTGAGTTGCACTGAAAAACTTAGAATATAAGAAACGCACAGTGTAGTACATAGTATATGAGTGAGTTGCACTGAAAAACTTAGAATATAAGAAACGCACAGTGTAGTACATAGTATATGAGTGAGTTGCACTGAAAAACTTAGAATATAAGAAACGCACAGTGTAGTACATAGAATATGAGTGAGTTGCACTGAAAAACTTAGAATATAAGAAACGCACAGTGTAGTACATAGTATATGAGTGAGTTGCACTGAAAAACTTAGAATATAAGAAACGCACAGTGTAGTACATAGTATATGAGTGAGTTGCACTGAAAAACTTAGAATATAAGAAACGCACAGTGTAGTACATAGTATATGAGTGAGTTGCACTGAAAAACTTAGAATATAAGAAACGCACAGTGTAGTACATAGTATATGAGTGAGTTGCACTGAAAAACTTAGAATATAAGAAACGCACAGTGTAGTACATAGTATATGAGTGAGTTGCACTGAAAAACTTAGAATATAAGAAACGCACAGTGTATAGTATATTAGTGAGTTGCACTGAAAAACTTAGAATATAAGAAACGCACAGTGTAGTACGTAGTATATGAGTGAGTTGCACTGAAAAACTTAGAATATAAGAAACGCACAGTGTAGTACATAGTATATGAGTGCGTTGCACTGAAAAACTTAGAATATAAGAAACGCACAGTGTAGTACATAGTACATGAGTGAGTTGCACTGAAAAACTTAGAATATAAGAAACGCACAGTGTAGTACATAGTATATGAGTGAGTTGCACTGAAAAACTTAGAATATAAGAAACGCACAGTGTAGTACATAGTATATGAGTGAGTTGCACTGAAAAACTTAGAATATAAGAAACGCACAGTGTAGTACATAATATATGAGTGAGTTGCACTGAAAAACTTAGAATATAAGAAACGCACAGTGTAGTACATAGTATATGAGTGAGTTGCACTGAAAAACTTAGAATATAAGAAACGCACAGTGTAGTACATAGTATATGAGTGAGTTGCACTGAAAAACTTAGAATATAAGAAACGCACAGTGTAGTACATAGTATATGAGTGAGTTGCACTGAAAAACTTAGAATATAAGAAACGCACAGTGTAGTACATAGTATATGAGTGAGTTGCACTGAAAAACTTAGAATATAAGAAACGCACAGTGTAGTACATAGTATATGAGTGAGTTGCACTGAAAAACTTAGAATTTAGAGAAACGCACAGTGTAGTACATAGTATATGAGTGAGTTGCACTGAAAAACTTAGAATTTAGAGAAACGCACAGTGTAGTACATAGTATATGAGTGAGTTGCACTGAAAAACTTAGAATATAAGAAACGCACAGTGTAGTACATAGTATATGAGTGAGTTGCACTGAAAAACTTAGAATATAAGAAACGCACAGTGTAGTACATAGTATATGAGTGAGTTGCACTGAAAAACTTAGAATATAAGAAACGCACAGTGTAGTACATAGTATATGAGTGAGTTGCACTGAAAAACTTAGAATATAAGAAACGCACAGTGTAGTACATAGTATATGAGTGAGTTGCACTGAAAAACTTAGAATATAAGAAACGCACAGTGTAGTACATAGTATATGAGTGAGTTGCACTGAAAAACTTAGAATATAAGAAACGCACAGTGTAGTACATAGTATATGAGTGAGTTGCACTGAAAAACTTAGAATATAAGAAACGCACAGTGTAGTACATAGTATATGAGTGAGTTGCACTGAAAAACTTAGAATATAAGAAACGCACAGTGTAGTACATAGAATATGAGTGAGTTGCACTGAAAAACTTAGAATATAAGAAACGCACAGTGTAGTACATAGTATATGAGTGAGTTGCACTGAAAAACTTAGAATATAAGAAACGCACAGTGTAGTACATAGTATATGAGTGAGTTGCACTGAAAAACTTAGAATATAAGAAACGCACAGTGTAGTACATAGTATATGAGTGAGTTGCACTGAAAAACTTAGAATATAAGAAACGCACAGTGTAGTACATAGTATATGAGTGAGTTGCACTGAAAAACTTAGAATATAAGAAACGCACAGTGTAGTACATAGTATATGAGTGAGTTGCACTGAAAAACTTAGAATATAAGAAACGCACAGTGTATAGTATATTAGTGAGTTGCACTGAAAAACTTAGAATATAAGAAACGCACAGTGTAGTACGTAGTATATGAGTGAGTTGCACTGAAAAACTTAGAATATAAGAAACGCACAGTGTAGTACATAGTATATGAGTGAGTTGCACTGAAAAACTTAGAATATAAGAAACGCACAGTGTAGTACATAGTACATGAGTGAGTTGCACTGAAAAACTTAGAATATAAGAAACGCACAGTGTAGTACATAGTATATGAGTGAGTTGCACTGAAAAACTTAGAATATAAGAAACGCACAGTGTAGTACATAGTATATGAGTGAGTTGCACTGAAAAACTTAGAATATAAGAAACGCACAGTGTAGTACATAGTATATGAGTGAGTTGCACTGAAAAACTTAGAATATAAGAAACGCACAGTGTAGTACATAATATATGAGTGAGTTGCACTGAAAAACTTAGAATATAAGAAACGCACAGTGTAGTACATAGTATATGAGTGAGTTGCACTGAAAAACTTAGAATATAAGAAACGCACAGTGTAGTACATAGTATATGAGTGAGTTGCACTGAAAAACTTAGAATATAAGAAACGCACAGTGTAGTACATAGTATATGAGTGAGTTTCACTGAAAAACTTAGAATATAAGAAACGCACAGTGTAGTACATAGTATATGAGTGAGTTGCACTGAAAAACTTAGAATATAAGAAACGCACAGTGTAGTACATAGTATATGAGTGAGTTGCACTGAAAAACTTAGAATTTAGAGAAACGCACAGTGTAGTACATAGTATATGAGTGAGTTGCACTGAAAAACTTAGAATTTAGAGAAACGCACAGTGTAGTACATAGTATATGAGTGAGTTGCACTGAAAAACTTAGAATATAAGAAACGCACAGTGTAGTACATAGTATATGAGTGAGTTGCACTGAAAAACTTAGAATATAAGAAACGCACAGTATAGTACATAGTATATGAGTGAGTTGCACTGAAAAACTTAGAATATAAGAAACGCACAGTGTAGTACATAGTATATGAGTGAGTTGCACTGAAAAACTTAGAATATAAGAAACGCACAGTGTAGTACATAGTATATGAGTGAGTTGCACTGAAAAACTTAGAATATAAGAAACGCACAGTGTAGTACATAGTATATGAGTGAGTTGCACTGAAAAACTTAGAATATAAGAAACGCACAGTGTAGTACATAGTATGTGAGTGATTGCACTGAAAAACTTAGAATATAAGAAACGCACAGTGTAGTACATAGTATATGAGTGAGTTGCACTGAAAAACTTAGAATATACGAAACGCACAGTGTATTACATAGTATATGAGTGAGTTGCACTGAAAAACTTAGAATTTACTGAAAAACCCGCATTACACGAAATGCACAGTGTAGTACATAGTATATGAGTGAGTTGCACTGAAAAACTTAGAATATAAGAAACGCACAGTGTAGTACATAGTATATGAGTGAGTTGCACTGAAAAACTTAGAATATAAGAAACGCACAGTGTAGTACATAGTATATGAGTGAGTTGCACTGAAAAACTTAGAATATAAGAAACGCACAGTGTAGTACATAGTATATGAGTGAGTTGCACTGAAAAACTTAGAATATAAGAAACGCACAGTGTAGTACATAGTATATGAGTGAGTTGCACTGAAAAACTTAGAATTTAGAGAAACGCACAGTGTAGTACATAGTATATGAGTGAGTTGCACTGAAAAACTTAGAATTTAGAGAAACGCACAGTGTAGTACATAGTATATGAGTGAGTTGCACTGAAAAACTTAGAATATAAGAAACGCACAGTGTAGTACATAGTATATGAGTGAGTTGCACTGAAAAACTTAGAATATAAGAAACGCACAGTGTAGTACATAGTATATGAGTGAGTTGCACTGAAAAACTTAGAATATAAGAAACGCACAGTGTAGTACATAGTATATGAGTGAGTTGCACTGAAAAACTTAGAATATAAGAAACGCACAGTGTAGTACATAGTATATGAGTGAGTTGCACTGAAAAACTTAGAATATAAGAAACGCACAGTGTAGTACATAGTATATGAGTGAGTTGCACTGAAAAACTTAGAATATAAGAAACGCACAGTGTAGTACATAGTATATGAGTGAGTTGCACTGAAAAACTTAGAATATAAGAAACGCACAGTGTAGTACATAGTATATGAGTGAGTTGCACTGAAAAACTTAGAATATAAGAAACGCACAGTGTAGTACATAGTATATGAGTGAGTTGCACTGAAAAACTTAGAATATAAGAAACGCACAGTGTAGTACATAATATATGAGTGAGTTGCACTGAAAAACTTAGAATATAAGAAACGCACAGTGTAGTACATAGTATATGAGTGAGTTGCACTGAAAAACTTAGAATATAAGAAACGCACAGTGTAGTACATAGTATATGAGTGAGTTGCACTGAAAAACTTAGAATATAAGAAACGCACAGTGTAGTACATAGTATATGAGTGAGTTGCACTGAAAAACTTAGAATATAAGAAACGCACAGTGTAGTACATAGTATATGAGTGAGTTGCACTGAAAAACTTAGAATATAAGAAACGCACAGTGTAGTACATAGTATATGAGTGAGTTGCACTGAAAAACTTAGAATTTAGAGAAACGCACAGTGTAGTACATAGTATATGAGTGAGTTGCACTGAAAAACTTAGAATTTAGAGAAACGCACAGTGTAGTACATAGTATATGAGTGAGTTGCACTGAAAAACTTAGAATATAAGAAACGCACAGTGTAGTACATAGTATATGAGTGAGTTGCACTGAAAAACTTAGAATATAAGAAACGCACAGTGTAGTACATAGTATATGAGTGAGTTGCACTGAAAAACTTAGAATATAAGAAACGCACAGTGTAGTACATAGTATATGAGTGAGTTGCACTGAAAAACTTAGAATATAAGAAACGCACAGTGTAGTACATAGTATATGAGTGAGTTGCACTGAAAAACTTAGAATATAAGAAACGCACAGTGTAGTACATAGTATATGAGTGAGTTGCACTGAAAAACTTAGAATATAAGAAACGCACAGTGTAGTACATAGTATATGAGTGAGTTGCACTGAAAAACTTAGAATATAAGAAACGCACAGTGTAGTACATAGTATATGAGTGAGTTGCACTGAAAAACTTAGAATATAAGAAACGCACAGTGTAGTACATAGAATATGAGTGAGTTGCACTGAAAAACTTAGAATATAAGAAACGCACAGTGTAGTACATAGTATATGAGTGAGTTGCACTGAAAAACTTAGAATATAAGAAACGCACAGTGTAGTACATAGTATATGAGTGAGTTGCACTGAAAAACTTAGAATATAAGAAACGCACAGTGTAGTACATAGTATATGAGTGAGTTGCACTGAAAAACTTAGAATATAAGAAACGCACAGTGTAGTACATAGTATATGAGTGAGTTGCACTGAAAAACTTAGAATATAAGAAACGCACAGTGTAGTACATAGTATATGAGTGAGTTGCACTGAAAAACTTAGAATATAAGAAACGCACAGTGTAGTACATAGTATATGAGTGAGTTGCACTGAAAAACTTAGAATATAAGAAACGCACAGTGTAGTACATAATATATGAGTGAGTTGCACTGAAAAACTTAGAATATAAGAAACGCACAGTGTAGTACATAGTATATGAGTGAGTTGCACTGAAAAACTTAGAATATAAGAAACGCACAGTGTAGTACATAGTATATGAGTGAGTTGCACTGAAAAACTTAGAATATAAGAAACGCACAGTGTAGTACATAGTATATGAGTGAGTTGCACTGAAAAACTTAGAATATAAGAAACGCACAGTGTAGTACATAGTATATGAGTGAGTTGCACTGAAAAACTTAGAATATAAGAAACGCACAGTGTAGTACATAGTATATGAGTGAGTTGCACTGAAAAACTTAGAATTTAGAGAAACGCACAGTGTAGTACATAGTATATGAGTGAGTTGCACTGAAAAACTTAGAATTTAGAGAAACGCACAGTGTAGTACATAGTATATGAGTGAGTTGCACTGAAAAACTTAGAATATAAGAAACGCACAGTGTAGTACATAGTATATGAGTGAGTTGCACTGAAAAACTTAGAATATAAGAAACGCACAGTGTAGTACATAGTATATGAGTGAGTTGCACTGAAAAACTTAGAATATAAGAAACGCACAGTATAGTACATAGTATATGAGTGAGTTGCACTGAAAAACTTAGAATATAAGAAACGCACAGTGTAGTACATAGTATATGAGTGAGTTGCACTGAAAAACTTAGAATATAAGAAACGCACAGTGTAGTACATAGTATATGAGTGAGTTGCACTGAAAAACTTAGAATATAAGAAACGCACAGTGTAGTACATAGTATATGAGTGAGTTGCACTGAAAAACTTAGAATATAAGAAACGCACAGTGTAGTACATAGTATGTGAGTGATTGCACTGAAAAACTTAGAATATAAGAAACGCACAGTGTAGTACATAGTATATGAGTGAGTTGCACTGAAAAACTTAGAATATACGAAACGCACAGTGTATTACATAGTATATGAGTGAGTTGCACTGAAAAACTTAGAATTTACTGAAAAACCCGCATTACACGAAATGCACAGTGTAGTACATAGTATATGAGTGAGTTGCACTGAAAAACTTAGAATATAAGAAACGCACAGTGTAGTACATAGTATATGAGTGAGTTGCACTGAAAAACTTAGAATATAAGAAACGCACAGTGTAGTACATAGTATATGAGTGAGTTGCACTGAAAAACTTAGAATATAAGAAACGCACAGTGTAGAACATAGTATATGAGTGAGTTGCACTGAAAAACTTAGAATATAAGAAACGCACAGTGTAGTACATAGTATATGAGTGAGTTGCACTGAAAAACTTAGAATATAAGAAACGCACAGTGTAGTACATAGTATATGAGTGAGTTGCACTGAAAAACTTAGAATATAAGAAACGCACAGTGTAGTACATAGTATATGAGTGAGTTGCACTGAAAAACTTAGAATATAAGAAACGCACAGTGTAGTACATAGTATATGAGTGAGTTGCACTGAAAAACTTAGAATATAAGAAACGCACAGTGTAGTACATAGTATATGAGTGAGTTGCACTGAAAAACTTAGAATATAAGAAACGCACAGTGTAGTACATAGTATATGAGTGAGTTGCACTGAAAAACTTAGAATATAAGAAACGCACAGTGTAGTACATAGTATATGAGTGAGTTGCACTGAAAAACTTAGAATATAAGAAACGCACAGTGTAGTACATAGTATATGAGTGAGTTGCACTGAAAAACTTAGAATATAAGAAACGCACAGTGTAGTACATAGTATATGAGTGAGTTGCACTGAAAAACTTAGAATATAAGAAACGCACAGTGTATAGTATATGAGTGAGTTGCACTGAAAAACTTAGAATATAAGAAACGCACAGTGTAGTACATAGTATATGAGTGAGTTCCACTGAAAAACTTAGAATATAAGAAACGCACAGTGTAGTAATAGTATATGAGTGAGTTGCACTGAAAAACTTAGAATTTACTGAAAAACCCGCATTACACGAAATGCACAATGTAGTACATAGTATATGAGTGAGTTGCACTGAAAAACTTAGAATATAAGAAACGCACAGTGTAGTACATAGTATATGAGTGAGTTGCACTGAAAAACTTAGAATATAAGAAACGCACAGTGTAGTACATAGTATGTGAGTGATTGCACTGAAAAACTTAGAATATAAGAAACGCACAGTGTAGTACATAGTATATGAGTGAGTTGCACTGAAAAACTTAGAATATAAGAAACGCACAGTGTAGTACATAGTATATGAGTGAGTTGCACTGAAAAACTTAGAATTTATTGAAAAACCCGCATTACAGGAAATGCACAGTGTAGTACATAGTATATGAGTGAGTTGCACTGAAAAACTTAGAATATAAGAAACGCACAGTGTAGTACATAGTATATGAGTGAGTTGCACTGAAAAACTTAGAATATAAGAAACGCACAGTGTAGTACATAGTATATGAGTGAGTTGCACTGAAAAACTTAGAATATAAGAAACGCACAGTGTAGTACATAGTATATGAGTGAGTTGCACTGAAAAACTTAGAATATAAGAAACGCACAGTGTAGTACATAGTATATGAGTGAGTTGCACTGAAAAACTTAGAATATAAGAAACGCACAGTGTAGTACATAGTATATGAGTGAGTTGCACTGAAAAACTTAGAATATAAGAAACGCACAGTGTAGTACATAGTATATGAGTGAGTTGCACTGAAAAACTTAGAATATAAGAAACGCACAGTGTAGTACATAGTATATGAGTGAGTTGCACTGAAAAACTTAGAATATAAGAAACGCACAGTGTAGTACATAGTATATGAGTGAGTTGCACTGAAAAACTTAGAATATAAGAAACGCACAGTGTAGTACATAGTATATGAGTGAGTTGCACTGAAAAACTTAGAATTTAAGAAACGCACAGTGTTTTTCATAGTATATGAGTGAGTTGCACTGAAAAACTTAGAATATAAGAAACGCACAGTGTAGTACAAAGTATATGAGTGAGTTGCACTGAAAAACTTAGAATATAAGAAACGCACAGTGTAGTACATAGTATATGAGTGAGTTGCACTGAAAAACTTAGAATATAAGAAACGCACAGTGTAGTACATAGTATATGAGTGAGTTGCACTGAAAAACTTAGAATATAAGAAACGCACAGTGTAGTACATAGTATATGAGTGAGTTGCACTGAAAAACTTAGAATATAAGAAACGCACAGTGTAGTACATAGTATATGAGTGAGTTGCACTGAAAAACTTAGAATATAAGAAACGCACAGTGTAGTACATAGTATATGAGTGAGTTGCACTGAAAAACTTAGAATATAAGAAACGCACAGTGTAGTACATAGTATGTGAGTGATTGCACTGAAAAACTTAGAATATAAGAAACGCACAGTGTAGTACATAGTATATGAGTGAGTTGCACTGAAAAACTTAGAATATAAGAAACGCACAGTGTAGTACATAGTATATGAGTGAGTTGCACTGAAAAACTTAGAATTTATTGAAAAACCCGCATTACAGGAAATGCACAGTGTAGTACATAGTATATGAGTGAGTTGCACTGAAAAACTTAGAATATAAGAAACGCACAGTGTAGTACATAGTATATGAGTGAGTTGCACTGAAAAACTTAGAATATAAGAAACGCACAGTGTAGTACATAGTATATGAGTGAGTTGCACTGAAAAACTTAGAATATAAGAAACGCACAGTGTAGTACATAGTATATGAGTGAATTGCACTGAAAAACTTAGAATATAAGAAACGCACAGTGTAGTACATAGTATATGAGTGAGTTGCACTGAAAAACTTAGAATATAAGAAACGCACAGTGTAGTACATAGTATATGAGTGAGTTGCACTGAAAAACTTAGAATATAAGAAACGCACAGTGTAGTACATAGTATATGAGTGAGTTGCACTGAAAAACTTAGAATATAAGAAACGCACAGTGTAGTACATAGTATATGAGTGAGTTGCACTGAAAAACTTAGAATATAAGAAACGCACAGTGTAGTACATAGTATATGAGTGAGTTGCACTGAAAAACTTAGAATATAAGAAACGCACAGTGTAGTACATAGTATATGAGTGAGTTGCACTGAAAAACTTAGAATTTAAGAAACGCACAGTGTTTTTCATAGTATATGAGTGAGTTGCACTGAAAAACTTAGAATATAAGAAACGCACAGTGTAGTACAAAGTATATGAGTGAGTTGCACTGAAAAACTTAGAATATAAGAAACGCACAGTGTAGTACATAGTATATGAGTGAGTTGCACTGAAAAACTTAGAATATAAGAAACGCACAGTGTAGTACATAGTATATGAGTGAGTTGCACTGAAAAACTTAGAATATAAGAAACGCACAGTGTAGTACATAGTATATGAGTGAGTTGCACTGAAAAACTTAGAATATAAGAAACGCACAGTGTAGTACATAGTATATGAATGAGTTGCACTTAAAAACTTAGAATATAAGAAACGCACAGTGTAGTACATAGTATATGAGTGAGTTGCACTGAAAAACTTAGAATATAAGAAACGCACAGTGTAGTACATAGTATATTAGTGAGTTGCACTGAGAAACTTAGAATATAAGAAATGCACAGTGTAGTACATAGTATATGAGTGAGTTGCACTGAAAAACTTAGAATATAAGAAACGCACAGTGTAGTACATAGTATATGAGTGAGTTGCACTGAAAAACTTAGAATTTAGAGAAACGCACAGTGTAGTACATAGTATATGAGTGAGTTGCACTGAAAAACTTAGAATTTAGAGAAACGCACAGTGTAGTATATAGTATATGAGTGAGTTGCACTGAAAAACTTAGAATATAAGAAACGCACAGTGTAGTATATAGTATATGAGTGAGTTGCACTGAAAAACTTAGAATATAAGAAACGCAATGTGTAGTACATAGTATATGAGTGAGTTGCACTGAAAAACTTAGAATATAAGAAACGCACAGTGTAGTACATAGTATATGAGTGAGTTGCACTGAAAAACTTAGAATATAAGAAACGCACAGTGTAGTACATAGTATATGAGTGAGTTGCACTGAAAAACTTAGAATATAAGAAACGCACAGTGTAGTACATAGTATATGAGTGAGTTGCACTGAAAAACTTAGAATATAAGAAACGCACAGTGTATAGTATATGAGTGAGTTGCACTGAAAAACTTAGAATATAAGAAACGCACAGTGTAGTACATAGTATATGAGTGAGTTCCACTGAAAAACTTAGAATATAAGAAACGCACAGTGTAGTACATAGTATATGAGTGAGTTGCACTGAAAAACTTAGAATTTACTGAAAAACCCGCATTACACGAAATGCACAGTGTAGTACATAGTATATGAGTGAGTTGCACTGAAAAACTTAGAATATAAGAAACGCACAGTGTAGTACATAGTATATGAGTGAGTTGCACTGAAAAACTTAGAATATAAGAAACGCACAGTGTAGTACATAGTATATGAGTGAGTTGCACTGAAAAACTTAGAATATAATTAACGCACAGTGTAGTACATAGTATATGAGTGAGTTGCACTGAAAAACTTAGAATAAGAAACGCACAGTGTAGTACATAGTATATGAGTGAGTTGCACTGAAAAACTTAGAATTTACTGAAAAACCCGCATTACACGAAATGCACAGTGTAGTACATAGTATATGAGTGAGTTGCACTGAAAAACTTAGAATATAAGAAACGCACAGTGTAGTACATAGTATATGAGTGAGTTGCACTGAAAAACTTAGAATATAAGAAACGCACAGTGTAGTACATAGTATATGAGTGAGTTGCACTGAAAAACTTAGAATATAAGAAACGCACAGTGTAGTACATAGTATATGAGTGAGTTGCACTAAAAAACTTAGAATATAAGAAACGCACAGTGTAGTACATAGTATATGAGTGAGTTGCATTGAAAAACTTAGAATATAAGAAACGCACAGTGTAGTACATAGTATATGAGTGAGTTGCACTGAAAAACTTAGAATATAAGAAACGCACAGTGTAGTACATAGTATATGAGTGAGTTGCACTGAAAAACTTAGAATATAAGAAACGCACAGTGTAGTACATAGTATATGAGTGAGTTGCACTGAAAAACTTAGAATATAAGAAACGCACAGTGTAGTACATAGTATATGAGTGAGTTGCACTGAAAAACTTAGAATATAAGAAACGCACAGTGTAGTACATAGTATATGAGTGAGTTGCACTGAAAAACTTAGAATTTAAGAAACGCACAGTGTTTTTCATAGTATATGAGTGAGTTGCACTGAAAAACTTAGAATATAAGAAACGCACAGTGTAGTACAAAGTATATGAGTGAGTTGCACTGAAAAACTTAGAATATAAGAAACGCACAGTGTAGTACATAGTATATGAGTGAGTTGCACTGAAAAACTTAGAATATAAGAAACGCACAGTGTAGTACATAGTATATGAGTGAGTTGCACTGAAAAACTTAGAATATAAGAAACGCACAGTGTAGTACATAGTATATGAGTGAGTTGCACTGAAAAACTTAGAATATAAGAAACGCACAGTGTAGTACATAGTATATGAATGAGTTGCACTTAAAAACTTAGAATATAAGAAACGCACAGTGTAGTACATAGTATATGAGTGAGTTGCACTGAAAAACTTAGAATATAAGAAACGCACAGTGTAGTACATAGTATATTAGTGAGTTGCACTGAGAAACTTAGAATATAAGAAATGCACAGTGTAGTACATAGTATATGAGTGAGTTGCACTGAAAAACTTAGAATATAAGAAACGCACAGTGTAGTACATAGTATATGAGTGAGTTGCACTGAAAAACTTAGAATTTAGAGAAACGCACAGTGTAGTACATAGTATATGAGTGAGTTGCACTGAAAAACTTAGAATTTAGAGAAACGCACAGTGTAGTATATAGTATATGAGTGAGTTGCACTGAAAAACTTAGAATATAAGAAACGCACAGTGTAGTATATAGTATATGAGTGAGTTGCACTGAAAAACTTAGAATATAAGAAACGCAATGTGTAGTACATAGTATATGAGTGAGTTGCACTGAAAAACTTAGAATATAAGAAACGCACAGTGTAGTACATAGTATATGAGTGAGTTGCACTGAAAAACTTAGAATATAAGAAACGCACAGTGTAGTACATAGTATATGAGTGAGTTGCACTGAAAAACTTAGAATATAAGAAACGCACAGTGTAGTACATAGTATATGAGTGAGTTGCACTGAAAAACTTAGAATATAAGAAACGCACAGTGTATAGTATATGAGTGAGTTGCACTGAAAAACTTAGAATATAAGAAACGCACAGTGTAGTACATAGTATATGAGTGAGTTCCACTGAAAAACTTAGAATATAAGAAACGCACAGTGTAGTACATAGTATATGAGTGAGTTGCACTGAAAAACTTAGAATTTACTGAAAAACCCGCATTACACGAAATGCACAGTGTAGTACATAGTATATGAGTGAGTTGCACTGAAAAACTTAGAATATAAGAAACGCACAGTGTAGTACATAGTATATGAGTGAGTTGCACTGAAAAACTTAGAATATAAGAAACGCACAGTGTAGTACATAGTATATGAGTGAGTTGCACTGAAAAACTTAGAATATAATTAACGCACAGTGTAGTACATAGTATATGAGTGAGTTGCACTGAAAAACTTAGAATATAAGAAACGCACAGTGTAGTACATAGTATATGAGTGAGTTGCACTGAAAAACTTAGAATTTACTGAAAAACCCGCATTACACGAAATGCACAGTGTAGTACATAGTATATGAGTGAGTTGCACTGAAAAACTTAGAATATAAGAAACGCACAGTGTAGTACATAGTATATGAGTGAGTTGCACTGAAAAACTTAGAATATAAGAAACGCACAGTGTAGTACATAGTATATGAGTGAGTTGCACTGAAAAACTTAGAATATAAGAAACGCACAGTGTAGTACATAGTATATGAGTGAGTTGCACTAAAAAACTTAGAATATAAGAAACGCACAGTGTAGTACATAGTATATGAGTGAGTTGCATTGAAAAACTTAGAATATAAGAAACGCACAGTGTAGTACATAGTATATGAGTGAGTTGCACTGAAAAACTTAGAATATAAGAAACGCACAGTGTAGTACATAGTATATGAGTGAGTTGCACTGAAAAACTTAGAATATAAGAAACGCACAGTGTAGTACATAGTATATGAGTGAGTTGCACTGAAAAACTTAGAATATAAGAAACGCACAGTGTAGTACATAGTATATGAGTGAGTTGCACTGAAAAACTTAGAATATAAGAAACGCACAGTGTAGTACATAGTATATGAGTGAGTTGCACTGAAAAACTTAGAATATAAGAAACGCACAGTGTAGTACATAGTATATGAGTGAGTTGCACTGAAAAACTTAGAATATAAGAAACGCATAGTGTAGTACATAGTATATGAGTGAGTTGCACTGAAAAACTTAGAATATAAGAAACGCACAGTGTAGTACATAGTATATGAGTGAGTTGCACTGAAAAAATTAGAATATAAGAAACGCACAGTGTAGTACATAGTATATGAGTGAGTTGCACTGAAAAACTTAGAATATAAGAAACGCACAGTGTATAGTATATGAGTGAGTTGCACTGAAAAACTTAGAATATAAGAAACGCACAGTGTAGTACATAGTATATGAGTGAGTTCCACTGAAAAACTTAGAATATAAGAAACGCACAGTGTAGTACATAGTATATGAGTGAGTTGCACTGAAAAACTTAGAATTTACTGAAAAACCCGCATTACACGAAATGCACAGTGTAGTACATAGTATATGAGTGAGTTGCACTGAAAAACTTAGAATATAAGAAACGCACAGTGTAGTACATAGTATATGAGTGAGTTGCACTGAAAAACTTAAAATATAAGAAACGCACAGTGTAGTACATAGTATATGAGTGAGTTGCACTGAAAAACTTAGAATATAATTAACGCACAGTGTAGTACATAGTATATGAGTGAGTTGCACTGAAAAACTTAGAATATAAGAAACGCACAGTGTAGTACATAGTATATGAGTGAGTTGCACTGAAAAACTTAGAATTTACTGAAAAACCCGCATTACACGAAATGCACAGTGTAGTACATAGTATATGAGTGAGTTGCACTGAAAAACTTAGAATATAAGAAACGCACAGTGTAGTACATAGTATATGAGTGAGTTGCACTGAAAAACTTAGAATATAAGAAACGCACAGTGTAGTACATAGTATATGAGTGAGTTGCACTGAAAAACTTAGAATATAAGAAACGCACAGTGTAGTACATAGTATATGAGTGAGTTGCACTGAAAAACTTAGAATATAAGAAACGCACAGTGTAGTACATAGTATATGAGTGAGTTGCATTGAAAAACTTAGAATATAAGAAACGCACAGTGTAGTACATAGTATATGAGTGAGTTGCACTGAAAAACTTAGAATATAAGAAACGCACAGTGTAGTACATAGTATATGAGTGAGTTGCACTGAAAAACTTAGAATATAAGAAACGCACAGTGTAGTACATAGTATATGAGTGAGTTGCACTGAAAAACTTAGAATATAAGAAACGCACAGTGTAGTACATAGTATATGAGTGAGTTGCACTGAAAAACTTAGAATATAAGAAACGCACAGTGTAGTACATAGTATATGAGTGAGTTGCACTGAAAAACTTAGAATATAAGAAACGCACAGTGTAGTACATAGTATATGAGTGAGTTGCACTGAAAAACTTAGAATTTAAGAAACGCACAGTGTTTTTCATAGTATATGAGTGAGTTGCACTGAAAAACTTAGAATATAAGAAACGCACAGTGTAGTACAAAGTATATGAGTGAGTTGCACTGAAAAACTTAGAATATAAGAAACGCACAGTGTAGTACATAGTATATGAGTGAGTTGCACTGAAAAACTTAGAATTTACTGAAAAACCCGCATTACACGAAATGCACAGTGTAGTACATAGTATATGAGTGAGTTGCACTGAAAAACTTAGAATATAAGAAACGCACAGTGTAGTACATAGTATATGAGTGAGTTGCACTGAAAAACTTAGAATATAAGAAACGCACAGTGTAGTACATAGTATATGAGTGAGTTGCACTGAAAAACTTAGAATATAAGAAACGCACAGTGTAGTACATAGTATATGAGTGAGTTGCACTGAAAAACTTAGAATATAAGAAACGCACAGTGTAGTACATAGTATATGAGTGAGTTGCACTGAAAAACTTAGAATATAAAAACGCACAGTGTAGTACATAGTATATGAGTGAGTTGCACTGAAAAACTTAGAATATAAGAAACGCACAGTGTAGTACATAGTATATGAGTGAGTTGCACTGAAAAACTTAGAATATAAGAAACACACAGTGTAGTACATAGTATATGAGTGAGTTGCACTGAAAAACTTAGAATATAAGAAACGCACAGTGTAGTACATAGTATATGAGTGAGTTGCACTGAAAAACTTAGAATATAAGAAACGCACAGTGTAGTACATAGTATATGAGTGAGTTGCACTGAAAAACTTAGAATATAAGAAACGCACAGTGTAGTACATAGTATATGAGTGAGTTGCACTGAAAAACTTAGAATATAAGAAACGCACAGTGTAGTACATAGTATATGAGTGAGTTGCACTGAAAAACTTAGAATATAAGAAACGCACAGTGTAGTACATAGTATATGAGTGAGTTGCACTGAAAAACTTAGAATATAAGAAACGCACAGTGTAGTACATAGTATATGAGTGAGTTGCACTGAAAAACTTAGAATTTAGAGAAACGCACAGTGTAGTACATAGTATATGAGTGAGTTGCACTGAAAAACTTAGAATTTAGAGAAACGCACAGTGTAGTACATAGTATATGAGTGAGTTGCACTGAAAAACTTAGAATATAAGAAACGCACAGTGTAGTACATAGTATATGAGTGAGTTGCACTGAAAAACTTAGAATATAAGAAACGCACAGTGTAGTACATAGTATATGAGTGAGTTGCACTGAAAAACTTAGAATATAAGAAACGCACAGTGTAGTACATAGTATATGAGTGAGTTGCACTGAAAAACTTAGAATATAAGAAACGCACAGTGTAGTACATAGTATATGAGTGAGTTGCACTGAAAAACTTAGAATATAAGAAACGCACAGTGTAGTACATAGTATATGAGTGAGTTGCACTGAAAAACTTAGAATATAAGAAACGCACAGTGTAGTACATAGTATATGAGTGAGTTGCACTGAAAAACTTAGAATATAAGAAACGCACAGTGTATAGTATATGAGTGAGTTGCACTGAAAAACTTAGAATATAAGAAACGCACAGTGTAGTACATAGTATATGAGTGAGTTGCACTGAAAAACTTAGAATATAAGAAACGCACAGTGTAGTACATAGTATATGAGTGAGTTGCACTGAAAAACTTAGAATTTACTGAAAACACGCATTACACGAAATGCACAGTGTAGTACATAGTATATGAGTGAGTTGCACTGAAAAACTTAGAATATAAGAAACGCACAGTGTAGTACATAGTATATGAGTGAGTTGCACTGAAAAACTTAGAATATAAGAAACGCACAGTGTAGTACATAGTATATGAGTGAGTTGCACTGAAAAACTTAGAATATAAGAAACGCACAGTGTAGTACATAGTATATGAGTGAGTTGCACTGAAAAACTTAGAATATAAGAAACGCACAGTGTAGTACATAGTATATGAGTGAGTTGCACTGAAAAACTTAGAATTTACTGAAAAACCCGCATTACACGAAATGCACAGTGTAGTACATAGTATATGAGTGAGTTGCACTGAAAAACTTAGAATATAAGAAACGCACAGTGTAGTACATAGTATATGAGTGAGTTGCACTGAAAAACTTAGAATATAAGAAACGCACAGTGTAGTACATAGTATATGAGTGAGTTGCACTGAAAAACTTAGAATATAAGAAACGCACAGTGTAGTACATAGTATATGAGTGAGTTGCACTGAAAAACTTAGAATATAAGAAACGCACAGTGTAGTACATAGTATATGAGTGAGTTGCATTGAAAAACTTAGAATATAAGAAACGCACAGTGTAGTACATAGTATATGAGTGAGTTGCACTGAAAAACTTAGAATATAAGAAACGCACAGTGTAGTACATAGTATATGAGTGAGTTGCACTGAAAAACTTAGAATATAAGAAACGCACAGTGTAGTACATAGTATATGAGTGAGTTGCACTGAAAAACTTAGAATATAAGAAACGCACAGTGTAGTACATAGTATATGAGTGAGTTGCACTGAAAAACTTAGAATATAAGAAACGCACAGTGTAGTACATAGTATATGAGTGAGTTGCACTGAAAAACTTAGAATATAAGAAACGCACAGTGTAGTACATAGTATATGAGTGAGTTGCACTGAAAAACTTAGAATTTAAGAAACGCACAGTGTAGTACATAGTATATGAGTGAGTTGCACTGAAAAACTTAGAATATAAGAAACGCACAGTGTAGTACAAAGTATATGAGTGAGTTGCACTGAAAAACTTAGAATATAAGAAACGCACAGTGTAGTACATAGTATATGAGTGAGTTGCACTGAAAAACTTAGAATTTACTGAAAAACCCGCATTACACGAAATGCACAGTGTAGTACATAGTATATTAGTGAGTTGCACTGAAAAACTTAGAATATAAGAAACGCACAGTGTAGTACATAGTATATGAGTGAGTTGCACTGAAAAACTTAGAATATAAGAAACGAACAGTGTAGTACATAGTATATGAGTGAGTTGCACTGAAAAACTTAGAATATAAGAAACGCACAGTGTAGTACATAGTATATGAGTGAGTTGCACTGAAAAACTTAGAATATAAGAAACGCACAGTGTAGTACATAGTATATGAGTGAGTTGCACTGAAAAACTTAGAATATAAGAAACGCACAGTGTAGTACATAGTATATGAGTGAGTTGCACTGAAAAACTTAGAATATAAGAAACGCACAGTGTAGTACATAGTATATGAGTGAGTTGCACTGAAAAACTTAGAATATAAGAAACGCACAGTGTAGTACATAGTATATGAGTGAGTTGCACTGAAAAACTTAGAATATAAGAAACGCACAGTGTAGTACATAGTATATGAGTGAGTTGCACTGAAAAACTTAGAATATAAGAAACGCACAGTGTAGTACATAGTATATGAGTGAGTTGCACTGAAAAACTTAGAATATAAGAAACGCACAGTGTAGTACATAGTATATGAGTGAGTTGCACTGAAAAACTTAGAATTTAAGAAACGCACAGTGTTTTTCATAGTATATGAGTGAGTTGCACTGAAAAACTTAGAATATAAGAAACGCACAGTGTAGTACAAAGTATATGAGTGAGTTGCACTGAAAAACTTAGAATATAAGAAACACACAGTGTAGTACATAGTATATGAGTGAGTTGCACTGAAAAACTTAGAATTTACTGAAAAACCCGCATTACACGAAATGCACAGTGTAGTACATAGTATATGAGTGAGTTGCACTGAAAAACTTAGAATATAAGAAACGCACAGTGTAGTACATAGTATATGAGTGAGTTGCACTGAAAAACTTAGAATTTAGAGAAACGCACAGTGTAGTACATAGTATATGAGTGAGTTGCACTGAAAAACTTAGAATATAAGAAACGCACAGTGTAGTACATAGTATATGAGTGAGTTGCACTGAAAAACTTAGAATATAAGAAACGCACAGTGTAGTACATAGTATATGAGTGAGTTGCACTGAAAAACTTAGAATATAAGAAACGCACAGTGTAGTACATAGTATATGAGTGAGTTGCACTGAAAAACTTAGAATATAAGAAACGCACAGTGTAGTACATAGTATATGAGTGAGTTGCACTGAAAAACTTAGAATATAAGAAACGCACAGTGTAGTACATAGTATATGAGTGAGTTGCACTGAAAAACTTAGAATATAAGAAACGCACAGTGTAGTACATAGTATATGAGTGAGTTGCACTGAAAAACTTAGAATATAAGAAACGCACAGTGTAGTACATAGTATATGAGTGAGTTGCACTGAAAAACTTAGAATATAAGAAACGCACAGTGTAGTACATAGTATATGAGTGAGTTGCACTGAAAAACTTAGAATATAAGAAACGCACAGTGTAGTACATAGTATATGAGTGAGTTGCACTGAAAAACTTAGAATATAAGAAACGCACAGTGTAGTACATAGTATATGAGTGAGTTGCACTGAAAAACTTAGAATATAAGAAACGCACAGTGTAGTACATAGTATATGAGTGAGTTGCACTGAAAAACTTAGAATATAAGAAACGCACAGTGTAGTACATAGTATATGAGTGAGTTGCACTGAAAAACTTAGAATTTAGAGAAACGCACAGTGTAGTACATAGTATATGAGTGAGTTGCACTGAAAAACTTAGAATTTAGAGAAACGCACAGTGTAGTACATAGTATATGAGTGAGTTGCACTGAAAAACTTAGAATATAAGAAACGCACAGTGTAGTACATAGTATATGAGTGAGTTGCACTGAAAAACTTAGAATATAAGAAACGCACAGTGTAGTACATAGTATATGAGTGAGTTGCACTGAAAAACTTAGAATATAAGAAACGCACAGTGTAGTACATAGTATATGAGTGAGTTGCACTGAAAAACTTAGAATATAAGAAACGCACAGTGTAGTACATAGTATATGAGTGAGTTGCACTGAAAAACTTAGAATATAAGAAACGCACAGTGTAGTACATAGTATATGAGTGAGTTGCACTGAAAAACTTAGAATATAAGAAACGCACAGTGTAGTACATAGTATATGAGTGAGTTGCACTGAAAAACTTAGAATATAAGAAACGCACAGTGTAGTACATAGTATATGAGTGAGTTGCACTGAAAAACTTAGAATATAAGAAACGCACAGTGTATAGTATATGAGTGAGTTGCACTGAAAAACTTAGAATATAAGAAACGCACAGTGTAGTACATAGTATATGAGTGAGTTGCACTGAAAAACTTAGAATATAAGAAACGCACAGTGTAGTACATAGTATATGAGTGAGTTGCACTGAAAAACTTAGAATTTACTGAAAAACCCGCATTACACGAAATGCACAGTGTAGTACATATTATATGAGTGAGTTGCACTGAAAAACTTAGAATATAAGAAACGCACAGTGTAGTACATAGTATATGAGTGAGTTGCACTGAAAAACTTAGAATATAAGAAACGCACAGTGTAGTACATAGTATATGAGTGAGTTGCACTGAAAAACTTAGAATATAAGAAACGCACAGTGTAGTACATAGTATATGAGTGAGTTGCACTGAAAAACTTAGAATATAAGAAACGCACAGTGTAGTACATAGTATATGAGTGAGTTGCACTGAAAAACTTAGAATATAAGAAACGCACAGTGTAGTACATAGTATATGAGTGAGTTGCACTGAAAAACTTAGAATATAAGAAACGCACAGTGTATAGTATATGAGTGAGTTGCACTGAAAAACTTAGAATATAAGAAACGCACAGTGTAGTACATAGTATATGAGTGAGTTCCACTGAAAAACTTAGAATATAAGAAACGCACAGTGTAGTACATAGTATATGAGTGAGTTGCACTGAAAAACTTAGAATTTACTGAAAAACCCGCATTACACGAAATGCACAGTGTAGTACATAGTATATGAGTGAGTTGCACTGAAAAACTTAGAATATAAGAAACGCACAGTGTAGTACATAGTATATGAGTGAGTTGCACTGAAAAACTTAGAATATAAGAAACGCACAGTGTAGTACATAGTATATGAGTGAGTTGCACTGAAAAACTTAGAATATAAGAAACGCACAGTGTAGTACATAGTATATGAGTGAGTTGCACTGAAAAACTTAGAATATAAGAAACGCACAGTGTAGTACATAGTATATGAGTGAGTTGCACTGAAAAACTTAGAATTTACTGAAAAACCCGCATTACACGAAATGCACAGTGTAGTACATAGTATATGAGTGAGTTGCACTGAAAAACTTAGAATATAAGAAAAGCACAGTGTAGTATATAGTATATGAGTGAGTTGCACTGAAAAACTTCGAATATAAGAAACGCACAGTGTAGTACATAGTATATGAGTGAGTTGCACTGAAAAACTTAGAATATAAGAAACGCACAGTGTAGTACATAGTATATGAGTGAGTTGCACTGAAAAACTTAGAATATAAGAAACGCACAGTGTAGTACATAGTATATGAGTGAGTTGCACTGAAAAACTTAGAATATAAGAAACGCACAGTGTAGTACATAGTATATGAGTGAGTTGCACTGAAAAACTTAGAATATAAGAAACGCACAGTGTAGTACATAGTATATGAGTGAGTTGCACTGAAAAACTTAGAATTTAAGAAACGCACAGTGTTTTTCATAGTATATGAGTGAGTTGCACTGAAAAACTTAGAATATAAGAAACGCACAGTGTAGTACATAGTATTTGAGTGAGTTGCACTGAAAAACTTAGAATATAAGAAACGCACAGTGTAGTACATAGTATATGAGTGAGTTGCACTGAAAAACTTAGAATATAAGAAACGCACAGTGTAGTACATAGTATATGAGTGAGTTGCACTGAAAAACTTAGAATATAAGAAACGCACAGTGTAGTACATAGTATATGAGTGAGTTGCACTGAAAAACTTAGAATATAAGAAACGCACAGTGTAGTACATAGTATATGAGTGAGTTGCACTTAAAAACTTAGAATATAAGAAACGCTCAGTGTAGTACATAGTATATGAGTGAGTTGCACTGAAAAACTTAGAATATAAGAAACGCACAGTGTAGTACATAGTATATTAGTGAGTTGCACTGAAAAACTTAGAATATAAGAAACGCACAGTGTAGTACATAGTATATGAGTGAGTTGCACTGAAAAACTTAGAATATAAGAAACGAACAGTGTATAGTATATGAGTGAGTTGCACTGAAAAACTTAGAATATAAGAAACGCACAGTGTAGTACATAGTATATGAGTGAGTTCCACTGAAAAACTTAGAATATAAGAAACGCACAGTGTAGTACATAGTATATGAGTGAGTTGCACTGAAAAACTTAGAATTTACTGAAAAACCCGCATTACACGAAATGCACAGTGTAGTACATAGTATATGAGTGAGTTGCACTGAAAAACTTAGAATATAAGAAACGCACAGTGTAGTACATAGTACATGAGTGAGTTGCACTGAAAAACTTAGAATATAAGAAACGCACAGTGTAGTACATAGTATATGAGTGAGTTGCACTGAAAAACTTAGAATATAAGAAACGCACAGTGTAGTACATAGTATATGAGTGAGTTGCACTGAAAAACTTAGAATATAAGAAACGCACAGTGTAGTACATAGTATATGAGTGAGTTGCACTGAAAAACTTAGAATATAAGAAACGCACAGTGTAGTACATAGTATATGAGTGAGTTGCACTGAAAAACTTAGAATATAAGAAACGCACAGTGTAGTACATAGTATATGAGTGAGTTGCACTGAAAAACTTAGAATTTAAGAAACGCACAGTGTTTTTCATATTATATGAGTGAGTTGCACTGAAAAACTTAGAATATAAGAAACGCACAGTGTAGTACAAAGTATATGAGTGAGTTGCACTGAAAAACTTAGAATATAAGAAACGCACAGTGTAGTACATAGTATATGAGTGAGTTGCACTGAAAAACTTAGAATTTACTGAAAAACCCGCATTACACGAAATGCACAGTGTAGTACATAGTATATGAGTGAGTTGCACTGAAAAACGTAGAATATAAGAAACGCACAGTGTAGTACATAGTATATGAGTGAGTTGCACTGAAAAACTTAGAATATAAGAAACGCACAGTGTAGTACATAGTATATGAGTGAGTTGCACTGAAAAACTTAGAATATAAGAAACGCACAGTGTAGTACATAGTATATGAGTGAGTTGCACTGAAAAACTTAGAATATAAGAAACGCACAGTGTAGTACATAGTATATGAGTGAGTTGCACTGAAAAACTTAGAATATAAGAAACGCACAGTGTAGTACATAGTATATGAGTGAGTTGCACTGAAAAACTTAGAATATAAGAAACGCACAGTGTAGTACATAGTATATGAGTGAGTTGCACTGAAAAACTTAGAATATAAGAAACGCACAGTGTAGTACATAGTATATGAGTGAGTTGCACTGAAAAACTTAGAATATAAGAAACGCACAATGTAGTACATAGTATATGAGTGAGTTGCACTGAAAAACTTAGAATTTACTGAAAAACCGGCATTACACGAAATGCACAGTGTAGTACATAGTATATGAGTGAGTTGCACTGAAAAACTTAGAATATAAGAAACGCACAGTGTAGTACATAGTATATGAGTGAGTTGCACTGAAAAACTTAGAATATAAGAAACGCACAGTGTAGTACATAGTATATGAGTGAGTTGCACTGAAAAACGTAGAATATAAGAAACGCACAGTGTAGTACATAGTATATGAGTGAGTTGCACTGAAAAACTTAGAATTTAAGAAACGCACAGTGTAGTACATAGTATATGAGTGAGTTGCACTGAAAAACTTAGAATTTAAGAAACGTACAGTGTAGTATATAGTATATGAGTGAGTTGCACTGAAAAACTTAGAATATAAGAAACGCACAGTGTAGTACATAGTATATGAGTGAGTTGCACTGAAAAACTTAGAATATAAGAAACGCACAGTGTAGTACATAGTATATGAGTGAGTTGCACTGAAAAACTTAGAATATAAGAAACGCACAGTGTAATACATAGTATATGTGTGAGATGCACTGAAAAACTTAGAATTTAAGAAACGCACAGTGTAGTACATAGTATATGAGTGAGTTGCACTGAAAAACTTAGAATATAAGAAACGCACAGTGTAGTACATAGTATATGAGTGAGTTGCACTGAAAAACTTAGAATATAAGAAACGCACAGTGTAGTACATAGTATATGAGTGAGTTGCACTGAAAAACTTAGAATTTAAGAAACGCACAGTGTAGTACATAGTATATGAGTGAGTTGCACTGAAAAACTTAGAATATAAGAAACGCACAGTGTAGTACATAATATATGAGTGAGTTGCACTGAAAAACTTAGAATATAAGAAACGCACAGTGTAATACATAGTATATGAGTGAGATGCACTGAAAAACTTAGAATTTAAGAAACGCACAGTGTAGTACATAGTATATGAGTGAGTTGCACTGAAAAACTTAGAATATAAGAAACGCACAGTGTAGTACATAGTATATGAGTGAGTTGCACTGAAAAACTTAGAATATAAGAAACTCACAGTGTAGTACATAGTATATGAGTGAGTTGCACTGAAAAACTTAGAATATAAGAAACGCACAGTGTAGTACATAGTATATGAGTGAGTTGCACTGAAAAACTTAGAATTTACTGAAAAACCCGCATTACACGAAATGCACAGTGTAGTACATAGTATATGAGTGAGTTGCACTGAAAAACGTAGAATATAAGAAACGCACAGTGTAGTACATAGTATATGAGTGAGTTGCACTGAAAAACTTAGAATATAAGAAACGCACAGTGTAGTACATAGTATATGAGTGAGTTGCACTGAAAAACTTAGAATATAAGAAACGCACAGTGTAGTACATAGTATATGAGTGAGTTGCACTGAAAAACTTAGAATATAAGAAACGCACAGTGTAGTACATAGTATATGAGTGAGTTGCACTGAAAAACTTAGAATATAAGAAACGCACAGTGTAGTACATAGTATATGAGTGAGTTGCACTGAAAAACTTAGAATATAAGAAACGCACAGTGTAGTACATAGTATATGAGTGAGTTGCACTGAAAAACTTAGAATATAAGAAACGCACAGTGTAGTACATAGTATATGAGTGAGTTGCACTGAAAAACTTAGAATATAAGAAACGCACAATGTAGTACATAGTATATGAGTGAGTTGCACTGAAAAACTTAGAATTTACTGAAAAACCGGCATTACATGAAATGCACAGTGTTGTACATAGTATATGAGTGAGTTGCACTGAAAAACTTAGAATATAAGAAACGCACAGTGTAGTATATAGTATATGAGTGAGTTGCACTGAAAAACTTCGAATATAAGAAACGCACAGTGTAGTACATAGTATATGAGTGAGTTGCACTGAAAAACTTAGAATATAAGAAACGCACAGTGTAGTACATAGTATATGAGTGAGTTGCACTGAAAAACTTAGAATATAAGAAACGCACAGTGTAGTACATAGTATATGAGTGAGTTGCACTGAAAAACTTAGAATATAAGAAACGCACAGTGTAGTACATAGTATATGAGTGAGTTGCACTGAAAAACTTAGAATATAAGAAACGCACAGTGTAGTACATAGTATATGAGTGAGTTGCACTGAAAAACTTAGAATTTAAGAAACGCACAGTGTTTTTCATAGTATATGAGTGAGTTGCACTGAAAAACTTAGAATATAAGAAACGCACAGTGTAGTACATAGTATTTGAGTGAGTTGCACTGAAAAACTTAGAATATAAGAAACGCACAGTGTAGTACATAGTATATGAGTGAGTTGCACTGAAAAACTTAGAATATAAGAAACGCACAGTGTAGTACATAGTATATGAGTGAGTTGCACTGAAAAACTTAGAATATAAGAAACGCACAGTGTAGTACATAGTATATGAGTGAGTTGCACTGAAAAACTTAGAATATAAGAAACGCACAGTGTAGTACATAGTATATGAGTGAGTTGCACTTAAAAACTTAGAATATAAGAAACGCTCAGTGTAGTACATAGTATATGAGTGAGTTGCACTGAAAAACTTAGAATATAAGAAACGCACAGTGTAGTACATAGTATATTAGTGAGTTGCACTGAAAAACTTAGAATATAAGAAACGCACAGTGTAGTACATAGTATATGAGTGAGTTGCACTGAAAAACTTAGAATATAAGAAACGAACAGTGTATAGTATATGAGTGAGTTGCACTGAAAAACTTAGAATATAAGAAACGCACAGTGTAGTACATAGTATATGAGTGAGTTCCACTGAAAAACTTAGAATATAAGAAACGCACAGTGTAGTACATAGTATATGAGTGAGTTGCACTGAAAAACTTAGAATTTACTGAAAAACCCGCATTACACGAAATGCACAGTGTAGTACATAGTATATGAGTGAGTTGCACTGAAAAACTTAGAATATAAGAAACGCACAGTGTAGTACATAGTACATGAGTGAGTTGCACTGAAAAACTTAGAATATAAGAAACGCACAGTGTAGTACATAGTATATGAGTGAGTTGCACTGAAAAACTTAGAATATAAGAAACGCACAGTGTAGTACATAGTATATGAGTGAGTTGCACTGAAAAACTTAGAATATAAGAAACGCACAGTGTAGTACATAGTATATGAGTGAGTTGCACTGAAAAACTTAGAATATAAGAAACGCACAGTGTAGTACATAGTATATGAGTGAGTTGCACTGAAAAACTTAGAATATAAGAAACGCACAGTGTAGTACATAGTATATGAGTGAGTTGCACTGAAAAACTTAGAATTTAAGAAACGCACAGTGTTTTTCATATTATATGAGTGAGTTGCACTGAAAAACTTAGAATATAAGAAACGCACAGTGTAGTACAAAATATATGAGTGAGTTGCACTGAAAAACTTAGAATATAAGAAACGCACAGTGTAGTACATAGTATATGAGTGAGTTGCACTGAAAAACTTAGAATTTACTGAAAAACCCGCATTACACGAAATGCACAGTGTAGTACATAGTATATGAGTGAGTTGCACTGAAAAACTTAGAATATAAGAAACGCACAGTGTAGTACATAGTATATGAGTGAGTTGCACTGAAAAACTTAGAATATAAGAAACGCACAGTGTAGTACATAGTATATGAGTGAGTTGCACTGAAAAACTTAGAATATAAGAAACGCACAGTGTAGTACATAGTATATGAGTGAGTTGCACTGAAAAACTTAGAATATAAGAAACGCACAGTGTAGTACATAGTATATGAGTGAGTTGCACTGAAAAACTTAGAATATAAGAAACGCACAGTGTAGTACATAGTATATGAGTGAGTTGCACTGAAAAACTTAGAATATAAGAAACGCACAGTGTAGTACATAGTATATGAGTGAGTTGCACTGAAAAACTTAGAATATAAGAAACGCACAGTGTAGTACATAGTATATGAGTGAGTTGCACTGAAAAACTTAGAATATAAGAAACGCACAATGTAGTACATAGTATATGAGTGAGTTGCACTGAAAAACTTAGAATTTACTGAAAAACCGGCATTACACGAAATGCACAGTGTAGTACATAGTATATGAGTGAGTTGCACTGAAAAACTTAGAATATAAGAAACGCACAGTGTAGTACATAGTATATGAGTGAGTTGCACTGAAAAACTTAGAATATAAGAAACGCACAGTGTAGTACATAGTATATGAGTGAGTTGCACTGAAAAACTTAGAATATAAGAAACGCACAGTGTAGTACATAGTATATGAGTGAGTTGCACTGAAAAACTTAGAATATAAGAAACGCACAGTGTAGTACATAGTATATGAGTGAGTTGCACTTAAAAACTTAGAATATAAGAAACGCTCAGTGTAGTACATAGTATATGAGTGAGTTGCACTGAAAAACTTAGAATATAAGAAACGCACAGTGTAGTACATAGTATATTAGTGAGTTGCACTGAAAAACTTAGAATATAAGAAACGCACAGTGTAGTACATAGTATATGAGTGAGTTGCACTGAAAAACTTAGAATATAAGAAACGAACAGTGTATAGTATATGAGTGAGTTGCACTGAAAAACTTAGAATATAAGAAACGCACAGTGTAGTACATAGTATATGAGTGAGTTCCACTGAAAAACTTAGAATATAAGAAACGCACAGTGTAGTACATAGTATATGAGTGAGTTGCACTGAAAAACTTAGAATTTACTGAAAAACCCGCATTACACGAAATGCACAGTGTAGTACATAGTATATGAGTGAGTTGCACTGAAAAACTTAGAATATAAGAAACGCACAGTGTAGTACATAGTACATGAGTGAGTTGCACTGAAAAACTTAGAATATAAGAAACGCACAGTGTAGTACATAGTATATGAGTGAGTTGCACTGAAAAACTTAGAATATAAGAAACGCACAGTGTAGTACATAGTATATGAGTGAGTTGCACTGAAAAACTTAGAATATAAGAAACGCACAGTGTAGTACATAGTATATGAGTGAGTTGCACTGAAAAACTTAGAATATAAGAAACGCACAGTGTAGTACATAGTATATGAGTGAGTTGCACTGAAAAACTTAGAATATAAGAAACGCACAGTGTAGTACATAGTATATGAGTGAGTTGCACTGAAAAACTTAGAATTTAAGAAACGCACAGTGTTTTTCATATTATATGAGTGAGTTGCACTGAAAAACTTAGAATATAAGAAACGCACAGTGTAGTACAAAATATATGAGTGAGTTGCACTGAAAAACTTAGAATATAAGAAACGCACAGTGTAGTACATAGTATATGAGTGAGTTGCACTGAAAAACTTAGAATTTACTGAAAACCCGCATTACACGAAATGCACAGTGTAGTACATAGTATATGAGTGAGTTGCACTGAAAAACTTAGAATATAAGAAACGCACAGTGTAGTACATAGTATATGAGTGAGTTGCACTGAAAAACTTAGAATATAAGAAACGCACAGTGTAGTACATAGTATATGAGTGAGTTGCACTGAAAAACTTAGAATATAAGAAACGCACAGTGTAGTACATAGTATATGAGTGAGTTGCACTGAAAAACTTAGAATATAAGAAACGCACAGTGTAGTACATAGTATATGAGTGAGTTGCACTGAAAAACTTAGAATATAAGAAACGCACAGTGTAGTACATAGTATATGAGTGAGTTGCACTGAAAAACTTAGAATATAAGAAACGCACAGTGTAGTACATAGTATATGAGTGAGTTGCACTGAAAAACTTAGAATATAAGAAACGCACAGTGTAGTACATAGTATATGAGTGAGTTGCACTGAAAAACTTAGAATATAAGAAACGCACAATGTAGTACATAGTATATGAGTGAGTTGCACTGAAAAACTTAGAATTTACTGAAAAACCGGCATTACACGAAATGCACAGTGTAGTACATAGTATATGAGTGAGTTGCACTGAAAAACTTAGAATATAAGAAACGCACAGTGTAGTACATAGTATATGAGTGAGTTGCACTGAAAAACTTAGAATATAAGAAACGCACAGTGTAGTACATAGTATATGAGTGAGTTGCACTGAAAAACGTAGAATATAAGAAACGCACAGTGTAGTACATAGTATATGAGTGAGTTGCACTGAAAAACTTAGAATTTAAGAAACGCACAGTGTAGTACATAGTATATGAGTGAGTTGCACTGAAAAACTTAGAATTTAAGAAACGTACAGTGTAGTATATAGTATATGAGTGAGTTGCACTGAAAAACTTAGAATATAAGAAACGCACAGTGTAGTACATAGTATATGAGTGAGTTGCACTGAAAAACTTAGAATATAAGAAACGCACAGTGTAGTACATAGTATATGAGTGAGTTGCACTGAAAAACTTAGAATATAAGAAACGCACAGTGTAATACATAGTATATGTGTGAGATGCACTGAAAAACTTAGAATTTAAGAAACGCACAGTGTAGTACATAGTATATGAGTGAGTTGCACTGAAAAACTTAGAATATAAGAAACGCACAGTGTAGTACATAGTATATGAGTGAGTTGCACTGAAAAACTTAGAATATAAGAAACGCACAGTGTAGTACATAGTATATGAGTGAGTTGCACTGAAAAACTTAGAATATAAGAAACGCACAGTGTAGTACATAGTATATGAGTGAGTTGCACTGAAAAACTTAGAATATAAGAAACGCACAGTGTAGTACATAATATATGAGTGAGTTGCACTGAAAAACTTAGAATATAAGAAACGCACAGTGTAATACATAGTATATGAGTGAGATGCACTGAAAAACTTAGAATTTAAGAAACGCACAGTGTAGTACATAGTATATGAGTGAGTTGCACTGAAAAACTTAGAATATAAGAAACGCACAGTGTAGTACATAGTATATGAGTGAGTTGCACTGAAAAACTTAGAATATAAGAAACGCACAGTGTAGTACATAGTATATGAGTGAGTTGCACTGAAAAACTTAGAATATAAGAAACGCACAGTGTAGTACATAGTATATGAGTGAGTTGCACTGAAAAACTTAGAATATAAGAAACGCACAGTGTAGTACATAGTATAAGAGTGAGTTGCACTGAAAAACTTAGAATATAAGAAACGCACAGTGTAGTACATAGTATATGAGTAAGTTGCACTGAAAAACTTAGAATATAAGAAACGCACAGTGTAGTACATAGTATATGAGTGAGTTGCACTGAAAAACTTAGAATATAAGAAAAGCACAGTGTAGTACAAAGTATATGAGTGAGTTGCACTGAAAAACTTAGAATATAAGAAACGCACAGTGTAATACATAGTATATGAGTGAGTTGCACTGAAAAACTTAGAATATAAGAAACGCACAGTGTAGTACATGGTATATGAGTGAGTTGCACTGAAAAACTTAGAATGTAAGAAACGCACAGTGTAGTACATAGTATATGAGTGAGTTGCACTGAAAAACTTAGAATATAAGAAACGCACAGTGTAGTACATAGTATATGAGTGAGTTGCACTGAAAAACTTAGAATATAAGAAACGCACAGTGTAGTACATAGTATATGAGTGAGTTGCACTGAAAAACTTAGAATATAAGAAACGCACAGTGTATTACATAGTATATGAGTGAGTTGCACTGAAAAACTTAGAATATAAGAAACGCACAGTGTAGTACATAGTATATGAGTGAGTTGCACTGAAAAACTTAGAATTTACTGAAAAACCCGCATTACACGAAATGCACAGTGTAGTACATAGTATATGAGTGAGTTGCACTGAAAAACGTAGAATATAAGAAACGCACAGTGTAGTACATAGTATATGAGTGAGTTGCACTGAAAAACTTAGAATATAAGAAACGCACAGTGTAGTACATAGTATATGAGTGAGTTGCACTGAAAAACTTAGAATATAAGAAACGCACAGTGTAGTACATAGTATATGAGTGAGTTGCACTGAAAAACTTAGAATATAAGAAACGCACAGTGTAGTACATAGTATATGAGTGAGTTGCACTGAAAAACTTAGAATATAAGAAACGCACAGTGTAGTACATAGTATATGAGTGAGTTGCACTGAAAAACTTAGAATATAAGAAACGCACAGTGTAGTACATAGTATATGAGTGAGTAGCACTGAAAAACGTAGAATATAAGAAACGCACAGTGTAGTACATAGTATATGAGTGAGTTGCACTGAAAAACTTAGAATTTAAGAAACGCACAGTGTAGTACATAGTATATGAGTGAGTTGCACTGAAAAACTTAGAATTTAAGAAACGTACAGTGTAGTATATAGTATATGAGTGAGTTGCACTGAAAAACTTAGAATATAAGAAACGCACAGTGTAGTACATAGTATATGAGTGAGTTGCACTGAAAAACTTAGAATATAAGAAACGCACAGTGTTGTACATAGTATATGAGTGAGTTGCACTGAAAAACTTAGAATATAAGAAACGCACAGTGTAGTATATAGTATATGAGTGAGTTGCACTGAAAAACTTCGAATATAAGAAACGCACAGTGTAGTACATAGTATATGAGTGAGTTGCACTGAAAAACTTAGAATATAAGAAACGCACAGTGTAGTACATAGTATATGAGTGAGTTGCACTGAAAAACTTAGAATATAAGAAACGCACAGTGTAGTACATAGTATATGAGTGAGTTGCACTGAAAAACTTAGAATATAAGAAACGCACAGTGTAGTACATAGTATATGAGTGAGTTGCACTGAAAAACTTAGAATATAAGAAACGCACAGTGTAGTACATAGTATATGAGTGAGTTGCACTGAAAAACTTAGAATTTAAGAAACGCACAGTGTTTTTCATAGTATATGAGTGAGTTGCACTGAAAAACTTAGAATATAAGAAACGCACAGTGTAGTACATAGTATTTGAGTGAGTTGCACTGAAAAACTTAGAATATAAGAAACGCACAGTGTAGTACATAGTATATGAGTGAGTTGCACTGAAAAACTTAGAATATAAGAAACGCACAGTGTAGTACATAGTATATGAGTGAGTTGCACTGAAAAACTTAGAATATAAGAAACGCACAGTGTAGTACATAGTATATGAGTGAGTTGCACTGAAAAACTTAGAATATAAGAAACGCACAGTGTAGTACATAGTATATGAGTGAGTTGCACTTAAAAACTTAGAATATAAGAAACGCTCAGTGTAGTACATAGTATATGAGTGAGTTGCACTGAAAAACTTAGAATATAAGAAACGCACAGTGTAGTACATAGTATATTAGTGAGTTGCACTGAAAAACTTAGAATATAAGAAACGCACAGTGTAGTACATAGTATATGAGTGAGTTGCACTGAAAAACTTAGAATATAAGAAACGAACAGTGTATAGTATATGAGTGAGTTGCACTGAAAAACTTAGAATATAAGAAACGCACAGTGTAGTACATAGTATATGAGTGAGTTCCACTGAAAAACTTAGAATATAAGAAACGCACAGTGTAGTACATAGTATATGAGTGAGTTGCACTGAAAAACTTAGAATTTACTGAAAAACCCGCATTACACGAAATGCACAGTGTAGTACATAGTATATGAGTGAGTTGCACTGAAAAACTTAGAATATAAGAAACGCACAGTGTAGTACATAGTACATGAGTGAGTTGCACTGAAAAACTTAGAATATAAGAAACGCACAGTGTAGTACATAGTATATGAGTGAGTTGCACTGAAAAACTTAGAATATAAGAAACGCACAGTGTAGTACATAGTATATGAGTGAGTTGCACTGAAAAACTTAGAATATAAGAAACGCACAGTGTAGTACATAGTATATGAGTGAGTTGCACTGAAAAACTTAGAATATAAGAAACGCACAGTGTAGTACATAGTATATGAGTGAGTTGCACTGAAAAACTTAGAATATAAGAAACGCACAGTGTAGTACATAGTATATGAGTGAGTTGCACTGAAAAACTTAGAATTTAAGAAACGCACAGTGTTTTTCATATTATATGAGTGAGTTGCACTGAAAAACTTAGAATATAAGAAACGCACAGTGTAGTACAAAGTATATGAGTGAGTTGCACTGAAAAACTTAGAATATAAGAAACGCACAGTGTAGTACATAGTATATGAGTGAGTTGCACTGAAAAACTTAGAATTTACTGAAAAACCCGCATTACACGAAATGCACAGTGTAGTACATAGTATATGAGTGAGTTGCACTGAAAAACGTAGAATATAAGAAACGCACAGTGTAGTACATAGTATATGAGTGAGTTGCACTGAAAAACTTAGAATATAAGAAACGCACAGTGTAGTACATAGTATATGAGTGAGTTGCACTGAAAAACTTAGAATATAAGAAACGCACAGTGTAGTACATAGTATATGAGTGAGTTGCACTGAAAAACTTAGAATATAAGAAACGCACAGTGTAGTACATAGTATATGAGTGAGTTGCACTGAAAAACTTAGAATATAAGAAACGCACAGTGTAGTACATAGTATATGAGTGAGTTGCACTGAAAAACTTAGAATATAAGAAACGCACAGTGTAGTACATAGTATATGAGTGAGTTGCACTGAAAAACTTAGAATATAAGAAACGCACAGTGTAGTACATAGTATATGAGTGAGTTGCACTGAAAAACTTAGAATATAAGAAACGCACAATGTAGTACATAGTATATGAGTGAGTTGCACTGAAAAACTTAGAATTTACTGAAAAACCGGCATTACACGAAATGCACAGTGTAGTACATAGTATATGAGTGAGTTGCACTGAAAAACTTAGAATATAAGAAACGCACAGTGTAGTACATAGTATATGAGTGAGTTGCACTGAAAAACTTAGAATATAAGAAACGCACAGTGTAGTACATAGTATATGAGTGAGTTGCACTGAAAAACTTAGAATTTAAGAAACGCACAGTGTAGTACATAGTATATGAGTGAGTTGCACTGAAAAACTTAGAATTTAAGAAACGTACAGTGTAGTATATAGTATATGAGTGAGTTGCACTGAAAAACTTAGAATATAAGAAACGCACAGTGTAGTACATAGTATATGAGTGAGTTGCACTGAAAAACTTAGAATATAAGAAACGCACAGTGTAGTACATAGTATATGAGTGAGTTGCACTGAAAAACTTAGAATATAAGAAACGCACAGTGTAATACATAGTATATGTGTGAGATGCACTGAAAAACTTAGAATTTAAGAAACGCACAGTGTAGTACATAGTATATGAGTGAGTTGCACTGAAAAACTTAGAATATAAGAAACGCACAGTGTAGTACATAGTATATGAGTGAGTTGCACTGAAAAACTTAGAATATAAGAAACGCACAGTGTAGTACATAGTATATGAGTGAGTTGCACTGAAAAACTTAGAATTTAAGAAACGCACAGTGTAGTACATAGTATATGAGTGAGTTGCACTGAAAAACTTAGAATATAAGAAACGCACAGTGTAGTACATAATATATGAGTGAGTTGCACTGAAAAACTTAGAATATAAGAAACGCACAGTGTAATACATAGTATATGAGTGAGATGCACTGAAAAACTTAGAATTTAAGAAACGCACAGTGTAGTACATAGTATATGAGTGAGTTGCACTGAAAAACTTAGAATATAAGAAACGCACAGTGTAGTACATAGTATATGAGTGAGTTGCACTGAAAAACTTAGAATATAAGAAACTCACAGTGTAGTACATAGTATATGAGTGAGTTGCACTGAAAAACTTAGAATATAAGAAACGCACAGTGTAGTACATAGTATATGAGTGAGTTGCACTGAAAAACTTAGAATATAAGAAACGCACAGTGTAGTACATAGTATATGAGTGAGTTGCACTGAAAAACTTAGAATATAAGAAACGCACAGTGTAGTACATAGTATATGAGTGAGTTGCACTGAAAAACTTAGAATATAGGAAACGCACAGTGTAGTACATAGTATATGAGTGAGTTGCACTGAAAAACTTAGAATATAAGAAACGCACAGTGTAGTACATAGTATATGAGTGAGTTGCACTGAAAAACTTAGAATTTACTGAAAAACCCGCATTACACGAAATGCACAGTGTAGTACATAGTATATGAGTGAGTTGCACTGAAAAACGTAGAATATAAGAAACGCACAGTGTAGTACATAGTATATGAGTGAGTTGCACTGAAAAACTTAGAATATAAGAAACGCACAGTGTAGTACATAGTATATGAGTGAGTTGCACTGAAAAACTTAGAATATAAGAAACGCACAGTGTAGTACATAGTATATGAGTGAGTTGCACTGAAAAACTTAGAATATAAGAAACGCACAGTGTAGTACATAGTATATGAGTGAGTTGCACTGAAAAACTTAGAATATAAGAAACGCACAGTGTAGTACATAGTATATGAGTGAGTTGCACTGAAAAACTTAGAATATAAGAAACGCACAGTGTAGTACATAGTATATGAGTGAGTTGCACTGAAAAACTTAGAATATAAGAAACGCACAGTGTAGTACATAGTATATGAGTGAGTTGCACTGAAAAACTTAGAATATAAGAAACGCACAATGTAGTACATAGTATATGAGTGAGTTGCACTGAAAAACTTAGAATTTACTGAAAAACCGGCATTACACGAAATGCACAGTGTTGTACATAGTATATGAGTGAGTTGCACTGAAAAACTTAGAATATAAGAAACGCACAGTGTAGTACATAGTATATGAGTGAGTTGCACTGAAAAACTTAGAATATAAGAAACGCACAGTGTAGTACATAGTATATGAGTGAGTTGCACTGAAAAACGTAGAATATAAGAAACGCACAGTGTAGTACATAGTATATGAGTGAGTTGCACTGAAAAACTTAGAATTTAAGAAACGCACAGTGTAGTACATAGTATATGAGTGAGTTGCACTGAAAAACTTAGAATTTAAGAAACGTACAGTGTAGTATATAGTATATGAGTGAGTTGCACTGAAAAACTTAGAATATAAGAAACGCACAGTGTAGTACATAGTATATGAGTGAGTTGCACTGAAAAACTTAGAATATAAGAAACGCACAGTGTAGTACATAGTATATGAGTGAGTTGCACTGAAAAACTTAGAATATAAGAAACGCACAGTGTAATACATAGTATATGAGTGAGATGCACTGAAAAACTTAGAATTTAAGAAACGCACAGTGTAGTACATAGTATATGAGTGAGTTGCACTGAAAAACTTAGAATATAAGAAACGCACAGTGTAGTACATAGTATATGAGTGAGTTGCACTGAAAAACTTAGAATATAAGAAACGCACAGTGTAGTACATAGTATATGAGTGAGTTGCACTGAAAAACTTAGAATTTAAGAAACGCACAGTGTAGTACATAGTATATGAGTGAGTTGCACTGAAAAACTTAGAATATAAGAAACGCACAGTGTAGTACATAATATATGAGTGAGTTGCACTGAAAAACTTAGAATATAAGAAACGCACAGTGTAATACATTGTATATGAGTGAGATGCACTGAAAAACTTAGAATTTAAGAAACGCACAGTGTAGTACATAGTATATGAGTGAGTTGCACTGAAAAACTTAGAATATAAGAAACGCACAGTGTAGTACATAGTATATGAGTGAGTTGCACTGAAAAACTTAGAATATAAGAAACTCACAGTGTAGTACATAGTATATGAGTGAGTTGCACTGAAAAACTTAGAATATAAGAAACGCACAGTGTAGTACATAGTATATGAGTGAGTTGCACTGAAAAACTTAGAATATAAGAAACGCACAGTGTAGTACATAGTATATGAGTGAGTTGCACTGAAAAACTTAGAATATAAGAAACGCACAGTGTAGTACATAGTATATGAGTGAGTTGCACTGAAAAACTTAGAATATAGGAAACGCACAGTGTAGTACATAGTATATGAGTGAGTTGCACTGAAAAACTTAGAATATAAGAAACGCACAGTGTAGTACATAGTATATGAGTGAGTTGCACTGAAAAACTTAGAATATAAGAAACGCACAGTGTAGTACATAGTATATGAGTGTGTTGCACTGAAAAACTTAGAATTTACTGAAAAACCCGCATTACACGAAATTCACAGTGTAGTACATAGTATATGAGTGAGTTGCACTGAAAAACTTAGAATATAAGAAACGCACAGTGTAGTACATAGTATATGAGTGAGTTGCACTGAAAAACTTAGAATATAAGAAACGCACAGTGTAGTACATAGTATATGAGTGAGTTGCACTGAAAAACTTAGAATATAAGAAACGCACAGTGTAGTACATAGTATATGAGTGAGTTGCACTGAAAAACTTAGAATATAAAAAAACGCACAGTGTAGTACATAGTATATGAGTGAGTTGCACTGAAAAACTTAGAATATAAGAAACGCACAGTGTAGTACATAGTATATGAGTGAGTTGCACTGAAAAACTTAGAATATAAGAAACGCACAGTGTAGTACATAGTATATGAGTGAGTTGCACTGAAAAACTTAGAATATAAGAAACGCACAGTGTAGTACATAGTATATGAGTGAGTTGCACGGAAAAACTTAGAATATAAGAAACGCACAGTGTAGTACATAGTATATGAGTGAGTTGCAATGAAACACTTAGCATATAAGAAACGCACAGTGTAGTACATAGTATATGAGTGAGTTGCACTGAAAAACTAAGAATTTAAGAAACGCACAGTGTAGTACATAGTATATGAGTGAGTTGCACTGAAAAACTTAGAATATAAGAAACGCACAGTGTAGTACATAGTATATGAGTGAGTTGCACTGAAAAACTTAGAATATAAGAAACGCACAGTGTAGTACATAGTATATGAGTGAGTTGCACTGAAAAACTTAGAATATAAGAAACGCACAGTGTAATACATAGTATATGAGTGAGATGCACTGAAAAACTTAGAATTTAAGAAACGCACAGTGTAGTACATAGTATATGAGTGAGTTGCACTGTAAAACTTAGAATATAAGAAACGCACAGTGTAGTACATAGTATATGAGTGTGTTGCACTGAAAAACTTAGAATATAAGAAACGCACAGTGTAGTACATAGTATATGAGTGAGTTGCACTGAAAAACTTAGAATATAAGAAACGCACACTGTAGTACATAGTATATGAGTGAGTTGCACTGAAAAACTTAGAATATAAGAAACGCACAGTGTAGTACATAGTATATGAGTGAGTTGCACTGTAACACTTAGAATATAAGAAACGCACAGTGTAGTACATAGTATATGAGTGAGTTGCACTGAAAAACTTAGAATTTAAGAAACGCACAGTGTAGTACATAGTATATGAGTGAGTTGCACTGAAAAACTTAGAATATAAGAAACGCACAGTGTAGTACATAGTATATGAGTGAGTTGCACTGAAAAACTTAGAATATAAGAAACGCACAGTGTAGTACATAGTATATGAGTGAGTTGCACTGAAAAACTTAGAATATAAGAAACGCACAGTGTAGTACATAGTATATGAGTGAGTTGCACTGAAAAACTTAGAATATAAGAAACGCACAGTGTAGTACATAGTATATGAGTGAGTTGCACTGAAAAACTTAGAATATAAGAAACGCACAGTGTAGTACATAGTATATGAGTGAGTTGCACTGAAAAACTTAGAATATAAGAAACGCACAGTGTAGTACATAGTATATGAGTGAGTTGCACTGAAAAACTTAGAATATAAGAAACGCACAGTGTAGTACATAGTATATGAGTGAGTTGCACTGAAAAACTTAGAATATAGGAAACGCACAGTGTAGTACATAGTATATGAGTGAGTTGCACTGAAAAACTTAGAATATAAGAAACGCACAGTGTAGTACATAGTATATGAGTGAGTTGCACTGAAAAACTTAGAATATAAGAAACGCACAGTGTAGTACATAGTATATGAGTGAGTTGCACTGAAAAACTTAGAATATAGGAAACGCACAGTGTAGTACATAGTATATGAGTGAGTTGCACTGAAAAACTTAGAATATAAGAAACGCACAGTGTAGTACATAGTATATGAGTGAGTTGCACTGAAAAACTTAGAATTTACTGAAAAACCCGCATTACACGAAATGCACAGTGTAGTACATAGTATATGAGTGAGTTGCACTGAAAAACTTAGAATATAAGAAACGCACAGTGTAGTACATAGTATATGAGTGAGTTGCACTGAAAAACTTAGAATATAAGAAACGCACAGTGTAGTACATAGTATATGAGTGAGTTGCACTGAAAAACTTAGAATATAAGAAACGCACAGTGTAGTACATAGTAAATGAGTGAGTTGCACTGAAAAACTTAGAATATAAGAAACGCACAGTGTAGTACATAGTATATGAGTGAGTTGCACTGAAAAACTTAGAATATAAGAAACGCACAGTGTAGTACATTGTATATGAGTGAGTTGCACTGAAAAACTTAGAATTTAAGAAACGCACAGTGTAGTACATAGTATATGAGTGAGTTGCACTGAAAAACTTAGAATATAAGAAACGCACAGTGTAGTACATAGTATATGAGTGAGTTGCACTGAAAAACTTAGAATTTACTGAAAAACCCGCATTACACGAAATTCACAGTGTAGTACATAGTATATGAGTGAGTTGCACTGAAAAACTTAGAATATAAGAAACGCACAGTGTAGTACATAGTATATGAGTGAGTTGCACTGAAAAACTTAGAATATAAGAAACGCACAGTGTAGTACATAGTATATGAGTGAGTTGCACTGAAAAACTTAGAATATAAGAAACGCACAGTGTAGTACATAGTATATGAGTGAGTTGCACTGAAAAACTTAGAATATAAAAAAACGCACAGTGTAGTACATAGTATATGAGTGAGTTGCACTGAAAAACTTAGAATATAAGAAACGCACAGTGTAGTACATAGTATATGAGTGAGTTGCACTGAAAAACTTAGAATATAAGAAACGCACAGTGTAGTACATAGTATATGAGTGAGTTGCACTGAAAAACGTAGAATATAAGAAACGCACAGTGTAGTACATAGTATATGAGTGAGTTGCACTGAAAAACTTAGAATTTAAGAAACGCACAGTGTAGTACATAGTATATGAGTGAGTTGCACTGAAAAACTTAGAATTTAAGAAACGTACAGTGTAGTATATAGTATATGAGTGAGTTGCACTGAAAAACTTAGAATATAAGAAACGCACAGTGTAGTACATAGTATATGAGTGAGTTGCACTGAAAAACTTAGAATATAAGAAACGCACAGTGTAGTACATAGTATATGAGTGAGTTGCACTGAAAAACTTAGAATATAAGAAACGCACAGTGTAATACATAGTATATGAGTGAGATGCACTGAAAAACTTAGAATTTAAGAAACGCACAGTGTAGTACATAGTATATGAGTGAGTTGCACTGAAAAACTTAGAATATAAGAAACGCACAGTGTAGTACATAGTATATGAGTGAGTTGCACTGAAAAACTTAGAATATAAGAAACGCACAGTGTAGTACATAGTATATGAGTGAGTTGCACTGAAAAACTTAGAATTTAAGAAACGCACAGTGTAGTACATAGTATATGAGTGAGTTGCACTGAAAAACTTAGAATATAAGAAACGCACAGTGTAGTACATAATATATGAGTGAGTTGCACTGAAAAACTTAGAATATAAGAAACGCACAGTGTAATACATAGTATATGAGTGAGATGCACTGAAAAACTTAGAATTTAAGAAACGCACAGTGTAGTACATAGTATATGAGTGAGTTGCACTGAAAAACTTAGAATATAAGAAACGCACAGTGTAGTACATAGTATATGAGTGAGTTGCACTGAAAAACTTAGAATATAAGAAACGCACAGTGTAGTACATAGTATATGAGTGAGTTGCACTGAAAAACTTAGAATATAAGAAACGCACAGTGTAGTACATAGTATATGAGTGAGTTGCACTGAAAAACTTAGAATATAAGAAACGCACAGTGTAGTACATAGTATATGAGTGAGTTGCACTGAAAAACTTAGAATATAGGAAACGCACAGTGTAGTACATAGTATATGAGTGAGTTGCACTGAAGAACTTAGAATATAAGAAACGCACAGTGTAGTACATAGTATATGAGTGAGTTGCACTGAAAAACTTAGAATATAAGAAACGCACAGTGTAGTACATAGTATATGAGTGAGTTGCACTGAAAAACTTAGAATATAGGAAACGCACAGTGTAGTACATAGTATATGAGTGAGTTGCACTGAAAAACTTAGAATATAAGAAACGCACAGTGTAGTACATAGTATATGAGTGAGTTGCACTGAAAAACTTAGAATTTACTGAAAAACCCGCATTACACGAAATGCACAGTGTAGTACATAGTATATGAGTGAGTTGCACTGAAAAACTTAGAATATAAGAAACGCACAGTGTAGTACATAGTATATGAGTGAGTTGCACTGAAAAACTTAGAATATAAGAAACGCACAGTGTAGTACATGGTATATGAGTGAGTTGCACTGAAAAACTTAGAATATAAGAAACGCACAGTGTAGTACATAGTATATGAGTGAGTTGCACTGAAAAACTTAGAATATAAGAAACGCACAGTGTAGTACATAGTATATGAGTGAGTTGCACTGAAAAACTTAGAATATAAGAAACGCACAGTGTAGTACATTGTATATGAGTGAGTTGCACTGAAAAACTTAGAATTTAAGAAACGCACAGTGTAGTACATAGTATATGAGTGAGTTGCACTGAAAAACTTAGAATATAAGAAACGCACAGTGTAGTACATAGTATATGAGTGAGTTGCACTGAAAAACTTAGAATATAAGAAACGCACAGTGTAGTACATAGTATATGAGTGAGTTGCACTGAAAAACTTAGAATATAAGAAACGCACAGTGTAGTACATAGTATATGAGTGAGTTGCACTGAAAAAAGTAGAATTTACTGAAAAACCCGCATTACACGAAATTCACAGTGTAGTACATAGTATATGAGTGAGTTGCACTGAAAAACTTAGAATTTAAGAAACGCACAGTGTAGTACATAGTATATGAGTGAGTTGCACGGAAAAACTTAGAATATAAGAAACGCACAGTGTAGTACATAGTATATGAGTGAGTTGCACTGAAACACTTAGAATATAAGAAACGCACAGTGTAGTACATAGTATATGAGTGAGTTGCACTGAAAAACTAAGAATTTAAGAAACGCACAGTGTAGTACATAGTATATGAGTGAGTTGCACTGAAAAACTTAGAATATAAGAAACGCACAGTGTAGTACATAGTATATGAGTGAGTTGCACTGAAAAACTTAGAATATAAGAAACGCACAGTGTAGTACATAGTATATGAGTGAGTTGCACTGAAAAACTTAGAATATAAGAAACGCACAGTGTAATACATAGTATATGAGTGAGATGCACTGAAAAACTTAGAATTTAAGAAACGCACAGTGTAGTACATAGTATATGAGTGAGTTGCACTGTAAAACTTAGAATATAAGAAACGCACAGTGTAGTACATAGTATATGAGTGTGTTGCACTGAAAAACTTAGAATATAAGAAACGCACAGTGTAGTACATAGTATATGAGTGAGTTGCACTGAAAAACTTAGAATATAAGAAACGCACAGTGTAGTACATAGTATATGAGTGAGTTGCACTGAAAAACTTAGAATATAAGAAACGCACAGTGTAGTACATAGTATATGAGTGAGTTGCACTGTAACACTTAGAATATAAGAAACGCACAGTGTAGTACATAGTATATGAGTGAGTTGCACTGAAAAACTTAGAATTTAAGAAACGCACAGTGTAGTACATAGTATATGAGTGAGTTGCACTGAAAAACTTAGAATATAAGAAACGCACAGTGTAGTACATAGTATATGAGTGAGTTGCACTGAAAAACTTAGAATATAAGAAACGCACAGTGTAGTACATAGTATATGAGTGAGTTGCACTGAAAAACTTAGAATATAAGAAACGCACAGTGTAGTACATAGTATATGAGTGAGTTGCACTGAAAAACTTAGAATATAAGAAACGCACAGTGTAATACATAGTATATGAGTGAGATGCACTGAAAAACTTAGAATTTAAGAAACGCACAGTGTAGTACATAGTATATGAGTGAGTTGCACTGTAAAACTTAGAATATAAGAAACGCACAGTGGGGGCTGGCGAGATGGCTCAGTGGGTAAGAGCACCCGACTGCTCTTCCGAAGGTCCAGAGTTCACATCCCAGCAACCACATGGTGGCTCACAACCATCCGTACTGAGATCTGACGCCCTCTTCTGGTGCATCTGAAGACAGCTACAGTGTACTTACATATAATAAATAAATAAATAAATCTTTAAAAAAAAAAAAAAAAAAAAAAAAGAAACGCACAGTGTAGTACATAGTATATGAGTGTGTTGCACTGAAAAACTTAGAATATAAGAAACGCACAGTGTAGTACATAGTATATGAGTGAGTTGCACTGAAAAACTTAGAATATAAGAAACGCACAGTGTAGTACATAGTATATGAGTGAGTTGCACTGAAAAACTTAGAATATAAGAAACGCACAGTGTAGTACATAGTATATGAGTGAGTTGCACTGTAACACTTAGAATATAAGAAACGCACAGTGTAGTACATAGTATATGAGTGAGTTGCACTGAAAAACTTAGAATTTAAGAAACGCACAGTGTAGTACATAGTATATGAGTGAGTTGCACTGAAAAACTTAGAATATAAGAAACGCACAGTGTAGTACATAGTATATGAGTGAGTTGCACTGAAAAACTTAGAATATAAGAAACGCACAGTGTAGTACATAGTATATGAGTGAGTTGCACTGAAAAACTTAGAATATAAGAAACGCACAGTGTAGTACATAGTATATGAGTGAGTTGCACTGAAAAACTTAGAATATAAGAAACTCACAGTGTAGTACATAGTATATGAGTGAGTTGCACTGAAAAACTTAGAATATAAGAAACACACAGTGTAGTACATAGTATATGAGTGAGTTGCACTGAAAAACTTAGAATATAAGGAACGCACAGTGTAGTACATAGTATATGAGTGAGTTGCACTGAAAAACTTAGAATTTACTGAAAAATCCGCATTACACGAAATGCACAGTGTAGTACATAGTATATGAGTGAGTTGCACTGAAAAACTTAGAATATAAGAAACGCACAGTGTAGTACATAGCATATGAGTGAGTTGCACTGAAAAACTTAGAATATAAGAAACGCACAGTGTAGTACATAGTATATGAGTGAGTTGCACTGAAAAACTTAGAATATAAGAAACGCACAGTGTAGTACATAGTATATGAGTGAGTTGCACTGAAAAACTAAGAATTTAAGAAACGCACAGTGTAGTACATAGTATATGAGTGAGTTGCACTCTAAAACTTAGAATATAAGAAACGCACAGTGTAGTACATAGTATATGAGTGTGTTGCACTGAAAAACTTAGAATATAAGAAACGCACAGTGTAGTACATAGTATATGAGTGAGTTGCACTGAAAAACTTAGAATATAAGAAACGCACAGTGTAGTACATAGTATATGAGTGAGTTGCACTGAAAAACTTAGAATATAAGAAACGCACAGTGTAGTACATAGTATATGAGTGAGTTGCACTGAAACACTTAGAATATAAGAAACGCACAGTGTAGTACATAGTATATGAGTGAGTTGCACTGAAAAACTTAGAATTTAAGAAACGCACAGTGTAGTACATAGTATATGAGTGAGTTGCACTGAAAAACTTAGAATATAAGAAACGCACAGTGTAGTACATAGTATATAAGTGAGTTGCACTGAAAAACTTAGAATATAAGAAACGCACAGTGTAATACATAGTATATGAGTGAGATGCACTGAAAAACTTAGAATTTAAGAAACGCACAGTGTAGTACATAGTATATGAGTGAGTTGCACTGTAAAACTTAGAATATAAGAAACGCACAGTGTAGTACATAGTATATGAGTGAGTTGCACTGAAAAACTTAGAATATAAGAAACGCACAGTGTAGTACATAGTATATGAGTGAGTTGCACTCAAAAACTTAGAATATAAGAAACGCACAGTGTAGTACATAGTATATGAGTGAGTTGCACTGAAAAACTTAGAATATGAGAAACGCACAGTGTAGTACATAGTATATGAGTGAGTTGCACTGAAAAACTTAGAATATAAGAAACGCACAGTGTAGTACATAGTATATGAGTGAGTTGCACTGAAAAACTTAGAATATAAGGAACGCACAGTGTAGTACATAGTATATGAGTGAGTTGCACTGAAAAACTTAGAATTTACTGAAAAATCCTCATTACACGAAATGCACAGTGTAGTACATAGTATATGAGTGAGTTGCACTGAAAAACTTAGAATATAAGAAACGCACAGTGTAGTACATAGCATATGAGTGAGTTGCACTGAAAAACTTAGAATATAAGAAACGCACAGTGTAGTACATAGTATATGAGTGAGTTGCACTGAAAAACTTAGAATATAAGAAACGCACAGTGTAGTACATAGTATATGAGTGAGTTGCACTGAAAAACTAAGAATTTAAGAAACGCACAGTGTAGTACATAGTATATGAGTGAGTTGCACTGTAAAACTTAGAATATAAGAAACGCACAGTGTAGTACATAGTATATGAGTGTGTTGCACTGAAAAACTTAGAATATAAGAAACGCACAGTGTAGTACATAGTATATGAGTGAGTTGCACTGAAAAACTTAGAATATAAGAAACGCACAGTGTAGTACATAGTATATGAGTGAGTTGCACTGAAAAACTTAGAATATAAGAAACGCACAGTGTAGTACATAGTATATGAGTGAGTTGCACTGAAACACTTAGAATATAAGAAACGCACAGTGTAGTACATAGTATATGAGTGAGTTGCACTGAAAAACTTAGAATTTAAGAAACGCACAGTGTAGTACATAGTATATGAGTGAGTTGCACTGAAAAACTTAGAATATAAGAAACGCACAGTGTAGTACATAGTATATGAGTGAGTTGCACTGAAAAACTTAGAATATAAGAAACGCACAGTGTAGTACATAGTATATGAGTGAGTTGCACTGAAAAACTTAGAATATAAGAAACGCACAGTGTAGTACATAGTATATGAATGAGTTGCACTGAAAAACTTAGAATATAAAAAACGCACAGTGTAGTACATAGTATATGAGTGAGTTGCACTGAAAAACTTAGAATATAAGAAACGCACAGTGTAGTACATAGTATATGAGTGAGTTGCACTCAAAAACTTAGAATATAAGAAACGCACAGTGTAGTACATAGTATATGAGTGAGTTGCACTGAAAAACTTAGAATATAAGAAACGCACAGTGTAGTACATAGTATATGAGTGAGTTGCACTGAAAAACTTAGAATTTACTGAAAAATCCGCATTACACGAAATGCACAGTGTAGTACATAGTATATGAGTGAGTTGCACTGAAAAACTTAGAATATAAGAAACGCACAGTGTAGTACATAGCATATGAGTGAGTTGCACTGAAAAACTTAGAATATAAGAAACGCACAGTGTAGTACATAGTATATGAGTGAGTTGCACTGAAAAACTTAGAATATAAGAAACGCACAGTGTAGTACATAGTATATGAGTGAGTTGCACTGAAAAACTAAGAATTTAAGAAACGCACAGTGTAGTACATAGTATATAAGTGAGTTGCACTGTAAAACTTAGAATATAAGAAACGCACAGTGTAGTACATAGTATATGAGTGTGTTGCACTGAAAAACTTAGAATATAAGAAATGCACAGTGTAGTACATAGTATATGAGTGAGTTGCACTGAAAAACTTAGAATATAAGAAACGCACAGTGTAGTACATAGTATATGAGTGAGTTGCACTGAAAAACTTAGAATATAAGAAACGCACAGTGTAGTACATAGTATATGAGTGAGTTGCACTGAAACACTTAGAATATAAGAAACGCACAGTGTAGTACATAGTATATGAGTGAGTTGCACTGAAAAACTTAGAATTTAAGAAACGCACAGTGTAGTACATAGTATATGAGTGAGTTGCACTGAAAAACTTAGAATATAAGAAACGCACAGTGTAGTACATAGTATATGAGTGAGTTGCACTGAAAAACTTAGAATATAAGAAACGCACAGTGTAGTACATAGTATATGAGTGAGTTGCACTGAAAAACTTAGAATATAAGAAACGCACAGTGTAGTACATAGTATATGAATGAGTTGCACTGAAAAACTTAGAATATAAAAAACGCACAGTGTAGTACATAGTATATGAGTGAGTTGCACTGAAAAACTTAGAATATAAGAAACGCACAGTGTAGTACATATATATGAGTGAGTTGCACTGAAAAACTTAGAATATAAGAAACGCACAGTGTAATACATAGTATATGAGTGAGATGCACTGAAAAACTTAGAATTTAAGAAACGCACAGTGTAGTACATAGTATATGAGTGAATTGCACTGTAAAACTTAGAATATAAGAAACGCACAGTGTAGTACATAGTATATGAGTGAGTTGCACTGAAAAACTTAGAATATAAGAAACGCACAGTGTAGTACATAGTATATGAGTGAGTTGCACTCAAAAACTTAGAATATAAGAAACGCACAGTGTAGTACATAGTATATGAGTGAGTTGCACTGAAAAACTTAGAATATAAGAAACGCACAGTGTAGTACATAGTATATGAGTGAGTTGCACTGAAAAACTTAGAATATAAGAAACGCACAGTGTAGTACATAGTATATGAGTGAGTTGCACTGAAAAACTTAGAATATAAGGAACACACAGTGTAGTACATAGTATATGAGTGAGTTGCACTGAAAAACTTAGAATTTACTGAAAAATCCGCATTACACGAAATGCACAGTGTAGTACATAGTATATGAGTGAGTTGCACTGAAAAACTTAGAATATAAGAAACGCACAGTGTAGTACATAGCATATGAGTGAGTTGCACTGAAAAACTTAGAATATAAGAAACGCACAGTGTAGTACATAGTATATGAGTGAGTTGCACTGAAAAACTTAGAATATAAGAAACGCACAGTGTAGTACATAGTATATGAGTGAGTTGCACTGAAAAACTAAGAATTTAAGAAACGCACAGTGTAGTACATAGTATATGAGTGAGTTGCACTGTAAAACTTAGAATATAAGAAACGCACAGTGTAGTACATAGTATATGAGTGTGTTGCACTGAAAAACTTAGAATATAAGAAACGCACAGTGTAGTACATAGTATATGAGTGAGTTGCACTGAAAAACTTAGAATATAAGAAACGCACAGTGTAGTACATAGTATATGAGTGAGTTGCACTGAAAAACTTAGAATATAAGAAACGCACAGTGTAGTACATAGTATATGAGTGAGTTGCACTGAAACACTTAGAATATAAGAAACGCACAGTGTAGTACATAGTATATGAGTGAGTTGCACTGAAAAACTTAGAATTTAAGAAACGCACAGTGTAGTACATAGTATATGAGTGAGTTGCACTGAAAAACTTAGAATATAAGAAACGCACAGTGTAGTACATAGTATATGAGTGAGTTGCACTGAAAAACTTAGAATATAAGAAACGCACAGTGTAGTACATAGTATATGAGTGAGTTGCACTGAAAAACTTAGAATATAAGAAACGCACAGTGTAGTACATAGTATATGAATGAGTTGCACTGAAAAACTTAGAATATAAAAAACGCACAGTGTAGTACATAGTATATGAGTGAGTTGCACTGAAAAACTTAGAATATAAGAAACGCACAGTGTAGTACATAGTATATGAGTGAGTTGCACTGAAAAACTTAGAATATAAGAAACGCACAGTGTAATACATAGTATATGAGTGAGATGCACTGAAAAACTTAGAATTTAAGAAACGCACAGTGTAGTACATAGTATATGAGTGAGTTGCACTGTAAAACTTAGAATATAAGAAACGCACAGTGTAGTACATAGTATATGAGTGAGTTGCACTGAAAAACTTAGAATATAAGAAACGCACAGTGTAGTACATAGTATATGAGTGAGTTGCACTCAAAAACTTAGAATATAAGAAACGCACAGTGTAGTACATAGTATATGAGTGAGTTGCACTGAAAAACTTAGAATATAAGAAACGCACAGTGTAGTACATAGTATATGAGTGAGTTGCACTGAAAAACTTGAATTTACTGAAAAACCCGCATTACACGCAATGCACAGTGTAGTACATAGTATATGAGTGAGTTGCACTGAAAAACTTAGAATATAAGAAACGCACAGTGTAGTACATAGTATATGAGTGAGTTGCACTGAAAAACTTAGAATATAAGAAACGCACAGTGTAGTACATAGTATATGAGTGAGTTGCACTGAAAAACTTGAATTTACTGAAAAACCCGCATTACACGAAATGCACAGTGTAGTACATAGTATATGAGTGAGTTGCACTGAAAAACTTAGAATATAAGAAACGCACAGTGTAGTACATAGTATATGAGTGAGTTGCACTGAAAAACTTAGAATATAAGAAACGCACAGTGTAGTAAGTAGTATATGAGTGAGTTGCACTGAAAAACTTAGAATATAAGAAACGCACAGTGTAGTACAAAGTATATGAGTGAGTTGCACTGAAAAACTTAGAATGTAAGAAACGCACAGTGTAGTACATAGTATATGAGTGAGTTGCACTGAAAAACTTAGAATATAAGAAACGCACAGTGTAGTACATAGTATATGAGTGAGTTGCACTGAAAAACTTAGAATATAAGAAACGCACAGTGTAGTGCATAGTATATGAGTGAGTTGCACTGAAAAACTTAGAATATAAGAAACGCACAGTGTAGTGCATAGTATATGAGTGAGTTGCACTGAAAAACTTAGAATAAAAGAAACGCACAGTATAGTACATAGTATATGAATGAATTGCACTGAAAAACTTAGAATTTACTGAAAAACCCGCATTACACGAAATGCACAGTGTAGTACATAGTATATGAGTGAGTTGCACTGAAAAACTTAGAATATAAGAAACGCACAGTGTAGTGCATAGTATATGAGTGAGTTGCACTGAAAAACTTAGAATATAAGAAACGCACAGTGTAGTACATAGTATATGAGTGAGTTGCACTGAAAAACTTAGAATTTACTGAAAAACCCGCATTACACGAAATGCACAGTGTAGTACATAGTATATGAGTGAGTTGCACTGAAAAAATTAGAATATAAGAAACGCACAGTGTAGTACATAGTATATTAGTGAGTTGCACTGAAAAACTTAGAATATAAGAAACGCACAGTGTAGTACATAGTATATGAGTGAGTTGCACTGAAAAACTTAGAATATAAGAAACGCACAGTGTAGTACATAGTATATGAGTGAGTTGCACTGAAAAACTTAGAATTTAGAGAAACGCACAGTGTAGTACATAGTATATGAGTGAGTTGCACTGAAAAACTTAGAATTTAGAGAAACGCACAGTGTAGTACATATTATATGAGTGAGTTGCACTGAAAAACTTAGAATATAAGAAACGCACAGTGTAGTACATAGTATATGAGTGAGTTGCACTGAAAAACTTAGAATATAAGAAACGCACAGTGTAGTACATAGTATATGAGTGAGTTGCACTGAAAAACTTAGAATATAAGAAACGCACAGTGTAGTACATAGTATATGAGTGAGTTGCACTGAAAAACTTAGAATATAAGAAACGCACAGTGTAGTACATAGTATATGAGTGAGTTGCACTGAAAAACTTAGAATATAAGAAACGCATAGTGTAGTACATAGTATATGAGTGAGTTGCACTGAAAAACTTAGAATATAAGAAACGCACAGTGTAGTACATAGTATATGAGTGAGTTGCACTGAAAAACTTAGAATATAAGAAACGCACAGTGTAGTACATAGTATATGAGTGAGTTGCACTGAAAAACTTAGAATATAAGAAACGCACAGTGTATAGTATATGAGTGAGTTGCACTGAAAAACTTAGAATATAAGAAACGCACAGTGTAGTACATAGTATATGAGTGAGTTCCACTGAAAAACTTAGAATATAAGAAACGCACAGTGTAGTACATAGTATATGAGTGAGTTGCACTGAAAAAATTAGAATTTACTGAAAAACCCGCATTACACGAAATGCACAGTGTAGTACATAGTATATGAGTGAGTTGCACTGAAAAACTTAGAATATAAGAAACGCACAGTGTAGTACATAGTATATGAGTGAGTTGCACTGAAAAACTTAGAATATAAGAAACGCACAGTGTAGTACATAGTATATGAGTGAGTTGCACTGAAAAACTTAGAATATAAGAAACGCACAGTGTAGTACATAGTATATGAGTGAGTTGCACTGAAAAACTTAGAATATAAGAAACGCACAGTGTAGTACATAGTATATGAGTGAGTTGCACTGAAAAACTTAGAATTTACTGAAAAACCCGCATTACACGAAATGCACAGTGTAGTACATAGTATATGAGGGAGTTGCACTGAAAAACTTAGAATATAAGAAACGCACAGTGTAGTACATAGTATATGAGTGAGTTGCACTGAAAAACTTAGAATATAAGAAACGCACAGTGTAGTACATAGTATATGAGTGAGTTGCACTGAAAAACTTAGAATATAAGAAACGCACAGTGTAGTACATAGTATATGAGTGAGTTGCACTGAAAAACTGAGAATATAAGAAACGCACAGTGTAGTACATAGTATATGAGTGAGTTGCACTGAAAAACTTAGAATATAAGAAACGCACAGTGTAGTACATAGTATATGAGTGAGTTGCACTGAAAAACTTAGAATATAAGAAACGCACAGTGTAGTACATAGTATATGAGTGAGTTGCACTGAAAAACTTAGAATATAAGAAACGCACAGTGTAGTACATAGTATATGAGTGAGTTGCACTGAAAAACTTAGAATATAAGAAACGCACAGTGTAGTACATAGTATATGAGTGAGTTGCACTGAAAAACTTAGAATATAAGAAACGCACAGTGTAGTACATAGTATATGAGTGAGTTGCACTGAAAAACTTAGAATTTAAGAAACGCACAGTGTTTTTCATATTATATGAGTGAGTTGCACTGAAAAACTTAGAATATAAGAAACGCACAGTGTAGTACATAGTATATGAGTGAGTTGCACTGAAAAACTTAGAATATAAGGAACGCACAGTGTAGTACATAGTATATGAGTGAGTTGCACTGAAAAACTTAGAATTTACTGAAAAATCCGCATTACACGAAATGCACAGTGTAGTACATAGTATATGAGTGAGTTGCACTGAAAAACTTAGAATATAAGAAACGCACAGTGTAGTGCATAGTATATGAGTGAGTTGCACTGAAAAACTTAGAATATAAGAAACGCACAGTGTAGTACATAGTATATGAGTGAGTTGCACTGAAAAACTTAAAATTTACTGAAAAACCCGCATTACACGAAATGCACAGTGTAGTACATAGTATATGAGTGAGTTGCACTGAAAAACTTAGAATATAAGAAACGCACAGTGTAGTACATAGTATATTAGTGAGTTGCACTGAAAAACTTAGAATATAAGAAACGCACAGTGTAGTACATAGTATATGAGTGAGTTGCACTGAAAAACTTAGAATATAAGAAACGCACAGTGTAGTACATAGTATATGAGTGAGTTGCACTGAAAAACTTAGAATTTAGAGAAACGCACAGTGTAGTACATAGTATATGAGTGAGTTGCACTGAAAAACTTAGAATTTAGAGAAACGCACAGTGTAGTACATACTATATGAGTGAGTTGCACTGAAAAACTTAGAATATAAGAAACGCACAGTGTAGTACATAGTATATGAGTGAGTTGCACTGAAAAACTTAGAATATAAGAAACGCACAGTGTAGTACATAGTATATGAGTGAGTTGCACTGAAAAACTTAGAATATAAGAAACGCACAGTGTAGTACATAGTATATGAGTGAGTTGCACTGAAAAACTTAGAATATAAGAAACGCACAGTGTAGTACATAGTATATGAGTGAGTTGCACTGAAAAACTTAGAATATAAGAAACGCATAGTGTAGTACATAGTATATGAGTGAGTTGCACTGAAAAACTTAGAATATAAGAAACGCACAGTGTAGTACATAGTATATGAGTGAGTTGCACTGAAAAACTTAGAATATAAGAAACGCACAGTGTAGTACATAGTATATGAGTGAGTTGCACTGAAAAACTTAGAATATAAGAAACGCACAGTGTATAGTATATGAGTGAGTTGCACTGAAAAACTTAGAATATAAGAAACGCACAGTGTAGTACATAGTATATGAGTGAGTTCCACTGAAAAACTTAGAATATAAGAAACGCACAGTGTAGTACATAGTATATGAGTGAGTTGCACTGAAAAACTTAGAATATAAGAAACGCACAGTGTAGTACATAGTATATGAGTGAGTTGCACTCAAAAACTTAGAATATAAGAAACGCACAGTGTAGTACATAGTATATGAGTGAGTTGCACTGAAAAACTTAGAATATAAGAAACGCACAGTGTAGTACATAGTATATGAGTGAGTTGCACTGAAAAACTTGAATTTACTGAAAAACCCGCATTACACGCAATGCACAGTGTAGTACATAGTATATGAGTGAGTTGCACTGAAAAACTTAGAATATAAGAAACGCACAGTGTAGTACATAGTATATGAGTGAGTTGCACTGAAAAACTTAGAATATAAGAAACGCACAGTGTAGTACATAGTATATGAGTGAGTTGCACTGAAAAACTTGAATTTACTGAAAAACCCGCATTACACGAAATGCACAGTGTAGTACATAGTATATGAGTGAGTTGCACTGAAAAACTTAGAATATAAGAAACGCACAGTGTAGTACATAGTATATGAGTGAGTTGCACTGAAAAACTTAGAATATAAGAAACGCACAGTGTAGTACATAGTATATTAGTGAGTTGCACTGAAAAACTTAGAATATAAGAAACGCACAGTGTAGTACATAGTATATGAGTGAGTTGCACTGAAAAACTTAGAATATAAGAAACGCACAGTGTAGTACATAGTATATGAGTGAGTTGCACTGAAAAACTTAGAATTTAGAGAAACGCACAGTGTAGTACATAGTATATGAGTGAGTTGCACTGAAAAACTTAGAATTTAGAGAAACGCACAGTGTAGTACATACTATATGAGTGAGTTGCACTGAAAAACTTAGAATATAAGAAACGCACAGTGTAGTACATAGTATATGAGTGAGTTGCACTGAAAAACTTAGAATATAAGAAACGCACAGTGTAGTACATAGTATATGAGTGAGTTGCACTGAAAAACTTAGAATATAAGAAACGCACAGTGTAGTACATAGTATATGAGTGAGTTGCACTGAAAAACTTAGAATATAAGAAACGCACAGTGTAGTACATAGTATATGAGTGAGTTGCACTGAAAAACTTAGAATATAAGAAACGCATAGTGTAGTACATAGTATATGAGTGAGTTGCACTGAAAAACTTAGAATATAAGAAACGCACAGTGTAGTACATAGTATATGAGTGAGTTGCACTGAAAAACTTAGAATATAAGAAACGCACAGTGTAGTACATAGTATATGAGTGAGTTGCACTGAAAAACTTAGAATATAAGAAACGCACAGTGTATAGTATATGAGTGAGTTGCACTGAAAAACTTAGAATATAAGAAACGCACAGTGTAGTACATAGTATATGAGTGAGTTCCACTGAAAAACTTAGAATATAAGAAACGCACAGTGTAGTACATAGTATATGAGTGAGTTGCACTGAAAAACTTAGAATATAAGAAACGCACAGTGTAGTACATAGTATATGAGTGAGTTGCACTCAAAAACTTAGAATATAAGAAACGCACAGTGTAGTACATAGTATATGAGTGAGTTGCACTGAAAAACTTAGAATATAAGAAACGCACAGTGTAGTACATAGTATATGAGTGAGTTGCACTGAAAAACTTGAATTTACTGAAAAACCCGCATTACACGCAATGCACAGTGTAGTACATAGTATATGAGTGAGTTGCACTGAAAAACTTAGAATATAAGAAACGCACAGTGTAGTACATAGTATATGAGTGAGTTGCACTGAAAAACTTAGAATATAAGAAACGCACAGTGTAGTACATAGTATATGAGTGAGTTGCACTGAAAAACTTGAATTTACTGAAAAACCCGCATTACACGAAATGCACAGTGTAGTACATAGTATATGAGTGAGTTGCACTGAAAAACTTAGAATATAAGAAACGCACAGTGTAGTACATAGTATATGAGTGAGTTGCACTGAAAAACTTAGAATATAAGAAACGCACAGTGTAGTAAGTAGTATATGAGTGAGTTGCACTGAAAAACTTAGAATATAAGAAACGCACAGTGTAGTACAAAGTATATGAGTGAGTTGCACTGAAAAACTTAGAATGTAAGAAACGCACAGTGTAGTACATAGTATATGAGTGAGTTGCACTGAAAAACTTAGAATATAAGAAACGCACAGTGTAGTACATAGTATATGAGTGAGTTGCACTGAAAAACTTAGAATATAAGAAACGCACAGTGTAGTGCATAGTATATGAGTGAGTTGCACTGAAAAACTTAGAATATAAGAAACGCACAGTGTAGTGCATAGTATATGAGTGAGTTGCACTGAAAAACTTAGAATAAAAGAAACGCACAGTATAGTACATAGTATATGAATGAATTGCACTGAAAAACTTAGAATTTACTGAAAAACCCGCATTACACGAAATGCACAGTGTAGTACATAGTATATGAGTGAGTTGCACTGAAAAACTTAGAATATAAGAAACGCACAGTGTAGTGCATAGTATATGAGTGAGTTGCACTGAAAAACTTAGAATATAAGAAACGCACAGTGTAGTACATAGTATATGAGTGAGTTGCACTGAAAAACTTAGAATTTACTGAAAAACCCGCATTACACGAAATGCACAGTGTAGTACATAGTATATGAGTGAGTTGCACTGAAAAAATTAGAATATAAGAAACGCACAGTGTAGTACATAGTATATTAGTGAGTTGCACTGAAAAACTTAGAATATAAGAAACGCACAGTGTAGTACATAGTATATGAGTGAGTTGCACTGAAAAACTTAGAATATAAGAAACGCACAGTGTAGTACATAGTATATGAGTGAGTTGCACTGAAAAACTTAGAATTTAGAGAAACGCACAGTGTAGTACATAGTATATGAGTGAGTTGCACTGAAAAACTTAGAATTTAGAGAAACGCACAGTGTAGTACATATTATATGAGTGAGTTGCACTGAAAAACTTAGAATATAAGAAACGCACAGTGTAGTACATAGTATATGAGTGAGTTGCACTGAAAAACTTAGAATATAAGAAACGCACAGTGTAGTACATAGTATATGAGTGAGTTGCACTGAAAAACTTAGAATATAAGAAACGCACAGTGTAGTACATAGTATATGAGTGAGTTGCACTGAAAAACTTAGAATATAAGAAACGCACAGTGTAGTACATAGTATATGAGTGAGTTGCACTGAAAAACTTAGAATATAAGAAACGCATAGTGTAGTACATAGTATATGAGTGAGTTGCACTGAAAAACTTAGAATATAAGAAACGCACAGTGTAGTACATAGTATATGAGTGAGTTGCACTGAAAAACTTAGAATATAAGAAACGCACAGTGTAGTACATAGTATATGAGTGAGTTGCACTGAAAAACTTAGAATATAAGAAACGCACAGTGTATAGTATATGAGTGAGTTGCACTGAAAAACTTAGAATATAAGAAACGCACAGTGTAGTACATAGTATATGAGTGAGTTCCACTGAAAAACTTAGAATATAAGAAAGGCACAGTGTAGTACATAGTATATGAGTGAGTTGCACTGAAAAAATTAGAATTTACTGAAAAACCCGCATTACACGAAATGCACAGTGTAGTACATAGTATATGAGTGAGTTGCACTGAAAAACTTAGAATATAAGAAACGCACAGTGTAGTACATAGTATATGAGTGAGTTGCACTGAAAAACTTAGAATATAAGAAACGCACAGTGTAGTACATAGTATATGAGTGAGTTGCACTGAAAAACTTAGAATATAAGAAACGCACAGTGTAGTACATAGTATATGAGTGAGTTGCACTGAAAAACTTAGAATATAAGAAACGCACAGTGTAGTACATAGTATATGAGTGAGTTGCACTGAAAAACTTAGAATTTACTGAAAAACCCGCATTACACGAAATGCACAGTGTAGTACATAGTATATGAGTGAGTTGCACTGAAAAACTTAGAATATAAGAAACGCACAGTGTAGTACATAGTATATGAGTGAGTTGCACTGAAAAACTTAGAATATAAGAAACGCACAGTGTAGTACATAGTATATGAGTGAGTTGCACTGAAAAACTTAGAATATAAGAAACGCACAGTGTAGTACATAGTATATGAGTGAGTTGCACTGAAAAACTGAGAATATAAGAAACGCACAGTGTAGTACATAGTATATGAGTGAGTTGCACTGAAAAACTTAGAATATAAGAAACGCACAGTGTAGTACATAGTATATGAGTGAGTTGCACTGAAAAACTTAGAATATAAGAAACGCACAGTGTAGTACATAGTATATGAGTGAGTTGCACTGAAAAACTTAGAATATAAGAAACGCACAGTGTAGTACATAGTATATGAGTGAGTTGCACTGAAAAACTTAGAATATAAGAAACGCACAGTGTAGTACATAGTATATGAGTGAGTTGCACTGAAAAACTTAGAATATAAGAAACGCACAGTGTAGTACATAGTATATGAGTGAGTTGCACTGAAAAACTTAGAATTTAAGAAACGCACAGTGTTTTTCATATTATATGAGTGAGTTGCACTGAAAAACTTAGAATATAAGAAACGCACAGTGTAGTACATAGTATATGAGTGAGTTGCACTGAAAAACTTAGAATATAAGGAACGCACAGTGTAGTACATAGTATATGAGTGAGTTGCACTGAAAAACTTAGAATTTACTGAAAAATCCGCATTACACGAAATGCACAGTGTAGTACATAGTATATGAGTGAGTTGCACTGAAAAACTTAGAATATAAGAAACGCACAGTGTAGTGCATAGTATATGAGTGAGTTGCACTGAAAAACTTAGAATATAAGAAACGCACAGTGTAGTACATAGTATATGAGTGAGTTGCACTGAAAAACTTAAAATTTACTGAAAAACCCGCATTACACGAAATGCACAGTGTAGTACATAGTATATGAGTGAGTTGCACTGAAAAACTTAGAATATAAGAAACGCACAGTGTAGTACATAGTATATTAGTGAGTTGCACTGAAAAACTTAGAATATAAGAAACGCACAGTGTAGTACATAGTATATGAGTGAGTTGCACTGAAAAACTTAGAATATAAGAAACGCACAGTGTAGTACATAGTATATGAGTGAGTTGCACTGAAAAACTTAGAATTTAGAGAAACGCACAGTGTAGTACATAGTATATGAGTGAGTTGCACTGAAAAACTTAGAATTTAGAGAAACGCACAGTGTAGTACATACTATATGAGTGAGTTGCACTGAAAAACTTAGAATATAAGAAACGCACAGTGTAGTACATAGTATATGAGTGAGTTGCACTGAAAAACTTAGAATATAAGAAACGCACAGTGTAGTACATAGTATATGAGTGAGTTGCACTGAAAAACTTAGAATATAAGAAACGCACAGTGTAGTACATAGTATATGAGTGAGTTGCACTGAAAAACTTAGAATATAAGAAACGCACAGTGTAGTACATAGTATATGAGTGAGTTGCACTGAAAAACTTAGAATATAAGAAACGCATAGTGTAGTACATAGTATATGAGTGAGTTGCACTGAAAAACTTAGAATATAAGAAACGCACAGTGTAGTACATAGTATATGAGTGAGTTGCACTGAAAAACTTAGAATATAAGAAACGCACAGTGTAGTACATAGTATATGAGTGAGTTGCACTGAAAAACTTAGAATATAAGAAACGCACAGTGTATAGTATATGAGTGAGTTGCACTGAAAAACTTAGAATATAAGAAACGCACAGTGTAGTACATAGTATATGAGTGAGTTCCACTGAAAAACTTAGAATATAAGAAACGCACAGTGTAGTACATAGTATATGAGTGAGTTGCACTGAAAAAATTAGAATTTACTGAAAAACCCGCATTACACGAAATGCACAGTGTAGTACATAGTATATGAGTGAGTTGCACTGAAAAACTTAGAATATAAGAAACGCACAGTGTAGTACATAGTATATGAGTGAGTTGCACTGAAAAACTTAGAATATAAGAAACGCACAGTGTAGTACATAGTATATGAGTGAGTTGCACTGAAAAACATAGAATATAAGAAACGCACAGTGTAGTACATAGTATATGAGTGAGTTGCACTGAAAAACTTAGAATTTACTGAAAAACCCGCATTACACGAAATGCACAGTGTAGTACATAGTATATGAGTGAGTTGCACTGAAAAACTTAGAATATAAGAAACGCACAGTGTAGTACATAGTATATGAGTGAGTTGCACTGAAAAACTTAGAATATAAGAAACGCACAGTGTAGTACATAGTATATGAGTGAGTTGCACTGAAAAACTTAGAATATAAGAAACGCACAGTGTAGTACATAGTATATGAGTGAGTTGCACTGAAAAACTTAGAATATAAGAAACGCACAGTGTAGTACATAGTATATGAGTGAGTTGCACTGAAAAACTTAGAATATAAGAAACGCACAGTGTAGTACATAGTATATGAGTGAGTTGCACTGAAAAACTTAGAATATAAGAAACGCACAGTGTAGTACATAGTATATGAGTGAGTTGCACTGAAAAACTTAGAATATAAGAAACGCACAGTGTAGTACATAGTATATGAGTGAGTTGCACTGAAAAACTTAGAATATAAGAAACGCACAGTGTAGTACATAGTATATGAGTGAGTTGCACTGAAAAACTTAGAATATAAGAAACGCACAGTGTAGTACATAGTATATGAGTGAGTTGCACTGAAAAACTTAGAATATAAGAAACGCTCAGTGTAGTACATAGTATATGAGTGAGTTGCACTGAAAAACTTAGAATATAAGGAACGCACAGTGTAGTACATAGTATATGAGTGAGTTGCACTGAAAAACTTAGAATATAAGGAACGCACAGTGTAGTACATAGTATATGAGTGAGTTGCACTGAAAAACTTAGAATTTACTGAAAAATCCGCATTACACGAAATGCACAGTGTAGTACATAGTATATGAGTGAGTTGCACTGAAAAACTTAGAATATAAGAAACGCACAGTGTAGTGCATAGTATATGAGTGAGTTGCACTGAAAAACTTAGAATATAAGAAACGCACAGTGTAGTACATAGTATATGAGTGAGTTGCACTGAAAAACTTAGAATTTACTGAAAAACCCGCATTACACGAAATGCACAGTGTAGTACATAGTATATTAGTGAGTTGCACTGAAAAACTTAGAATATAAGAAACGCACAGTGTAGTACATAGTATATTAGTGAGTTGCACTGAAAAACTTAGAATATAAGAAACGCACAGTGTAGTACATAGTATATGAGTGAGTTGCACTGAAAAACTTAGAATATAAGAAACGCACAGTGTAGTACATAGTATATGAGTGAGTTGCACTGAAAAACTTAGAATTTAGAGAAACGCACAGTGTAGTACATAGTATATGAGTGAGTTGCACTGAAAAACTTATTATTTAGAGAAACGAACAGTGTAGTACATATTATATGAGTGAGTTGCACTGAAAAACTTAGAATATAAGAAACGCACAGTGTAGTACATAGTATATGAGTGAGTTGCACTGAAAAACTTAGAATATAAGAAACGCACAGTGTAGTACATAGTATATGAGTGAGTTGCACTGAAAAACTTAGAATATAAGAAACGCACAGTGTAGTACATAGTATATGAGTGAGTTGCACTGAAAAACTTAGAATATAAGAAACGCACAGTGTAGTACATAGTATATGAGTGAGTTGCACTGAAAAACTTAGAATATAAGAAACGCATAGTGTAGTACATAGTATATGAGTGAGTTGCACTGAAAAACTTAGAATATAAGAAACGCACAGTGTAGTACATAGTATATGAGTGAGTTGCACTGAAAAACTTAGAATATAAGAAACGCACAGTGTAGTACATAGTATATGAGTGAGTTGCACTGAAAAACTTAGAATATAAGAAACGCACAGTGTATAGTATATGAGTGAGTTGCACTGAAAAACTTAGAATATAAGAAACGCACAGTGTAGTACATAGTATATGAGTGAGTTGCACTGAAAAACTTAGAATTTACTGAAAAACCCGCATTACACGAAATGCACAGTGTAGTACATAGTATATGAGTGAGTTGCACTGAAAAACTTAGAATATAAGAAACGCACAGTGTAGTACATAGTATATGAGTGAGTTGCACTGAAAAACTTAAAATATAAGAAACGCACAGTGTAGTACATAGTATATGAGTGAGTTGCACTGAAAAACTTAGAATATAAGAAACGCACAGTGTAGTACATAGTATATGAGTGAGTTGCACTGAAAAACTTAGAATATAAGAAACGCACAGTGTAGTACATAGTATATGAGTGAGTTGCACTGAAAAACTGAGAATATAAGAAACGCACAGTGTAGTACATAGTATATGAGTGAGTTGCACTGAAAAACTTAGAATATAAGAAACGCACAGTGTAGTACATAGTATATGAGTGAGTTGCACTGAAAAACTTAGAATATAAGAAACGCACAGTGTAGTACATAGTATATGAGTGAGTTGCACTGAAAAACTTAGAATATAAGAAACGCACAGTGTAGTACATAGTATATGAGTGAGTTGCACTGAAAAACTTAGAATATAAGAAACGCACAGTGTAGTACATAGTATATGAGTGAGTTGCACTGAAAAACTTAGAATATAAGAAACGCACAGTGTAGTACATAGTATATGAGTGAGTTGCACTGAAAAACTTAGAATTTAAGAAACGCACAGTGTTTTTCATATTATATGAGTGAGTTGCACTGAAAAACCTAGAATATAAGAAACGCACAGTGTAGTACATAGTATATGAGTGAGTTGCACTGAAAAACTTAGAATATAAGGAACGCACAGTGTAGTACATAGTATATGAGTGAGTTGCACTGAAAAACTTAGAATTTACTGAAAAATCCGCATTACACGAAATGCACAGTGTAGTACATAGTATATGAGTGAGTTGCACTGAAAAACTTAGAATATAAGAAACGCACAGTGTAGTACATAGCATATGAGTGAGTTGCACTGAAAAACTTAGAATATAAGAAACGCACAGTGTAGTACATAGTATATGAGTGAGTTGCACTGAAAAACTTAGAATATAAGAAACGCACAGTGTAGTACATAGTATATGAGTGAGTTGCACTGAAAAACTAAGAATTTAAGAAACGCACAGTGTAGTACATAGTATATGAGTGAGTTGCACTGTAAAACTTAGAATATAAGAAACGCACAGTGTAGTACATAGTATATGAGTGTGTTGCACTGAAAAACTTAGAATATAAGAAACGCACAGTGTAGTACATAGTATATGAGTGAGTTGCACTGAAAAACTTAGAATATAAGAAACGCACAGTGTAGTACATAGTATATGAGTGAGTTGCACTGAAAAACTTAGAATATAAGAAACGCACAGTGTAGTACATAGTATATGAGTGAGTTGCACTGAAACACTTAGTATATAAGAAACGCACAGTGTAGTACATAGTATATGAGTGAGTTGACTGAAAAACTTAGAATTTAAGAAACGCACAGTGTAGTACATAGTATATGAGTGAGTTGCACTGAAAAACTTAGAATATAAGAAACGCACAGTGTAGTACATAGTATATGAGTGAGTTGCACTGAAAAACTTAGAATATAAGAAACGCACAGTGTAGTACATAGTATATGAGTGAGTTGCACTGAAAAACTTAGAATATAAGAAACGCACAGTGTAGTACATAGTATATGAATGAGTTGCACTGAAAAACTTAGAATATAAAAAACGCACAGTGTAGTACATAGTATATGAGTGAGTTGCACTGAAAAACTTAGAATATAAGAAACGCACAGTGTAGTACATAGTATATGAGTGAGTTGCACTGAAAAACTTAGAATATAAGAAACGCACAGTGTAATACATAGTATATGAGTGAGATGCACTGAAAAACTTAGAATTTAAGAAACGCACAGTGTAGTACATAGTATATGAGTGAGTTGCACTGTAAAACTTAGAATATAAGAAACGCACAGTGTAGTACATAGTATATGAGTGAGTTGCACTGAAAAACTTAGAATATAAGAAACGCACAGTGTAGTACATAGTATATGAGTGAGTTGCACTCAAAAACTTAGAATATAAGAAACGCACAGTGTAGTACATAGTATATGAGTGAGTTGCACTGAAAAACTTAGAATATAAGAAACGCACAGTGTAGTACATAGTATATGAGTGAGTTGCACTGAAAAACTTAGAATTTAAGAAACGCACAGTGTAGTACATAGTATATGAGTGAGTTGCACTGAAAAACTTGAATTTACTGAAAAACCCGCATTACACGAAATGCACATTGTAGTACATAGTATATGAGTGAGTTGCACTGAAAAACTTAGAATATAAGAAACGCACAGTGTAGTACATAGTATATGAGTGAGTTGCACTGAAAAACTTAGAATATAAGAAACGCACAGTGTAGTAAGTAGTATATGAGTGAGTTGCACTGAAAAACTTAGAATATAAGAAACGCACAGTGTAGTACAAAGTATATGAGTGAGTTGCACTGAAAAACTTAGAATGTAAGAAACGCACAGTGTAGTACATAGTAATTGAGTGAGTTGCACTGAAAAACTTAGAATATAAGAAACGCACAGTGTAGTACATAGTATATGAGTGAGTTGCACTGAAAAACTTAGAATATAAGAAACGCACAGTGTAGTGCATAGTATATGAGTGAGTTGCACTGAAAAACTTAGAATATAAGAAACGCACAGTGTAGTGCATAGTATATGAGTGAGTTGCACTGAAAATCTTAGAATATAAGAAACGCACAGTATAGTACATAGTATATGAATGAATTGCACTGAAAAACTTAGAATTTACTGAAAAACCCGCATTACACGAAATGCACAGTGTAGTACATAGTATATGAGTGAGTTGCACTGAAAAACTTAGAATATAAGAAACGCACAGTGTAGTGCATAGTATATGAGTGAGTTGCACTGAAAAACTTAGAATATAAGAAACGCACAGTGTAGTACATAGTATATGAGTGAGTTGCACTGAAAAACTTAGAATTTACTGAAAAACCCGCATTACACGAAATGCACAGTGTAGTACATAGTATATGAGTGAGTTGCACTGAAAAACTTAGAATATAAGAAACGCACAGTGTAGTACATAGTATATTAGTGAGTTGCACTGAAAAACTTAGAATATAAGAAACGCACAGTGTAGTACATAGTATATGAGTGAGTTGCACTGAAAAACTTAGAATATAAGAAACGCACAGTGTAGTACATAGTATATGAGTGAGTTGCACTGAAAAACTTAGAATTTAGAGAAACGCACAGTGTAGTACATAGTATATGAGTGAGTTGCACTGAAAAACTTAGAATATAAGAAACGCATAGTGTAGTACATAGTATATGAGTGAGTTGCACTGAAAAACTTAGAATATAAGAAACGCACAGTGTAGTACATAGTATATGAGTGAGTTGCACTGAAAAACTTAGAATATAAGAAACGCACAGTGTAGTACATAGTATATGAGTGAGTTGCACTGAAAAACTTAGAATATAAGAAACGCACAGTGTAGTACATAGTATATGAGTGAGTTGCACTGAAAAACTTAGAATATAAGAAACGCACAGTGTAGTACATAGTATATGAGTGAGTTCCACTGAAAAACTTAGAATATAAGAAACGCACAGTGTAGTACATAGTATATGAGTGAGTTGCACTGAAAAACTTAGAATTTACTGAAAAACCCGCATTACACGAAATGCACAGTGTAGTACATAGTATATGAGTGAGTTGCACTGAAAAACTTAGAATATAAGAAACGCACAGTGTAGTACATAGTATATGAGTGAGTTGCACTGAAAAACTTAGAATATAAGAAACGCACAGTGTAGTACATAGTATATGAGTGAGTTGCACTGAAAAACTTAGAATATAAGAAACGCACAGTGTAGTACATAGTATATGAGTGAGTTGCACTGAAAAACTTAGAATATAAGAAACGCACAGTGTAGTACATAGTATATGAGTGAGTTGCACTGAAAAACTTAGAATTTACTGAAAAACCCGCATTACACGAAATGCACAGTGTAGTACATAGTATATGAGTGAGTTGCACTGAAAAACTTAGAATATAAGAAACGCACAGTGTAGTACATAGTATATGAGTGAGTTGCACTGAAAAACTTAGAATATAAGAAACGCACAGTGTAGTACATAGTATATGAGTGAGTTGCACTGAAAAACTTAGAATATAAGAAACGCACAGTGTAGTACATAGTATATGAGTGAGTTGCACTGAAAAACTTAGAATATAAGAAACGCACAGTGTAGTACATAGTATATGAGTGAGTTGCACTGAAAAACTTAGAATATAAGAAACGCACAGTGTAGTACATAGTATATGAGTGAGTTGCACTGAAAAACTTAGAATATAAGAAACGCACAGTGTAGTACATAGTATATGAGTGAGTTGCACTGAAAAACTTAGAATATAAGAAACGCACAGTGTAGTACATAGTATATGAGTGAGTTGCACTGAAAAACTTAGAATTTACTGAAAAACCGGCATTACACGAAATGCACAGTGTAGTACATAGTATATGAGTGAGTTGCACTGAAAAACTTAGAATATAAGAAACGCACAGTGTAGTACATAGTATATGAGTGAGTTGCACTGAAAAACTTAGAATATAAGAAACGCACAGTGTAGTACATAGTATATGAGTGAGTTGCACTGAAAAACTTAGAATTTAGAGAAACGCACAGTGTAGTACATAGTATATGAGTGAGTTGCACTGAAAAACTTAGAATTTAGAGAAACGCACAGTGTAGTACATAGTATATGAGTGAGTTGCACTGAAAAACTTAGAATATAAGAAACGCACAGTGTAGTACATAGTATATGAGTGAGTTGCACTGAAAAACTTAGAATATAAGAAACGCACAGTGTAGTACATAGTATATGAGTGAGTTGCACTGAAAAACGTAGAATATAAGAAACGCACAGTGTAGTACATAGTATATGAGTGAGTTGCACTGAAAAACTTAGAATTTAAGAAACGCACAGTGTAGTACATAGTATATGAGTGAGTTGCACTGAAAAACTTAGAATTTAAGAAACGTACAGTGTAGTATATAGTATATGAGTGAGTTGCACTGAAAAACTTAGAATATAAGAAACGCACAGTGTAGTACATAGTATATGAGTGAGTTGCACTGAAAAACTTAGAATATAAGAAACGCACAGTGTAGTACATAGTATATGAGTGAGTTGCACTGAAAAACTTAGAATATAAGAAACGCACAGTGTAATACATAGTATATGAGTGAGATGCACTGAAACACTTAGAATTTAAGAAACGCACAGTGTAGTACATAGTATATGAGTGAGTTGCACTGAAAAACTTAGAATATAAGAAACGCACAGTGTAGTACATAGTATATGAGTGAGTTGCACTGAAAAACTTAGAATATAAGAAACGCACAATGTAGTACATAGTATATGAGTGAGTTGCACTGAAAAACTTAGAATTTAAGAAACGCACAGTGTAGTACATAGTATATGAGTGAGTTGCACTGAAAAACTTAGAATATAAGAAACTCACAGTGTAGTACATAGTATATGAGTGAGTTGCACTGAAAAACTTAGAATATAAGAAACGCACAGTGTAGTACATAGTATATGAGTGAGTTGCACTGAAAAACTTAGAATATAAGAAACGCACAGTGTAGTACATAGTATATGAGTGAGTTGCACTGAAAAACTTAGAATATAAGAAACGCACAGTGTAGTACATAGTATATGAGTGAGTTGCACTGAAAAACTTAGAATATAGGAAACGCACAGTGTAGTACATAGTATATGAGTGAGTTGCACTGAAAAACTTAGAATATAAGAAACGCACAGTGTAGTACATAGTATATGAGTGAGTTGCACTGAAAAACTTAGAATTTACTGAAAAACCCGCATTACACGAAATGCACAGTGTAGTACATAGTATATGAGTGAGTTGCACTGAAAAACTTAGAATATAAGAAACGCACAGTGTAGTACATAGTATATGAGTGAGTTGCACTGAAAAACTTAGAATATAAGAAACGCACAGTGTAGTACATAGTATATGAGTGAGTTGCACTGAAAAACTTAGAATATAAGAAACGCACAGTGTAGTACATAGTATATGAGTGAGTTGCACTGAAAAACTTAGAATATAAGAAACGCACAGTGTAGTACATAGTATATGAGTGAGTTGCACTGAAAAACTTAGAATATAAGAAACGCACAGTGTAGTACATTGTATATGAGTGAGTTGCACTGAAAAACTTAGAATTTAAGAAACGCACAGTGTAGTACATAGTATATGAGTGAGTTGCACTGAAAAACTTAGAATATAAGAAACGCACAGTGTAGTACATAGTATATGAGTGAGTTGCACTGAAAAACTTAGAATATAAGAAACGCACAGTGTAGTACATAGTATATGAGTGAGTTGCACTGAAAAACTTAGAATTTACTGAAAAACCCGCATTACACGAAATTCACAGTGTAGTACATAGTATATGAGTGAGTTGCACTGAAAAACTTAGAATATAAGAAACGCACAGTGTAGTACATAGTATATGAGTGAGTTGCACTGAAAAACTTAGAATATAAGAAACGCACAGTGTAGTACATAGTATATGAGTGAGTTGCACTGAAAAACTTAGAATTTAGAGAAACGCACAGTGTAGTACATAGTATATGAGTGAGTTGCACTGAAAAACTTAGAATTTAGAGAAACGCACAGTGTAGTACATAGTATATGAGTGAGTTGCACTGAAAAACTTAGAATATAAGAAACGCACAGTGTAGTACATAGTATATGAGTGAGTTGCACTGAAAAACTTAGAATATAAGAAACGCACAGTGTAGTACATAGTATATGAGTGAGTTGCACTGAAAAACGTAGAATATAAGAAACGCACAGTGTAGTACATAGTATATGAGTGAGTTGCACTGAAAAACTTAGAATTTAAGAAACGCACAGTGTAGTACATAGTATATGAGTGAGTTGCACTGAAAAACTTAGAATTTAAGAAACGTACAGTGTAGTATATAGTATATGAGTGAGTTGCACTGAAAAACTTAGAATATAAGAAACGCACAGTGTAGTACATAGTATATGAGTGAGTTGCACTGAAAAACTTAGAATATAAGAAACGCACAGTGTAGTACATAGTATATGAGTGAGTTGCACTGAAAAACTTAGAATATAAGAAACGCACAGTGTAGTACATAGTATATGAGTGAGTTGCACTGAAAAACTTAGAATTTAAGAAACGCACAGTGTAGTACATAGTATATGAGTGAGTTGCACTGAAAAACTTAGAATATAAGAAACGCACAGTGTAGTACATAGTATATGAGTGAGTTGCACTGAAAAACTTAGAATATAAGAAACGCACAATGTAGTACATAGTATATGAGTGAGTTGCACTGAAAAACTTAGAATTTAAGAAACGCACAGTGTAGTACATAGTATATGAGTGAGTTGCACTGAAAAACTTAGAATATAAGAAACTCACAGTGTAGTACATAGTATATGAGTGAGTTGCACTGAAAAACTTAGAATATAAGAAACGCACAGTGTAGTACATAGTATATGAGTGAGTTGCACTGAAAAACTTAGAATATAAGAAACGCACAGTGTAGTACATAGTATATGAGTGAGTTGCACTGAAAAACTTAGAATATAAGAAACGCACAGTGTAGTACATAGTATATGAGTGAGTTGCACTGAAAAACTTAGAATATAGGAAACGCACAGTGTAGTACATAGTATATGAGTGAGTTGCACTGAAAAACTTAGAATATAAGAAACGCACAGTGTAGTACATAGTATATGAGTGAGTTGCACTGAAAAACTTAGAATTTACTGAAAAACCCGCATTACACGAAATGCACAGTGTAGTACATAGTATATGAGTGAGTTGCACTGAAAAACTTAGAATATAAGAAACGCACAGTGTAGTACATAGTATATGAGTGAGTTGCACTGAAAAACTTAGAATATAAGAAACGCACAGTGTAGTACATAGTATATGAGTGAGTTGCACTGAAAAACTTAGAATATAAGAAACGCACAGTGTAGTACATAGTATATGAGTGAGTTGCACTGAAAAACTTAGAATATAAGAAACGCACAGTGTAGTACATAGTATATGAGTGAGTTGCACTGAAAAACTTAGAATATAAGAAACGCACAGTGTAGTACATTGTATATGAGTGAGTTGCACTGAAAAACTTAGAATTTAAGAAACGCACAGTGTAGTACATAGTATATGAGTGAGTTGCACTGAAAAACTTAGAATATAAGAAACGCACAGTGTAGTACATAGTATATGAGTGAGTTGCACTGAAAAACTTAGAATATAAGAAACGCACAGTGTAGTACATAGTATATGAGTGAGTTGCACTGAAAAACTTAGAATTTACTGAAAAACCCGCATTACACGAAATTCACAGTGTAGTACATAGTATATGAGTGAGTTGCACTGAAAAACTTAGAATATAAGAAACGCACAGTGTAGTACATAGTATATGAGTGAGTTGCACTGAAAAACTTAGAATATAAGAAACGCACAGTGTAGTACATAGTATATGAGTGAGTTGCACTGAAAAACTTAGAATATAAGAAACGCACAGTGTAGTACATAGTATATGAGTGAGTTGCACTGAAAAACTTAGAATATAAAAAAACGCACAGTGTAGTACATAGTATATGAGTGAGTTGCACTGAAAAACTTAGAATATAAGAAACGCACAGTGTAGTACATAGTATATGAGTGAGTTGCACTGAAAAACTTAGAATATAAGAAACGCACAGTGTAGTACATTGTATATGAGTGAGTTGCACTGAAACACTTAGAATATAAGAAACGCACAGTGTAGTACATAGTATATGAGTGAGTTGCACGGAAAAACTTAGAATATAAGAAACGCACAGTGTAGTACATCGTATATGAGTGAGTTGCACTGAAACACTTAGCATATAAGAAACGCACAGTGTAGTACATAGTATATGAGTGAGTTGCACTGAAACACTAAGAATTTAAGAAACGCACAGTGTAGTACATAGTATATGAGTGAGTTGCAATGAAAAACTTAGAATATAAGAAACGCACAGTGTAGTACATAGTATATGAGTGAGTTGCACTGAAAAACTTAGAATATAAGAAACGCACAGTGTAGTACATAGTATATGAGTGAGTTGCACTGAAAAACTTAGAATATAAGAAACGCACAGTGTAATACATAGTATATGAGTGAGATGCACTGAAAAACTTAGAATTTAAGAAACGCACAGTGTAGTACATAGTATATGAGTGAGTTGCACTGTAAAACTTAGAATATAAGAAACGCACAGTGTAGTACATAGTATATGAGTGTGTTGCACTGAAAAACTTAGAATATAAGAAACGCACAGTGTAGTACATAGTATATGAGTGAGTTGCACTGAAAAACTTAGAATATAAGAAACGCACAGTGGAGTACATAGTATATGAGTGAGTTGCACTGAAAAACTTAGAATATAAGAAACGCACAGTGTAGTACATAGTATATGAGTGAGTTGCACTGAAAAACTTAGAATATAAGAAACGCACAGTGTAGTACATAGTATATGAGTGAGTTGCACTGAAAAACTTAGAATATAAGAAACGCACAGTGTAGTACATAGTATATGAGTGAGTTGCACTGAAAAACTTAGAATATAAGAAACGCACAGTGTAGTACATAGTATATGAGTGAGTTGCACTGAAAAACTTAGAATATAAGAAACGCACAGTGTAGTACATAGTATATGAGTGAGTTGCACTGAAAAACTTAGAATATAAGAAACGCACAGTGTAGTACATTGTATATGAGTGAGTTGCACTGAAAAACTTAGAATATAAGAAACGCACAGTGTAGTACATAGTATATGAGTGAGTTGCACTGAAAAACTTAGAATTTACTGAAAAACCCGCATTACACGAAATTCACAGTGTAGTACATAGTATATGAGTGAGTTGCACTGAAAAAGTTAGAATATAAGAAACGCACAGTGTAGTACATAGTATATGAGTGAGTTGCACTGAAAAACTTAGAATATAAGAAACGCACAGTTTAGTACATAGTATATGAGTGAGTTGCACTGAAAAACTTAGAATATAAGAAACGCACAGTGTAGTACATAGTATATGAGTGAGTTGCACTGAAAAACTTAGAATATAAGAAACGCACAGTGTAGTACATAGTATATGAGTGAGTTGCACTGAAAAACTTAGAATATAAGAAACGCACAGTGTAGTACATAGTATATGAGTGAGTTGCACTGAAAAACTTAGAATATAAGAAACGCACAGTGTAGTACATTGTATATGAGTGAGTTGCACTGAAAAACTTAGAATTTAAGAAACGCACAGTGTAGTACATAGTATATGAGTGAGTTGCACGGAAAACTTAGAATATGAGAAACGCACAGTGTAGTACATAGTATATGAGTGAGTTGCACTGAAACACTTAGAATATAAGAAACGCACAGTGTAGTACATAGTATATGAGTGAGTTGCACTGAAAAACTAAGAATTTAAGAAACGCACAGTGTAGTACATAGTATATGAGTGAGTTGCACTGAAAAACTTAGAATATAAGAAACGCACAGTGTAGTACATAGTATATGAGTGAGTTGCACTGAAAAACTTAGAATATAAGAAACGCACAGTGTAGTACATAGTATATGAGTGAGTTGCACTGAAAAACTTAGAATATAAGAAACGCACAGTGTAATACATAGTATATGAGTGAGATGCACTGAAAAACTTAGAATTTAAGAAACGCACAGTGTAGTACATAGTATATGAGTGAGTTGCACTGTAAAACTTAGAATATAAGAAACGCACAGTGTAGTACATAGTATATGAGTGTGTTGCACTGAAAAACTTAGAATATAAGAAACGCACAGTGTAGTACATAGTATATGAGTGAGTTGCACTGAAAAACTTAGAATATAAGAAACGCACAGTGTAGTACATAGTATATGAGTGAGTTGCACTGAAAAACTTAGAATATAAGAAACGCACAGTGTAGTACATAGTATATGAGTGAGTTGCACTGTAACACTTAGAATATAAGAAACGCACAGTGTAGTACATAGTATATGAGTGAGTTGCACTGAAAAACTTAGAATTTAAGAAACGCACAGTGTAGTACATAGTATATGAGTGAGTTGCACTGAAAAACTTAGAATATAAGAAACGCACAGTGTAGTACATAGTATATGAGTGAGTTGCACTGAAAAACTTAGAATATAAGAAACGCACAGTGTAGTACATAGTATATGAGTGAGTTGCACTGAAAAACTTAGAATATAAGGAACACACAGTGTAGTACATAGTATATGAGTGAGTTGCACTGAAAAACTTAGAATTTACTGAAAAATCCGCATTACACGAAATGCACAGTGTAGTACATAGTATATGAGTGAGTTGCACTGAAAAACTTAGAATATAAGAAACGCACAGTGTAGTACATAGCATATGAGTGAGTTGCACTGAAAAACTTAGAATATAAGAAACGCACAGTGTAGTACATAGTATATGAGTGAGTTGCACTGAAAAACTTAGAATATAAGAAACGCACAGTGTAGTACATAGTATATGAGTGAGTTGCACTGAAAAACTAAGAATTTAAGAAACGCACAGTGTAGTACATAGTATATGAGTGAGTTGCACTGTAAAACTTAGAATATAAGAAACGCACAGTGTAGTACATAGTATATGAGTGTGTTGCACTGAAAAACTTAGAATATAAGAAACGCACAGTGTAGTACATAGTATATGAGTGAGTTGCACTGAAAAACTTAGAATATAAGAAACGCACAGTGTAGTACATAGTATATGAGTGAGTTGCACTGAAAAACTTAGAATATAAGAAACGCACAGTGTAGTACATAGTATATGAGTGAGTTGCACTGAAACACTTAGAATATAAGAAACGCACAGTGTAGTACATAGTATATGAGTGAGTTGCACTGAAAAACTTAGAATTTAAGAAACGCACAGTGTAGTACATAGTATATGAGTGAGTTGCACTGAAAAACTTAGAATATAAGAAACGCACAGTGTAGTACATAGTATATGAGTGAGTTGCACTGAAAAACTTAGAATATAAGAAACGCACAGTGTAGTACATAGTATATGAATGAGTTGCACTGAAAAACTTAGAATATAAAAAACGCACAGTGTAGTACATAGTATATGAGTGAGTTGCACTGAAAAACTTAGAATATAAGAAACGCACAGTGTAGTACATAGTATATGAGTGAGTTGCACTGAAAAACTTAGAATATAAGAAACGCACAGTGTAATACATAGTATATGAGTGAGATGCACTGAAAAACTTAGAATTTAAGAAACGCACAGTGTAGTACATAGTATATGAGTGAGTTGCACTGTAAAACTTAGAATATAAGAAACGCACAGTGTAGTACATAGTATATGAGTGAGTTGCACTGAAAAACTTAGAATATAAGAAACGCACAGTGTAGTACATAGTATATGAGTGAGTTGCACTGAAAAACTTAGAATATAAGAAACACACAGTGTAGTACATAGTATATGAGTGAGTTGCACTGAAAAACTTAGAATTTAAGAAACGCACAGTGTAGTACATAGTATATGAGTGAGTTGCACTGAAAAACTTGAATTTACTGAAAAACCCGCATTACACGAAATGCACAGTGTAGTACATAGTATATGAGTGAGTTGCACTGAAAAACTTAGAATATAAGAAACGCACAGTGTAGTACATAGTATATGAGTGAGTTGCACTGAAAAACTTAGAATATAAGAAACGCACAGTGTAGTAAGTAGTATATGAGTGAGTTGCACTGAAAAACTTAGAATATAAGAAACGCACAGTGTAGTACAAAGTATATGAGTGAGTTGCACTGAAAAACTTAGAATGTAAGAAACGCACAGTGTAGTACATAGTATATGAGTGAGTTGCACTGAAAAACTTAGAATATAAGAAACGCACAGTGTAGTACATAGTATATGAGTGAGTTGCACTGAAAAACTTAGAATATAAGAAACGCACAGTGTAGTGCATAGTATATGAGTGAGTTGCACTGAAAAACTTAGAATATAAGAAACGCACAGTGTAGTGCATAGTATATGAGTGAGTTGCACTGAAAAACTTAGAATATAAGAAACGCACAGTATAGTACATAGTATATGAATGAATTGCACTGAAAAACTTAGAATTTACTGAAAAACCCGCATTACACGAAATGCACAGTGTAGTACATAGTATATGAGTGAGTTGCACTGAAAAACTTAGAATATAAGAAACGCACAGTGTAGTGCATAGTATATGAGTGAGTTGCACTGAAAAACTTAGAATATAAGAAACGCACAGTGTAGTACATAGTATATGAGTGAGTTGCACTGAAAAACTTAGAATTTACTGAAAAACCCGCATTACACGAAATGCACAGTGTAGTACATAGTATATGAGTGAGTTGCACTGAAAAACTTAGAATATAAGAAACGCACAGTGTAGTACATAGTATATGAGTGAGTTGCACTGAAAAACTTAGAATATAAGAAACGCACAGTGTAGTACATAGTATATGAGTGAGTTGCACTGAAAAACTTAGAATATAAGAAACGCACAGTGTAGTACATAGTATATGAGTGAGTTGCACTGAAAAACTTAGATTATAAGAAACGCACAGTGTAGTACATAGTATATGAGTGAGTTGCACTGAAAAACTTAGAATATAAAAAACGCACAGTGTAGTACATAGTATATGAGTGAGTTGCACTGAAAAACTTAGAATATAAGAAACGCACAGTGTAGTACATAGTATATGAGTGAGTTGCACTGAAAAACTTAGAATATAAGAAACGCACAGTGTAGTACATAGTATATGAGTGAGTTGCACTGAAAAAATTAGAATATAAGAAACGCACAGTGTAGTACATAGTATATGAGTGAGTTGCACTCAAAAACTTAGAATATAAGAAACGCACAGTGTAGTACATAGTATATGAGTGAGTTGCACTGAAAAACTTAGAATATAAGAAACGCACAGTGTAGTACATAGTATATGAGTGAGTTGCACTGAAAAACTTAGAATATAAGAAACGCACAGTGTAGTACATAGTATATGAGTGAGTTGCACTGAAAAACTTGAATTTACTGAAAAACCCGCATTACACGAAATGCACAGTGTAGTACATGGTATATGAGTGAGTTGCACTCAAAAACTTAGAATATAAGAAACGCACAGTGTAGTACATAGTATATGAGTGAGTTGCACTGAAAAACTTAGAATATAAGAAACGCACAGTGTAGTAAGTAGTATATGAGTGAGTTGCACTGAAAAACTTAGAATATAAGAAACGCACAGTGTAGTACATAGTATATGAGTGAGTTGCACTGAAAAACTTAGAATATAAGAAACGCACAGTGTAGTACATAGTATATGAGTGAGTTGCATTGAAAAACTTAGAATATAAGAAACGCACAGTGTAGTGCATAGTATATGAGTGAGTTGCACTGAAAAACTTAGAATATAAGAAACGCACAGTATAGTACATAGTATATGAATGAGTTGCACTGAAAAACTTAGAATTTACTGAAAAACCCGCATTACACGAAATGCACAGTGTAGTACATAGTATATGAGTGAGTTGCACTGAAAAACTTAGAATATAAGAAACGCACAGTGTAGTACATAGTATATGAGTGAGTTGCACTGAAAAACTTAGAATATAAGAAACGCACAGTGTAGTACATAGTATATGAGTGTGTTGCACTGAAAAACTTAGAATATAAGAAACGCACAGTGTAGTACATAGTATATGAGTGAGTTGCACTGAAAAACTTAGAATATAAGAAACGCAAAGTGTAGTACATAGTATATGAGTGAGTTGCACTGAAAAACTTAGAATTTAAGAAACGCACAGTGTAGTACATAGTATATGAGTGAGTTGCACTGAAAAACTTAGAATATAAGAAACGCACAGTGTAGTACATAGTATATGAGTGAGTTGCACTGAAAAACTTAGAATATAAGAAACGCACAGTGTAGTACATAGTATATGAGTGAGTTGCACTGAAAAACTTAGAATATAAGAAACGCACAGTGTAGTACATAGTATATGAGTGAGTTGCACTGAAAAACTTAGAATATAAGAAACGCACAGTGTAGTACATATTATATGAGTGAGTTGCACTGAAAAACTTAGAATATAAGAAACGCACAGTGTAGTACATAGTATATGAGTGAGTTGCACTGAAAAACTTAGAATATAAGAAACGCACAGTGTAGTACATAGTATATGAGTGAGTTGCACTGAAAAACTTAGAATGTAAAAAACGCACAGTGTAGTACATAGTATATGAGTGAGTTGCACTGAAAAACTTAGAATATAAGAAACGCACAGTGTAGTACATAGTATATGAGTGAGTTGCGATGAAAAACTTAGAATATAAGAAACGCACAGTGTAGTACATAGTTATGAGTGAGTTGCACTGAAAAACTTAGAATATAAGAAACGCAAAGTGTAGTACATAGTATATGAGTTGCACTGAAAAACTTAGAATATAAGAAACGCACAGTGTAATACATAGTATATGAGTGAGATGCACTGAAAAACTTAGAATTTAAGAAACGCACAGTGTAGTACATAGTATATGAGTGAGTTGCACTGTAAAACTTAGAATATAAGAAACGCACAGTGTAGTACATAGTATATGAGTGAGTTGCACTGAAAAACTTAGAATATAAGAAACGCACAGTGTAGTACATAGTATATGAGTGAGTTGCACTCAAAAACTTAGAATTTACTGAAAAACCCGCATTACACGAAATGCACAGTGTAGTACATAGTATATGAGTGAGTTGCACTCAAAAACTTAGAATATAAGAAACGCACAGTGTAGTAAGTAGTATATGAGTGAGTTGCACTGAAAAACTTAGAATATAAGAAACGCACAGTGTAGTACAAAGTATATGAGTGAGTTGCACTGAAAAACTTAGAATGTAAGAAACGCACAGTGTAGTACATAGTATATGAGTGAGTTGCACTGAAAAACTTAGAATATAAGAAACGCACAGTGTAGTACATAGTATATGAGTGAGTTGCACTGAAAAACTTAGAATATAAGAAACGCACAGTGTAGTACATAGTATATGAGTGAGTTGCATTGAAAAACTTAGAATATAAGAAACGCACAGTGTAGTGCATAGTATATGAGTGAGTTGCACTGAAAAACTTAGAATATAAGAAACGCACAGTATAGTACATAGTATATGAATGAGTTGCACTGAAAAACTTAGAATTTACTGAAAAACCCGCATTACACGAAATGCACAGTGTAGTACATAGTATATGAGTGAGTTGCACTGAAAAACTTAGAATATAAGAAACGCACAGTGTAGTGCATAGTATATGAGTGAGTTGCACTGAAAAACTTAGAATATAAGAAACGCACAGTGTAGTACATAGTATATGAGTGAGTTGCACTGAAAAACTTAGAATTTACTGAAAAACCCGCATTACACGAAATGCACAGTGTAGTACATAGTATATGAGTGAGTTGCACTGAAAAACTTAGAATATAAGAAACGCACAGTGTAGTACATAGTATATGAGTGAGTTGCACTGAAAAACTTAGAATGTAAGAAACGCACAGTGTAGTACATAGTATATGAGTGAGTTGCACTGAAAAACTTAGAATATAAGAAACGCACAGTGTAGTACATAGTATATGAGTGAGTTGCACTGAAAAACTTAGAATATAAGAAACGCACAGTGTAGTACATAGTATATGAATGAGTTGCACTGAAAAACTTAGAATATAAAAAACGCACAGTGTAGTACATAGTATATGAGTGAGTTGCACTGAAAAACTTAGAATATAAGAAACGCACAGTGTAGTACATAGTATATGAGTGAGTTGCACTGAAAAACTTAGAATATAAGAAACGCACAGTGTAATACATAGTATATGAGTGAGTTGCACTGAAAAACTTAGAATTTACTGAAAAACCCGCATTACACGAAATGCACAGTGTAGTACATAGTATATGAGTGAGTTGCACTGAAAAACTTAGAATATAAGAAACGCACAGTGTAGTACATAGTATATGAGTGAGTTGCACTGAAAAACTTAGAATATAAGAAACGCACAGTGTAGTACATAGTATATGAGTGAGTTGCACTGAAAAACTTAGAATATAAGAAACGCAGAGTGTAGTACATAGTATATGAGTGAGTTGCACTGAAAAACTTAGAATATAAAAAACGCACAGTGTAGTACATAGTATATGAGTGAGTTGCACTGAAAAACTTAGAATATAAGAAACGCACAGTGTAGTACATAGTATATGAGTGAGTTGCACTGAAAAACTTAGAATATAAGAAACGCACAGTGTAATACATAGTATATGAGTGAGATGCACTGAAAAACTTAGAATTTAAGAAACGCACAGTGTAGTACATAGTATATGAGTGAGTTGCACTGTAAAACTTAGAATATAAGAAACGCACAGTGTAGTACATAATATATGAGTGAGTTGCACTGAAAAACTTAGAATATAAGAAACGCACAGTGTAGTACATAGTATATGAGTGAGTTGCACTGAAAAATTTAGAATATAAGAAACGCACAGTGTAGTACATAGTATATGAGTGAGTTGCACTCAAAAACTTAGAATATAAGAAACGCACAGTGTAGTACATAGTATATGAGTGAGTTGCACTGAAAAACTTAGAATATAAGCAACGCACAGTGTAGTACATAGTATATGAGTGAGTTGCACTGAAAAACATAGAATATAAGAAACGCAAAGTGTAGTACATAGTATATGATTGAGTTGCACTGAAAAACTTAGAATTTAAGAAACGCACAGTGTAGTACATAGTATATGAGTGAATTGCACTGAAAAACTTAGAATATAAGAAACGCACAGTGTAGTACATAGTATATGAGTGAGTTGCACTGAAAAACTTAGAATATAAGAAACGCACAGTGTAGTACATAGTATATGAGTGAGTTGCACTGAAAAACTTAGAATATAAGAAACGCACAGTGTAGTACATAGTATATGAGTGAGTTGCACTGAAAAACTTAGAATATAAGAAACGCACAGTGTAGTACATATTATATGAGTGAGTTGCACTGAAAAACTTAGAATATAAGAAACGCACAGTGTAGTACATAGTATATGAGTGAGTTGCACTGAAAAACTTAGAATATAAGAAACGCACAGTGTAGTACATAGTATATGAGTGAGTTGCACTGAAAAACTTAGAATGTAAAAAACGCACAGTGTAGTACATAGTATATGAGTGAGTTGCACTGAAAAACTTAGAATATAAGAAACGCACAGTGTAGTACATAGTATATGAGTGAGTTGCGATGAAAAACTTAGAATATAAGAAACGCACAGTGTAGTACATAGTTATGAGTGAGTTGCACTGAAAAACTCAGAATATAAGAAACGCAAAGTGTAGTACATAGTATATGAGTGAGTTGCACTGAAAAACTTAGAATATAAGAAACGCACAGTGTAATACATAGTATATGAGTGAGATGCACTGAAAAACTTAGAATTTAAGAAACGCACAGTGTAGTACATAGTATATGAGTGAGTTGCACTGTAAAACTTAGAATATAAGAAACGCACAGTGTAGTACTTAGTATATGAGTGAGTTGCACTGAAAAACTTAGAATATAAGAAACGCACAGTGTAGTACATAGTATATGAGTGAGTTGCACTCAAAAACTTGAATTTACTGAAAAACCCGCATTACACGAAATGCACAGTGTAGTACATAGTATATGAGTGAGTTGCACTCAAAAACTTAGAATATAAGAAACGCACAGTGTAGTAAGTAGTATATGAGTGAGTTGCACTGAAAAACTTAGAATATAAGAAACGCACAGTGTAGTACAAAGTATATGAGTGAGTTGCACTGAAAAACTTAGAATGTAAGAAACGCACAGTGTAGTACATAGTATATGAGTGAGTTGCACTGAAAAACTTAGAATATAAGAAACGCACAGTGTAGTACATAGTATATGAGTGAGTTGCACTGAAAAACTTAGAATATAAGAAACGCACAGTGTAGTACATAGTATATGAGTGAGTTGCATTGAAAAACTTAGAATATAAGAAACGCACAGTGTAGTGCATAATATATGAGTGAGTTGCACTGAAAAACTTAGAATATAAGAAACGCACAGTATAGTACATAGTATATGAATGAGTTGCACTGAAAAACTTAGAATTTACTGAAAAACCCGCTTTACACGAAATGCACAGTGTAGTACATAGTATATGAGTGAGTTGCACTGAAAAACTTAGAATATAAGAAACGCACAGTGTAGTGCATAGTATATGAGTGAGTTGCACTGAAAAACTTAGAATATAAGAAACGCACAGTGTAGTACATAGTATATGAGTGAGTTGCACTGAAAAACTTAGAATTTACTGAAAAACCCGCATTACACGAAATGCACAGTGTAGTACATAGTATATGAGTGAGTTGCACTGAAAAACTTAGAATATAAGAAACGCACAGTGTAGTACATAGTATATGAGTGAGTTGCACTGAAAAACTTAGAATATAAGAAAGGCACAGTGTAGTACATAGTATATGAGTGAGTTGCACTGAAAAACTTAGAATATAAGAAACGCACAGTGTAGTACATAGTATATGAATGAGTTGCACTGAAAAACTTAGAATATAAAAAACGCACAGTGTAGTACATAGTATATGAGTGAGTTGCACTGAAAAACTTAGAATATAAGAAACGCACAGTGTAGTACATAGTATATGAGTGAGTTGCACTGAAAAACTTAGAATATAAGAAACGCACAGGGTAATACATAGTATATGAGTGAGTTGCACTGAAAAACTTAGAATTTACTGAAAAACCCGCATTACACGAAATGCACAGTGTAGTACATAGTATATGAGTGAGTTGCACTGAAAAACTTAGAATATAAGAAACGCACAGTGTAGTACATAGTATATGAGTGAGTTGCACTGAAAAACTTAGAATATAAGAAACGCACAGTGTAGTACATAGTATATGAGTGAGTTGCACTGAAAAACTTAGAATATAAGAAACGCACAGTGTAGTACATAGTATATGAGTGAGTTGCACTGAAAAACTTAGAATATAAGAAACGCACAGTGTAGTACATAGTATATGAATGAGTTGCACTGAAAAACTTAGAATATAAAAAACGCACAGTGTAGTACATAGTATATGAGTGAGTTGCACTGAAAAACTTAGAATATAAGAAACGCACAGTGTAGTACATAGTATATGAGTGAGTTGCACTGAAAAACTTAGAATATAAGAAACGCACAGTGTAATACATAGTATATGAGTGAGTTGCACTGAAAAACTTAGAATTTACTGAAAAACCCGCATTACACGAAATGCACAGTGTAGTACATAGTATATGAGTGAGTTGCACTGAAAAACTTAGAATATAAGAAACGCACAGTGTAGTACATAGTATATGAGTGAGTTGCACTGAATAACTTAGAATATAAGAAACGCACAGTGTAGTACATAGTATATGAGTGAGTTGCACTGAAAAACTTAGAATATAAGAAACGCACAGTGTAGTACATAGTATATGAGTGAGTTGCACTGAAAAACTTAGAATATAAGAAACGCACAGTGTAGTACATAGTATATGAGTGAGTTGCACTGAAAAACTTAGAATATAAAAAACGCACAGTGTAGTACATAGTATATGAGTGAGTTGCACTGAAAAACTTAGAATATAAGTAACGCACAGTGTAGTACATAGTATATGAGTGAGTTGCACTGAAAAACTTAGAATATAAGAAACGCACAGTGTAATACATAGTATATGAGTGAGATGCACTGAAAAACTTAGAATTTAAGAAACGCACAGTGTAGTACATAGTATATGAGTGAGTTGCACTGTAAAACTTAGAATATAAGAAACGCACAGTGTAGTACATAGTATATGAGTGAGTTGCACTGAAAAACTTAGAATATAAGAAACGCACAGTGTAGTACATAGTATATGAGTGAGTTGCACTGAAAAACTTAGAATATAAGAAACGCACAGTGTAGTACATAGTATATGAGTGAGTTGCACTCAAAAACTTAGAATATAAGAAACGCACAGTGTAGTACATAGTATATGAGTGAGTTGCACTGAAAAACTTAGAATATAAGAAACGCACAGTGTAGTACATAGTATATGAGTGAGTTGCACTGAAAAACTTAGAATATAAGAAACGCACAGTGTAGTACATATTATATGAGTGAGTTGCACTGAAAAACTTAGAATATAAGAAACGCACAGTGTAGTACATAGTATATGAGTGAGTTGCACTGAAAAACTTAGAATATAAGAAACGCACATTGTAGTACATAGTATATGAGTGAGTTGCACTGAAAAACTTAGAATGTAAAAAACGCACAGTGTAGTACATAGTATATGAGTGAGTTGCACTGAAAAACTTAGAATATAAGAAACGCACAGTGTAGTACATAGTATATGAGTGTGTTGCGATGAAAAACTTAGAATATAAGAAACGCACAGTGTAGTACATAGTTATGAGTGAGTTGCACTGAAAAACTTAGAATATAAGAAACGCAAAGTGTAGTACATAGTATATGAGTGAGTTGCACTGAAAAACTTAGAATATAAGAAACGCACAGTGTAATACATAGTATATGAGTGAGATGCACTGAAAAACTTAGAATTTAAGAAACGCACAGTGTAGTACATAGTATATGAGTGAGTTGCACTGTAAAACTTAGAATATAAGAAACGCACAGTGTAGTACATAGTATATGAGTGAGTTGCACTGAAAAACTTAGAATATAAGAAACGCACAGTGTAGTACATAGTATATGAGTGAGTTGCACTCAAAAACTTGAATTTACTGAAAAACCCGCATTACACGAAATGCACAGTGTAGTACATAGTATATGAGTGAGTTGCACTGAAAAACTTAGAATATAAGAAACGCACAGTGTAGTACATAGTATATGAGTGAGTTGCACTGAAAAACTTAGAATATAAGAAACGCACAGTGTAGTACATAGTATATGAGTGAGTTGCATTGAAAAACTTAGAATATAAGAAACGCACAGTGTAGTGCATAGTATATGAGTGAGTTGCACTGAAAAACTTAGAATATAAGAAACGCACAGTATAGTACATAGTATATGAATGAGTTGCACTGAAAAACTTAGAATTTACTGAAAAACCCGCATTACACGAAATGCACAGTGTAGTACATAGTATATGAGTGAGTTGCACTGAAAAACTTAGAATATAAGAAACGCACAGTGTAGTGCATAGTATATGAGTGAGTTGCACTGAAAAACTTAGAATATAAGAAACGCACAGTGTAGTACATAGTATATGAGTGAGTTGCACTGAAAAACTTAGAATTTACTGAAAAACCCGCATTACACGAAATGCACAGTGTAGTACATAGTATATGAGTGAGTTGCACTGAAAAACTTAGAATATAAGAAACGCACAGTGTAGTACATAGTATATGAGTGAGTTGCACTGAAAAACTTAGAATATAAGAAACGCACAGTGTAGTACATAGTATATGAGTGAGTTGCACTGAAAAACTTAGAATATAAGAAACGCACAGTGTAGTACATAGTATATGAGTGAGTTGCACTGAAAAACTTAGAATATAAGAAACGCACAGTGTAGTACATAGTATATGAATGAGTTGCACTGAAAAACTTAGAATATAAAAAACGCACAGTGTAGTACATAGTATATGAGTGAGTTGCACTGAAAAACTTAGAATATAAGAAACGCACAGTGTAGTACATAGTATATGAGTGAGTTGCACTGAAAAACTTAGAATATAAGAAACGCACAGTGTAATACATAGTATATGAGTGAGTTGCACTGAAAAACTTAGAATTTACTGAAAAACCCGCATTACACGAAATGCACAGTGTAGTACATAGTATATGAGTGAGTTGCACTGAAAAACTTAGAATATAAGAAACGCACAGTGTAGTACATAGTATATGAGTGAGTTGCACTGAATAACTTAGAATATAAGAAACGCACAGTGTAGTACATAGTATATGAGTGAGTTGCACTGAAAAACTTAGAATATAAGAAACGCACAGTGTAGTACATAGTATATGAGTGAGTTGCACTGAAAAACTTAGAATATAAGAAACGCACAGTGTAGTACATAGTATATGAGTGAGTTGCACTGAAAAACTTAGAATATAAGAAACGCACAGTGTAATACATAGTATATGAGTGAGATGCACTGAAAAACTTAGAATTTAAGAAACGCACAGTGTAGTACATAGTATATGAGTGAGTTGCACTGTAAAACTTAGAATATAAGAAACGCACAGTGTAGTACATAGTATATGAGTGAGTTGCACTGAAAAACTTAGAATATAAGAAACGCACAGTGTAGTACATAGTATATGAGTGAGTTGCACTGAAAAACTTAGAATATAAGAAACGCACAGTGTAGTACATAGTATATGAGTGAGTTGCACTCAAAAACTTAGAATATAAGAAACGCACAGTGTAGTACATAGTATATGAGTGAGTTGCACTGAAAAACTTAGAATATAAGAAACGCACAGTGTAGTACATAGTATATGAGTGAGTTGCACTGAAAAACTTAGAATATAAGAAACGCACAGTGTAGTACATAGTATATGAGTGAGTTGCACTGAAAAACTTGAATTTACTGAAAAACCCGCATTACACGAAATGCACAGTGTAGTACATGGTATATGAGTGAGTTGCACTCAAAAACTTAGAATATAAGAAACGCACAGTGTAGTACATAGTATATGAGTGAGTTGCACCTAAAAACTTAGAATATAAGAAACGCACAGTGTAGTAAGTAGTATATGAGTGAGTTGCACTGAAAAACTTAGAATATAAGAAACGCACAGTGTAGTACATAGTATATGAGTGAGTTGCACTGAAAAACTTAGAATATAAGAAACGCACAGTGTAGTACATAGTATATGAGTGAGTTGCACTGAAAAACTTAGAATATAAGAAACGCACAGTGTAGTACATAGTATATGAGTGAGTTGCACTGAAAAACTTAGAATATAAGAAACGCACAGTGTAGTACATAGTATATGAGTGAGTTGCACTGAAAAACTTAGAATATAAGAAACGCAAAGTGTAGTACATAGTATATGAGTGAGTTGCACTGAAAAACTTAGAATTTAAGAAACGCACAGTGTAGTACATAGTATATGAGTGAGTTGCACTGAAAAACTTAGAATATAAGAAACGCACAGTGTAGTACATAGTATATGAGTGAGTTGCACTGAAAAACTTAGAATATAAGAAACGCACAGTGTAGTACATAGTATATGAGTGAGTTGCACTGAAAAACTTAGAATATAAGAAACGCACAGTGTAGTACATAGTATATGAGTGAGTTGCACTGAAAAACTTAGAATATAAGAAACGCACAGTGTAGTACATATTATATGAGTGAGTTGCACTGAAAAACTTAGAATATAAGAAACGCACAGTGTAGTACATAGTATATGAGTGAGTTGCACTGAAAAACTTAGAATATAAGAAACGCACAGTGTAGTACATAGTATATGAGTGAGTTGCACTGAAAAACTTAGAATGTAAAAAACGCACAGTGTAGTACATAGTATATGAGTGAGTTGCACTGAAAAACTTAGAATATAAGAAACGCACAGTGTAGTACATAGTATATGAGTGAGTTGCGATGAAAAACTTAGAATATAAGAAACGCACAGTGTAGTACATAGTTATGAGTGAGTTGCACTGAAAAACTCAGAATATAAGAAACGCAAAGTGTAGTACATAGTATATGAGTGAGTTGCACTGAAAAACTTAGAATATAAGAAACGCACAGTGTAATACATAGTATATGAGTGAGATGCACTGAAAAACTTAGAATTTAAGAAACGCACAGTGTAGTACATAGTATATGAGTGAGTTGCACTGTAAAACTTAGAATATAAGAAACGCACAGTGTAGTACATAGTATATGAGTGAGTTGCACTGAAAAACTTAGAATATAAGAAACGCACAGTGTAGTACATAGTATATGAGTGAGTTGCACTCAAAAACTTGAATTTACTGAAAAACCCGCATTACACGAAATGCACAGTGTAGTACATAGTATATGAGTGAGTTGCACTCAAAAACTTAGAATATAAGAAACGCACAGTGTAGTAAGTAGTATATGAGTGAGTTGCACTGAAAAACTTAGAATATAAGAAACGCACAGTGTAGTACAAAGTATATGAGTGAGTTGCACTGAAAAACTTAGAATGTAAGAAACGCACAGTGTAGTACATAGTATATGAGTGAGTTGCACTGAAAAACTTAGAATATAAGAAACGCACAGTGTAGTACATAGTATATGAGTGAGTTGCACTGAAAAACTTAGAATATAAGAAACGCACAGTGTAGTACATAGTATATGAGTGAGTTGCATTGAAAAACTTAGAATATAAGAAACGCACAGTGTAGTGCATAGTATATGAGTGAGTTGCACTGAAAAACTTAGAATATAAGAAACGCACAGTATAGTACATAGTATATGAATGAGTTGCACTGAAAAACTTAGAATTTACTGAAAAACCCGCTTTACACGAAATGCACAGTGTAGTACATAGTATATGAGTGAGTTGCACTGAAAAACTTAGAATATAAGAAACGCACAGTGTAGTGCATAGTATATGAGTGAGTTGCACTGAAAAACTTAGAATATAAGAAACGCACAGTGTAGTACATAGTATATGAGTGAGTTGCACTGAAAAACTTAGAATTTACTGAAAAACCCGCATTACACGAAATGCACAGTGTAGTACATAGTATATGAGTGAGTTGCACTGAAAAACTTAGAATATAAGAAACGCACAGTGTAGTACATAGTATATGAGTGAGTTGCACTGAAAAACTTAGAATATAAGAAACGCACAGTGTAGTACATAGTATATGAGTGAGTTGCACTGAAAAACTTAGAATATAAGAAAGGCACAGTGTAGTACATAGTATATGAGTGAGTTGCACTGAAAAACTTAGAATATAAGAAACGCACAGTGTAGTACATAGTATATGAATGAGTTGCACTGAAAAACTTAGAATATAAAAAACGCACAGTGTAGTACATAGTATATGAGTGAGTTGCACTGAAAAACTTAGAATATAAGAAACGCACAGTGTAGTACATAGTATATGAGTGAGTTGCACTGAAAAACTTAGAATATAAGAAACGCACAGTGTAATACATAGTATATGAGTGAGTTGCACTGAAAAACTTAGAATTCACTGAAAAACCCGCATTACACGAAATGCACAGTGTAGTACATAGTATATGAGTGAGTTGCACTGAAAAACTTAGAATATAAGAAACGCACAGTGTAGTACATAGTATATGAGTGAGTTGCACTGAAAAACTTAGAATATAAGAAACGCACAGTGTAGTACATAGTATATGAGTGAGTTGCACTGAAAAACTTAGAATATAAGAAACGCACAGTGTAGTACATAGTATATGAGTGAGTTGCACTGAAAAACTTAGAATATAAGAAACGCACAGTGTAGTACATAGTATATGAGTGAGTTGCACTGAAAAACTTAGAATATAAGAAACGCACAGTGTAGTACATATTATATGAGTGAGTTGCACTGAAAAACTTAGAATATAAGAAACGCACAGTGTAGTACATAGTATATGAGTGAGTTGCACTGAAAAACTTAGAATATAAGAAACGCACAGTGTAGTACATAGTATATGAGTGAGTTGCACTGAAAAACTTAGAATATAAGAAACGCACAGTGTAGTACATAGTATATGAGTGAGTTGCACTGAAAAACTTAGAATATAAGAAACGCACAGTGTAGTACATAGTATATGAGTGAGTTGCACTGAAAAACTTAGAATATAAGAAACGCACAGTGTAGTACATAGTATATGAATGAGTTGCACTGAAAAACTTAGAATATAAAAAACGCACAGTGTAGTACATAGTATATGAGTGAGTTGCACTGAAAAACTTAGAATATAAGAAACGCAAAGTGTAGTACATAGTATATGAGTGAGTTGCACTGAAAAACTTAGAATTTAAGAAACGCACAGTGTAGTACATAGTATATGAGTGAGTTGCACTGAAAAACTTAGAATATAAGAAACGCACAGTGTAGTACATAGTATATGAGTGAGTTGCACTGAAAAACTTAGAATATAAGAAACGCACAGTGTAGTACATAGTATATGAGTGAGTTGCACTGAAAAACTTAGAATATAAGAAACGCACAGTGTAGTACATAGTATATGAGTGAGTTGCACTGAAAAACTTAGAATATAAGAAACGCACAGTGTAGTACATATTATATGAGTGAGTTGCACTGAAAAACTTAGAATATAAGAAACGCACAGTGTAGTACATAGTATATGAGTGAGTTGCACTGAAAAACTTAGAATATAAGAAACGCACAGTGTAGTACATAGTATATGAGTGAGTTGCACTGAAAAACTTAGAATGTAAAAAACGCACAGTGTAGTACATAGTATATGAGTGAGTTGCACTGAAAAACTTAGAATATAAGAAACGCACAGTGTAGTACATAGTATATGAGTGAGTTGCGATGAAAAACTTAGAATATAAGAAACGCACAGTGTAGTACATAGTTATGAGTGAGTTGCACTGAAAAACTCAGAATATAAGAAACGCAAAGTGTAGTACATAGTATATGAGTGAGTTGCACTGAAAAACTTAGAATATAAGAAACGCACAGTGTAATACATAGTATATGAGTGAGATGCACTGAAAAACTTAGAATTTAAGAAACGCACAGTGTAGTACATAGTATATGAGTGAGTTGCACTGTAAAACTTAGAATATAAGAAACGCACAGTGTAGAACATAGTATATGAGTGAGTTGCACTGAAAAACTTAGAATATAAGAAACGCACAGTGTAGTACATAGTATATGAGTGAGTTGCACTCAAAAACTTGAATTTACTGAAAAACCCGCATTACACGAAATGCACAGTGTAGTACATAGTATATGAGTGAGTTGCACTCAAAAACTTAGAATATAAGAAACGCACAGTGTAGTAAGTAGTATATGAGTGAGTTGCACTGAAAAACTTAGAATATAAGAAACGCACAGTGTAGTACAAAGTATATGAGTGAGTTGCACTGAAAAACTTAGAATGTAAGAAACGCACAGTGTAGTACATAGTATATGAGTGAGTTGCACTGAAAAACTTAGAATATAAGAAACGCACAGTGTAGTACATAGTATATGAGTGAGTTGCACTGAAAAACTTAGAATATAAGAAACGCACAGTGTAGTACATAGTATATGAGTGAGTTGCATTGAAAAACTTAGAATATAAGAAACGCACAGTGTAGTGCATAGTATATGAGTGAGTTGCACTGAAAAACTTAGAATATAAGAAACGCACAGTATAGTACATAGTATATGAATGAGTTGCACTGAAAAACTTAGAATTTACTGAAAAACCCGCTTTACACGAAATGCACAGTGTAGTACATAGTATATGAGTGAGTTGCACTGAAAAACTTAGAATATAAGAAACGCACAGTGTAGTGCATAGTATATGAGTGAGTTGCACTGAAAAACTTAGAATATAAGAAACGCACAGTGTAGTACATAGTATATGAGTGAGTTGCACTGAAAAACTTAGAATTTACTGAAAAACCCGCATTACACGAAATGCACAGTGTAGTACATAGTATATGAGTGAGTTGCACTGAAAAACTTAGAATATAAGAAACGCACAGTGTAGTACATAGTATATGAGTGAGTTGCACTGAAAAACTTAGAATATAAGAAACGCACAGTGTAGTACATAGTATATGAGTGAGTTGCACTGAAAAACTTAGAATATAAGAAAGGCACAGTGTAGTACATAGTATATGAGTGAGTTGCACTGAAAAACTTAGAATATAAGAAACGCACAGTGTAGTACATAGTATATGAATGAGTTGCACTGAAAAACTTAGAATATAAAAAACGCACAGTGTAGTACATAGTATATGAGTGAGTTGCACTGAAAAACTTAGAATATAAGAAACGCACAGTGTAGTACATAGTATATGAGTGAGTTGCACTGAAAAACTTAGAATATAAGAAACGCACAGTGTAATACATAGTATATGAGTGAGTTGCACTGAAAAACTTAGAATTCACTGAAAAACCCGCATTACACGAAATGCACAGTGTAGTACATAGTATATGAGTGAGTTGCACTGAAAAACTTAGAATATAAGAAACGCACAGTGTAGTACATAGTATATGAGTGAGTTGCACTGAAAAACTTAGAATATAAGAAACGCACAGTGTAGTACATAGTATATGAGTGAGTTGCACTGAAAAACTTAGAATATAAGAAACGCACAGTGTAGTACATAGTATATGAGTGAGTTGCACTGAAAAACTTAGAATATAAGAAACGCACAGTGTAGTACATAGTATATGAATGAGTTGCACTGAAAAACTTAGAATATAAAAAACGCACAGTGTAGTACATAGTATATGAGTGAGTTGCACTGAAAAACTTAGAATATAAGAAACGCACAGTGTAGTACATAGTATATGAGTGAGTTGCACTGAAAAACTTAGAATATAAGAAACGCACAGTGTAATACATAGTATATGAGTGAGTTGCACTGAAAAACTTAGAATTTACTGAAAAACCCGCATTACACGAAATGCACAGTGTAGTACATAGTATATGAGTGAGTTGCACTGAAAAACTTAGAATATAAGAAACGCACAGTGTAGTACATAGTATATGAGTGAGTTGCACTGAATAACTTAGAATATAAGAAACGCACAGTGTAGTACATAGTATATGAGTGAGTTGCACTGAAAAACTTAGAATATAAGAAACGCACAGTGTAGTACATAGTATATGAGTGAGTTGCACTGAAAAACTTAGAATATAAGAAACGCACAGTGTAGTACATAGTATATGAGTGAGTTGCACTGAAAAACTTAGAATATAAAAAACGCACAGTGTAGTACATAGTATATGAGTGAGTTGCACTGAAAAACTTAGAATATAAGAAACGCACAGTGTAGTACATAGTATATGAGTGAGTTGCACTGAAAAACTTAGAATATAAGAAACGCACAGTGTAATACATAGTATATGAGTGAGATGCACTGAAAAACTTAGAATTTAAGAAACGCACAGTGTAGTACATAGTATATGAGTGAGTTGCACTGTAAAACTTAGAATATAAGAAACGCACAGTGTAGTACATAGTATATGAGTGAGTTGCACTGAAAAACTTAGAATATAAGAAACGCACAGTGTAGTACATAGTATATGAGTGAGTTGCACTGAAAAACTTAGAATATAAGAAACGCACAGTGTAGTACATAGTATATGAGTGAGTTGCACTCAAAAACTTAGAATATAAGAAACGCACAGTGTAGTACATAGTATATGAGTGAGTTGCACTGAAAAACTTAGAATATAAGAAACGCACAGTGTAGTACATAGTATATGAGTGAGTTGCACTGAAAAACTTAGAATATAAGAAACGCACAGTGTAGTACATATTATATGAGTGAGTTGCACTGAAAAACTTAGAATATAAGAAACGCACAGTGTAGTACATAGTATATGAGTGAGTTGCACTGAAAAACTTAGAATATAAGAAACGCACAGTGTAGTACATAGTATATGAGTGAGTTGCACTGAAAAACTTAGAATATAAGAAACGCACAGTGTAGTACATAGTATATGAATGAGTTGCACTGAAAAACTTAGAATATAAAAAACGCACAGTGTAGTACATAGTATATGAGTGAGTTGCACTGAAAAACTTAGAATATAAGAAACGCAAAGTGTAGTACATAGTATATGAGTGAGTTGCACTGAAAAACTTAGAATTTAAGAAACGCACAGTGTAGTACATAGTATATGAGTGAGTTGCACTGAAAAACTTAGAATATAAGAAACGCACAGTGTAGTACATAGTATATGAGTGAGTTGCACTGAAAAACTTAGAATATAAGAAACGCACAGTGTAGTACATAGTATATGAGTGAGTTGCACTGAAAAACTTAGAATATAAGAAACGCACAGTGTAGTACATAGTATATGAGTGAGTTGCACTGAAAAACTTAGAATATAAGAAACGCACAGTGTAGTACATATTATATGAGTGAGTTGCACTGAAAAACTTAGAATATAAGAAACGCACAGTGTAGTACATAGTATATGAGTGAGTTGCACTGAAAAACTTAGAATATAAGAAACGCACAGTGTAGTACATAGTATATGAGTGAGTTGCACTGAAAAACTTAGAATGTAAAAAACGCACAGTGTAGTACATAGTATATGAGTGAGTTGCACTGAAAAACTTAGAATATAAGAAACGCACAGTGTAGTACATAGTATATGAGTGAGTTGCGATGAAAAACTTAGAATATAAGAAACGCACAGTGTAGTACATAGTTATGAGTGAGTTGCACTGAAAAACTCAGAATATAAGAAACGCAAAGTGTAGTACATAGTATATGAGTGAGTTGCACTGAAAAACTTAGAATATAAGAAACGCACAGTGTAATACATAGTATATGAGTGAGATGCACTGAAAAACTTAGAATTTAAGAAACGCACAGTGTAGTACATAGTATATGAGTGAGTTGCACTGTAAAACTTAGAATATAAGAAACGCACAGTGTAGTACATAGTATATGAGTGAGTTGCACTGAAAAACTTAGAATATAAGAAACGCACAGTGTAGTACATAGTATATGAGTGAGTTGCACTCAAAAACTTGAATTTACTGAAAAACCCGCATTACACGAAATGCACAGTGTAGTACATAGTATATGAGTGAGTTGCACTCAAAAACTTAGAATATAAGAAACGCACAGTGTAGTAAGTAGTATATGAGTGAGTTGCACTGAAAAACTTAGAATATAAGAAACGCACAGTGTAGTACAAAGTATATGAGTGAGTTGCACTGAAAAACTTAGAATGTAAGAAACGCACAGTGTAGTACATAGTATATGAGTGAGTTGCACTGAAAAACTTAGAATATAAGAAACGCACAGTGTAGTACATAGTATATGAGTGAGTTGCACTGAAAAACTTAGAATATAAGAAACGCACAGTGTAGTACATAGTATATGAGTGAGTTGCATTGAAAAACTTAGAATATAAGAAACGCACAGTGTAGTGCATAGTATATGAGTGAGTTGCACTGAAAAACTTAGAATATAAGAAACGCACAGTGGAGTACATAGTATATGAGTGAGTTGCACTGAAAAACTTAGAATTTACTGAAAAACCCGCATTACACGAAATGCACAGTGTAGTACATAGTATATGAGTGAGTTGCACTGAAAAACTTAGAATATAAGAAACGCACAGTGTAGTACATAGTATATGAGTGAGTTGCACTGAAAAACTTAGAATATAAGAAACGCACAGTGTAGTACATAGTATATGAGTGAGTTGCACTGAAAAACTTAGAATATAAGAAAGGCACAGTGTAGTACATAGTATATGAGTGAGTTGCACTGAAAAACTTAGAATATAAGAAACGCACAGTGTAGTACATAGTATATGAATGAGTTGCACTGAAAAACTTAGAATATAAAAAACGCACAGTGTAGTACATAGTATATGAGTGAGTTGCACTGAAAAACTTAGAATATAAGAAACGCACAGTGTAGTACATAGTATATGAGTGAGTTGCACTGAAAAACTTAGAATATAAGAAACGCACAGTGTAATACATAGTATATGAGTGAGTTGCACTGAAAAACTTAGAATTCACTGAAAAACCCGCATTACACGAAATGCACAGTGTAGTACATAGTATATGAGTGAGTTGCACTGAAAAACTTAGAATATAAGAAACGCACAGTGTAGTACATAGTATATGAGTGAGTTGCACTGAAAAACTTAGAATATAAGAAACGCACAGTGTAGTACATAGTATATGAGTGAGTTGCACTGAAAAACTTAGAATATAAGAAACGCACAGTGTAGTACATAGTATATGAGTGAGTTGCACTGAAAAACTTAGAATATAAGAAACGCACAGTGTAGTACATAGTATATGAATGAGTTGCACTGAAAAACTTAGAATATAAAAAACGCACTGTGTAGTACATAGTATATGAGTGAGTTGCACTGAAAAACTTAGAATATAAGAAACGCACAGTGTAGTACATAGTATATGAGTGAGTTGCACTGAAAAACTTAGAATATAAGAAACGCACAGTGTAATACATAGTATATGAGTGAGTTGCACTGAAAAACTTAGAATTTACTGAAAAACCCGCATTACACGAAATGCACAGTGTAGTACATAGTATATGAGTGAGTTGCACTGAAAAACTTAGAATATAAGAAACGCACAGTGTAGTACATAGTATATGAGTGAGTTGCACTGAATAACTTAGAATATAAGAAACGCACAGTGTAGTACATAGTATATGAGTGAGTTGCACTGAAAAATTTAGAATATAAGAAACGCACAGTGTAGTACATAGTATATGAGTGAGTTGCACTGAAAAACTTAGAATATAAGAAACGCACAGTGTAGTACATAGTATATGAGTGAGTTGCACTGAAAAACTTAGAATATAAAAAACGCACAGTGTAGTACATAGTATATGAGTGAGTTGCACTGAAAAACTTAGAATATAAGAAACGCACAGTGTAGTACATAGTATATGAGTGAGTTGCACTGAAAAACTTAGAATATAAGAAACGCACAGTGTAATACATAGTATATGAGTGAGATGCACTGAAAAACTTAGAATTTAAGAAACGCACAGTGTAGTACATAGTATATGAGTGAGTTGCACTGTAAAACTTAGAATATAAGAAACGCACAGTGTAGTACATAGTATATGAGTGAGTTGCACTGAAAAACTTAGAATATAAGAAACGCACAGTGTAGTACATAGTATATGAGTGAGTTGCACTGAAAAACTTAGAATATAAGAAACGCACAGTGTAGTACATAGTATATGAGTGAGTTGCACTCAAAAACTTAGAATATAAGAAACGCACAGTGTAGTACATAGTATATGAGTGAGTTGCACTGAAAAACTTAGAATATAAGAAACGCACAGTGTAGTACATAGTATATGAGTGAGTTGCACTGAAAAACTTAGAATATAAGAAACGCACAGTGTAGTACATATTATATGAGTGAGTTGCACTGAAAAACTTAGAATATAAGAAACGCACAGTGTAGTACATAGTATATGAGTGAGTTGCACTGAAAAACTTAGAATATAAGAAACGCACATTGTAGTACATAGTATATGAGTGAGTTGCACTGAAAAACTTAGAATGTAAAAAACGCACAGTGTAGTACATAGTATATGAGTGAGTTGCACTGAAAAACTTAGAATATAAGAAACGCACAGTGTAGTACATAGTATATGAGTGAGTTGCGATGAAAAACTTAGAATATAAGAAACGCACAGTGTAGTACATAGTTATGAGTGAGTTGCACTGAAAAACTTAGAATATAAGAAACGCAAAGTGTAGTACATAGTATATGAGTGAGTTGCACTGAAAAACTTAGAATATAAGAAACGCACAGTGTAATACATAGTATATGAGTGAGATGCACTGAAAAACTTAGAATTTAAGAAACGCACAGTGTAGTACATAGTATATGAGTGAGTTGCACTGTAAAACTTAGAATATAAGAAACGCACAGTGTAGTACATAGTATATGAGTGAGTTGCACTGAAAAACTTAGAATATAAGAAACGCACAGTGTAGTACATAGTATATGAGTGAGTTGCACTCAAAAACTTGAATTTACTGAAAAACCCGCATTACACGAAATGCACAGTGTAGTACATAGTATATGAGTGAGTTGCACTCAAAAACTTAGAATATAAGAAACGCACAGTGTAGTACATAGTATATGAGTGAGTTGCACTGAAAAACTTAGAATATAAGAAACGCACAGTGTAGTACATAGTATATGAGTGAGTTGCATTGAAAAACTTAGAATATAAGAAACGCACAGCGTAGTGCATAGTATATGAGTGAGTTGCACTGAAAAACTTAGAATATAAGAAACGCACAGTATAGTACATAGTATATGAATGAGTTGCACAGAAAAACTTAGAATTTACTGAAAAACCCGCATTACACGAAATGCACAGTGTAGTACATAGTATATGAGTGAGTTGCACTGAAAAACTTAGAATATAAGAAACGAACAGTGTAGTGCATAGTATATGAGTGAGTTGCACTGAAAAACTTAGAATATAAGAAACGCACAGTGTAGTACATAGTATATGAGTGAGTTGCACTGAAAAACTTAGAATTTACTGAAAAACCCGCATTACACGAAATGCATAGTGTAGTACATAGTATATGAGTGAGTTGCACTGAAAAACTTAGAATATAAGAAACGCACAGTGTAGTACATAGTATATGAGTGAGTTGCACTGAAAAACTTAGAATATAAGAAACGCACAGTGTAGTACATAGTATATGAGTGAGTTGCACTGAAAAACTTAGAATATAAGAAACGCACAGTGTAGTACATAGTATATGAGTGAGTTGCACTGAAAAACTTAGAATATAAGAAACGCACAGTGTAGTACATAGTATATGAATGAGTTGCACTGAAAAACTTAGAATATAAAAAACGCACAGTGTAGTACATAGTATATGAGTGAGTTGCACTGAAAAACTTAGAATATAAGAAACGCACAGTGTAGTACATAGTATATGTGTGAGTTGCACTGAAAAACTTAGAATATAAGAAACGCACAGTGTAATACATAGTATATGAGTGAGTTGCACTGAAAAACTTAGAATTTACTGAAAAACCCGCATTACACGAAATGCACAGTGTAGTACATAGTATATGAGTGAGTTGCACTGAAAAACTTAGAATATAAGAAACGCACAGTGTAGTACATAGTATATGAGTGAGTTGCACTGAATAACTTAGAATATAAGAAACGCACAGTGTAGTACATAGTATATGAGTGAGTTGCACTGAAAAACTTAGAATATAAGAAACGCACAGTGTAGTACATAGTATATGAGTGAGTTGCACTGAAAAACTTAGAATATAAGAAACGCACAGTGTAGTACATAGTATATGAGTGAGTTGCACTGAAAAACTTAGAATATAAAAAACGCACAGTGTAGTACATAGTATATGAGTGAGTTGCACTGAAAAACTTAGAATATAAGAAACGCACAGTGTAGTACATAGTATATGAGTGAGTTGCACTGAAAAACTTAGAATATAAGAAACGCACAGTGTAATACATAGTATATGAGTGAGATGCACTGAAAAACTTAGAATTTAAGAAACGCACAGTGTAGTACATAGTATATGAGTGAGTTGCACTGTAAAACTTAGAATATAAGAAACGCACAGTGTAGTACATAGTATATGAGTGAGTTGCACTGAAAAACTTAGAATATAAGAAACGCACAGTGTAGTACATAGTATATGAGTGAGTTGCACTGAAAAACTTAGAATATAAGAAACGCACAGTGTAGTACATAGTATATGAGTGAGTTGCACTCAAAAACTTAGAATATAAGAAACGCACAGTGTAGTACATAGTATATGAGTGAGTTGCACTGAAAAACTTAGAATATAAGAAACGCACAGTGTAGTACATAGTATATGAGTGAGTTGCACTGAAAAACTTAGAATATAAGAAACGCACAGTGTAGTACATAGTATATGAGTGATTTGCACTGAAAAACTTGAATTTACTGAAAAACCCGCATTACACGAAATGCACAGTGTAGTACATGGTATATGAGTGAGTTGCACTCAAAAACTTAGAATATAAGAAACGCACAGTGTAGTACATAGTATATGAGTGAGTTGCACCTAAAAACTTAGAATATAAGAAACGCACAGTGTAGTAAGTAGTATATGAGTGAGTTGCACTGAAAAACTTAGAATGTAAGAAACGCACAGTGTAGTAAAAAGTATATGAGTGAGTTGCACTGAAAAACTTAGAATATAAGAAACGCACAGTTTAGTACATAGTATATGAGTGAGTTGCACTGAAAAACTTAGAATATAAGAAACGCACAGTGTAGTACATAGTATATGAGTGAGTTGCACTTAAAAACTTAGAATATAAGAAACGCACAGTGTAGTACATAGTATATGAGTGAGTTGCACTGAAAAACTTAGAATATAAGAAACGCACAGTGTAGTACATAGTATATGAGTGAGTTGCATTGAAAAACTTAGAATATAAGAAACGCACAGTGCAGTGCATAGTATATGAGTGAGTTGCACTGAAAAACTTAGAATATAAGAAACGCACAGTATAGTACATAGTATATGAATGAGTTGCACTGAAAAACTTAGAATTTACTGAAAAACCCGCATTACACGAAATGCACAGTGTAGTACATAGTATATGAGTGAGTTGCACTGAAAAACTTAGAATATAAGAAACGCACAGTGTAGTACATAGTATATGAGTGAGTTGCACTGAAAAACTTAGAATTTAGAGAAACGCACAGTGTAGTACATAGTATATGAGTGAGTTGCACTGAAAAACTTAGAATATAAGAAACGCACAGTGTAGTACATAGTATATGAGTGAGTTGCACTGAAAAACTTAGAATATAAGAAACGCACAGTGTAGTACATAGTATATGAGTGAGTTGCACTGAAAAACTTAGAATATAAGAAACGCACAGTGTAGTACATAGTATATGAGTGAGTTGCACTGAAAAACTTAGAATATAAGAAACGCACAGTGTAGTACATAGTATATGAGTGAGTTGCACTGAAAAACTTAGAATATAAGAAACGCACAGTGTAGTACATAGTATATGAGTGAGTTGCACTGAAAAACTTAGAATGTAAAAAACGCACAGTGTAGTACATAGTATATGAGTGAGTTGCACTGAAAAACTTAGAATATAAGAAACGCACAGTGTAGTACATAGTATATGAGTGAGTTGCGATGAAAAACTTAGAATATAAGAAACGCACAGTGTAGTACATAGTTATGAGTGAGTTGCACTGAAAAACTTAGAATATAAGAAACGCAAAGTGTAGTACATAGTATATGAGTGAGTTGCACTGAAAAACTTAGAATATAAGAAACGCACAGTGTAATACATAGTATATGAGTGAGATGCACTGAAAAACTTAGAATTTAAGAAACGCACAGTGTAGTACATAGTATATGAGTGAGTTGCACTGTAAAACTTAGAATATAAGAAACGCACAGTGTAGTACATAGTATATGAGTGAGTTGCACTGAAAAACTTAGAATATAAGAAACGCACAGTGTAGTACATAGTATATGAGTGAGTTGCACTCAAAAACTTGAATTTACTGAAAAACCCGCATTACACGAAATGCACAGTGTAGTACATAGTATATGAGTGAGTTGCACTCAAAAACTTAGAATATAAGAAACGCACAGTGTAGTACATAGTATATGAGTGAGTTGCACTGAAAAACTTAGAATATAAGAAACGCACAGTGTAGTACATAGTATATGAGTGAGTTGCATTGAAAAACTTAGAATATAAGAAACGCACAGCGTAGTGCATAGTATATGAGTGAGTTGCACTGAAAAACTTAGAATATAAGAAACGCACAGTATAGTACATAGTATATGAATGAGTTGCACAGAAAAACTTAGAATTTACTGAAAAACCCGCATTACACGAAATGCACAGTGTAGTACATAGTATATGAGTGAGTTGCACTGAAAAACTTAGAATATAAGAAACGAACAGTGTAGTGCATAGTATATGAGTGAGTTGCACTGAAAAACTTAGAATATAAGAAACGCACAGTGTAGTACATAGTATATGAGTGAGTTGCACTGAAAAACTTAGAATTTACTGAAAAACCCGCATTACACGAAATGCATAGTGTAGTACATAGTATATGAGTGAGTTGCACTGAAAAACTTAGAATATAAGAAACGCACAGTGTAGTACATAGTATATGAGTGAGTTGCACTGAAAAACTTAGAATATAAGAAACGCACAGTGTAGTACATAGTATATGAGTGAGTTGCACTGAAAAACTTAGAATATAAGAAACGCACAGTGTAGTACATAGTATATGAGTGAGTTGCACTGAAAAACTTAGAATATAAGAAACGCACAGTGTAGTACATAGTATATGAATGAGTTGCACTGAAAAACTTAGAATATAAAAAACGCACAGTGTAGTACATAGTATATGAGTGAGTTGCACTGAAAAACTTAGAATATAAGAAACGCACAGTGTAGTACATAGTATATGTGTGAGTTGCACTGAAAAACTTAGAATATAAGAAACGCACAGTGTAATACATAGTATATGAGTGAGTTGCACTGAAAAACTTAGAATTTACTGAAAAACCCGCATTACACGAAATGCACAGTGTAGTACATAGTATATGAGTGAGTTGCACTGAAAAACTTAGAATATAAGAAACGCACAGTGTAGTACATAGTATATGAGTGAGTTGCACTGAATAACTTAGAATATAAGAAACGCACAGTGTAGTACATAGTATATGAGTGAGTTGCACTGAAAAACTTAGAATATAAGAAACGCACAGTGTAGTACATAGTATATGAGTGAGTTGCACTGAAAAACTTAGAATATAAGAAACGCACAGTGTAGTACATAGTATATGAGTGAGTTGCACTGAAAAACTTAGAATATAAAAAACGCACAGTGTAGTACATAGTATATGAGTGAGTTGCACTGAAAAACTTAGAATATAAGAAACGCACAGTGTAGTACATAGTATATGAGTGAGTTGCACTGAAAAACTTAGAATATAAGAAACGCACAGTGTAATACATAGTATATGAGTGAGATGCACTGAAAAACTTAGAATTTAAGAAACGCACAGTGTAGTACATAGTATATGAGTGAGTTGCACTGTAAAACTTAGAATATAAGAAACGCACAGTGTAGTACATAGTATATGAGTGAGTTGCACTGAAAAACTTAGAATATAAGAAACGCACAGTGTAGTACATAGTATATGAGTGAGTTGCACTGAAAAACTTAGAATATAAGAAACGCACAGTGTAGTACATAGTATATGAGTGAGTTGCACTCAAAAACTTAGAATATAAGAAACGCACAGTGTAGTACATAGTATATGAGTGAGTTGCACTGAAAAACTTAGAATATAAGAAACGCACAGTGTAGTACATAGTATATGAGTGAGTTGCACTGAAAAACTTAGAATATAAGAAACGCACAGTGTAGTACATAGTATATGAGTGATTTGCACTGAAAAACTTGAATTTACTGAAAAACCCGCATTACACGAAATGCACAGTGTAGTACATGGTATATGAGTGAGTTGCACTCAAAAACTTAGAATATAAGAAACGCACAGTGTAGTACATAGTATATGAGTGAGTTGCACCTAAAAACTTAGAATATAAGAAACGCACAGTGTAGTAAGTAGTATATGAGTGAGTTGCACTGAAAAACTTAGAATGTAAGAAACGCACAGTGTAGTAAAAAGTATATGAGTGAGTTGCACTGAAAAACTTAGAATATAAGAAACGCACAGTTTAGTACATAGTATATGAGTGAGTTGCACTGAAAAACTTAGAATATAAGAAACGCACAGTGTAGTACATAGTATATGAGTGAGTTGCACTTAAAAACTTAGAATATAAGAAACGCACAGTGTAGTACATAGTATATGAGTGAGTTGCACTGAAAAACTTAGAATATAAGAAACGCACAGTGTAGTACATAGTATATGAGTGAGTTGCATTGAAAAACTTAGAATATAAGAAACGCACAGTGCAGTGCATAGTATATGAGTGAGTTGCACTGAAAAACTTAGAATATAAGAAACGCACAGTATAGTACATAGTATATGAATGAGTTGCACTGAAAAACATAGAATTTACTGAAAAACCCGCATTACACGAAATGCACAGTGTAGTACATAGTATATGAGTGAGTTGCACTGAAAAACTTAGAATATAAGAAACGCACAGTGTAGTACATAGTATATGAGTGAGTTGCACTGAAAAACTTAGAATTTAGAGAAACGCACAGTGTAGTACATAGTATATGAGTGAGTTGCACTGAAAAACTTAGAATATAAGAAACGCACAGTGTAGTACATAGTATATGAGTGAGTTGCACTGAAAAACTTAGAATATAAGAAACGCACAGTGTAGTACATAGTATATGAGTGAGTTGCACTGAAAAACTTAGAATATAAGAAACGCACAGTGTAGTACATAGTATATGAGTGAGTTGCACTGAAAAACTTAGAATATAAGAAACGCACAGTGTAGTACATAGTATATGAGTGAGTTGCACTGAAAAACTTAGAATATAAGAAACGCACAGTGTAGTACATAGTATATGAGTGAGTTGCACTGAAAAACTTAGAATGTAAAAAACGCACAGTGTAGTACATAGTATATGAGTGAGTTGCACTGAAAAACTTAGAATATAAGAAACGCACAGTGTAGTACATAGTATATGAGTGAGTTGCGATGAAAAACTTAGAATATAAGAAACGCACAGTGTAGTACATAGTTATGAGTGAGTTGCACTGAAAAACTTAGAATATAAGAAACGCAAAGTGTAGTACATAGTATATGAGTGAGTTGCACTGAAAAACTTAGAATATAAGAAACGCACAGTGTAATACATAGTATATGAGTGAGATGCACTGAAAAACTTAGAATTTAAGAAACGCACAGTGTAGTACATAGTATATGAGTTAGTTGCACTGTAAAACTTAGAATATAAGAAACGCACAGTGTAGTACATAGTATATGAGTGAGTTGCACTGAAAAACTTAGAATATAAGAAACGCACAGTGTAGTACATAGTATATGAGTGAGTTGCACTCAAAAACTTGAATTTACTGAAAAACCCGCATTACACGAAATGCACAGTGTAGTACATAGTATATGAGTGAGTTGCACTCAAAAACTTAGAATATAAGAAACGCACAGTGTAGTAAGTAGTATATGAGTGAGTTGCACTGAAAAACTTAGAATATAAGAAACGCACAGTGTAGTACAAAGTATATGAGTGAGTTGCACTGAAAAACTTAGAATGTAAGAAACGCACAGTGTAGTACATAGTATATGAGTGAGTTGCACTGAAAAACTTAGAATATAAGAAACGCACGTTGTAGTACATAGTATATGAGTGAGTTGCACTGAAAAACTTAGAATATAAGAAACGCACAGTGTAGTACATAGTATATGAGTGAGTTGCATTGAAAAACTTAGAATATAAGAAACGCACAGTGTAGTGCATAGTATATGAGTGAGTTGCACTGAAAAACTTAGAATATAAGAAACGCACAGTATAGTACATAGTATATGAATGAGTTGCACTGAAAAACTTAGAATTTACTGAAAAACCCGCATTACACGAAATGCACAGTGTAGTACATAGTATATGAGTGAGTTGCACTGAAAAACTTAGAATATAAGAAACGCACAGTGTAGTGCATAGTATATGAGTGAGTTGCACTGAAAAACTTAGAATATAAGAAACGCACAGTGGAGTACATAGTATATGAGTGAGTTGCACTGAAAAACTTAGAATTTACTGAAAAACCCGCATTACACGAAATGCACAGTGTAGTACATAGTATATGAGTGAGTTGCACTGAAAAACTTAGAATATAAGAAACGCACAGTGTAGTACATAGTATATGAGTGAGTTGCACTGAAAAACTTAGAATATAAGAAACGCACAGTGTAGTACATAGTATATGAGTGAGTTGCACTGAAAAACTTAGAATATAAGAAACGCACAGTGTAGTACATAGTATATGAGTGAGTTGCACTGAAAAACTTAGAATATAAGAAACGCACAGTGTAGTACATAGTATATGAATGAGTTGCACTGAAAAACTTAGAATATAAAAAACGCACAGTGTAGTACATAGTATATGAGTGAGTTGCACTGAAAAACTTAGAATATAAGAAACGCACAGTGTAGTACATAGTATATGAGTGAGTTGCACTGAAAAACTTAGAATATAAGAAACGCACAGTGTAATACATAGTATATGAGTGAGATGCACTGAAAAACTTAGAATTTAAGAAACGCACAGTGTAGTACATAGTATATGAGTGAGTTGCACTGTAAAACTTAGAATATAAGAAACGCACAGTGTAGTACATAGTATATGAGTGAGTTGCACTGAAAAACTTAGAATATAAGAAACGCACAGTGTAGTACATAGTATATGAGTGAGTTGCACTCAAAAACTTAGAATATAAGAAACGCACAGTGTAGTACATAGTATATGAGTGAGTTGCACTGAAAAACTTAGAATATAAGAAACGCACAGTGTAGTACATAGTATATGAGTGAGTTGCACTCAAAAACTTAGAATATAAGAAACGCACAGTGTAGTACATAGTATATGAGTGAGTTGCACTGAAAAACTTGAATTTACTGAAAAACCAGCATTACACGAAATGCACAGTGTAGTACATGGTATATGAGTGAGTTGCACTCAAAAACTTAGAATATAAGAAACGCACAGTGTAGTACATAGTATATGAGTGAGTTGCACTGAAAAACTTAGAATATAAGAAACGCACAGTGTAGAAAGTAGTATATGAGTGAGTTGCACTGAAAAACTTAGAATATAAGAAACGCACAGTGTAGTACAAAGTATATGAGTGAGTTGCACTGAAAAACTTAGAATATAAGAAACGCACAGTGTAGTACATAATATATGAGTGAGTTGCACTGAAAAACTTAGAATTTACTGAAAAACCCGCATTACACGAAATGCACAGTGTAGTACATAGTATATGAGTGAGTTGCACTGAAAAACTTAGAATATAAGAAACGCACAGTGTAGTACATAGTATATGAGTGAGTTGCACTGAAAAACTTAGAATATAAGAAACGCACAGTGTAGTACATAGTATATGAGTGAGTTGCACTGAAAAACTTAGAATATAAGAAACGCACAGTGTAGTACATAGTATATGAGTGAGTTGCACTGAAAAACTTAGAATATAAGAAACGCACAGTGTAGTACATAGTATATGAGTGAGTTGCACTCAAAAACTTAAATTTACTGAAAAACCCGCATTACACCAAATGCACAGTGTAGTACATAGTATATGAGTGAGTTGCACTCAAAAACTTAGAATATAAGAAACGCACAGTGTAGTACATATTATGAGTGAGTTGCACTGAAAAACTTAGAATATAAGAAACGCACAGTGTAGTACGTAGTATATGAGTGAGTTGCACTGAAAAACTTAGAATATAAGAAACGCACAGTGTAGTACATAGTATATGAGTGAGTTGCATTGAAAAACTTAGAATATAAGAAACGCACAGTGTAGTGCATAGTATATGAGTGAGTTGCACTGAAAAACTTAGAATATAAGAAACGCACAGTATAGTACATAGTATATGAATGAGTTGCACTGAAAAACTTAGAATTTACTGAAAAACCCGCATTACACGAAATGCACAGTGGAGTACATAGTATATGAGTGAGTTGCACTGAAAAACTTAGAATATAAGAAACGCACAGTGTAGTACATAGTATATGAGTGAGTTGCACTGAAAAACTTAGAATATAAGAAACGCACAGTGTAGTACATAGTATATGAGTGAGTTGCACTGAAAAACTTAGAATTTACTGAAAAACCCGCATTACACGAAATGCATAGTGTAGTACATAGTATATGAGTGAGTTGCACTGAAAAACTTAGAATATAAGAAACGCACAGTGTAGTACATAGTATATGAGTGAGTTGCACTGAAAAACTTAGAATATAAGAAACGCACAGTGTAGTACATAGTATATGAGTGAGTTGCACTGAAAAACTTAGAATATAAGAAACGCACAGTGTAGTACATAGTATATGAGTGAGTTGCACTGAAAAACTTAGAATATAAGAAACGCACAGTGTAGTACATAGTATATGAATGAGTTGCACTGAAAAACTTAGAATATAAAAAACGCACAGTGTAGTACATAGTATATGAGTGAGTTGCACTGTAAAACTTAGAATATAAGAAACGCACAGTGTAGTACATAGTATTTGAGTGAGTTGCACTGAAAAACTTAGAATATAAGAAACGCACAGTGTAGTACATAGTATATGAGTGAGTTGCACTGAAAAACTTAGAATATAAGAAACGCACAGTATAGTACATAGTATATGAGTGAGTTGCACTGAAAAACTTAGAATATAAGAAACGCACAGTGTAGTACATAGTATATGAGTGAGTTGCACTGAAAAACTTAGAATATAAGAAACGCACAGTGTAGCACATAGTATATGAGTGAGTTGCACTGAAAAACTTAGAATATAAGAAACGCACATTGTAGTACATAGTATATGAGTGAGTTGCACTGAAAAACTTAGAATTTACTGAATAACCCGCATTACACAAAATGCACAGTGTAGTACATAGTATATGAGTGAGTTGCACTGAAAAACTTAGAATATAAGAAACGCACAGTGTAGTACATAGTATATGAGTGAGTTGCACTGAAAAACTTAGAATATAAGAAACGCACAGTGTAGTACATAGTATATGAGTGAGTTGCACTGAAAAACTTAGAATATAAGAAACGCACAGTGTAGTACATAGTATATGAGTGAGTTGCACTGAAAAACTTAGAATATAAGAAACGCACAGTGTAGTACATAGTATATGAGTGAGTTGCACTGAAAAACTTAGAATATAAGAAACGCACAGTGTAGTACATTGTATATGAGTGAGTTACACTGAAAAACTTAGAATTTAAGAAACGCACAGTGTAGTACATAGTATATGAGTGAGTTGCACTGAAAAACTTAGAATATAAGAAACGCACAGTGTAGTACATAGTATATGAGTGAGTTGCACTCAAAAACTTAGAATATAAGAAACGCACAGTGTAGTACATAGTATATGAGTGAGTTGCACTGAAAAACTTAGAATATAAGAAACGCACAGTGTAGTACGTAGTATATGAGTGAGTTGCACTGAAAAACTTAGAATATAAGAAACGCACAGTGTAGTACATAGTATATGAGTGAGTTGCATTGAAAAACTTAGAATATAAGAAATACACAGTGTAGTGCATAGTATATGAGTGAGTTGCACTGAAAAACTTAGAATATAAGAAACGCACAGTATAGTACATAGTATATGAATGAGTTGCACTGAAAAACTTAGAATTTACTGAAAAACCCGCATTACACGAAATGCACAGTGTAGTACATAGTATATGAGTGAGTTGCACTGAAAAACTTAGAATATAAGAAACGCACAGTGTATTACATAGTATATGAGTGAGTTGCACTGAAAAACTTAGAATATAAGAAACGCACAGTGTAGTACATAGTATATGAGTGAGTTGCACTGAAAAACTTAGAATTTACTGAAAAACCCGCATTACACGAAATGCATAGTGTAGTACATAGTATATGAGTGAGTTGCACTGAAAAACTTAGAATATAAGAAACGCACAGTGTAGTACATAGTATATGAGTGAGTTGCACTGAAAAACTTAGAATATAAGAAACGCACAGTGTAGTACATAGTATATGAGTGAGTTGCATTGAAAAACTTAGAATATAAGAAACGCACAGTGCAGTGCATAGTATATGAGTGAGTTGCACTGAAAAACTTAGAATATAAGAAACGCACAGTATAGTACATAGTATATGAATGAGTTGCACTGAAAAACTTAGAATTTACTGAAAAACCCGCATTACACGAAATGCACAGTGTAGTACATAGTATATGAGTGAGTTGCACTGAAAAACTTAGAATATAAGAAACGCACAGTGTAGTACATAGTATATGAGTGAGTTGCACTGAAAAACTTAGAATTTAGAGAAACGCACAGTGTAGTACATAGTATATGAGTGAGTTGCACTTAAAAAATTTAGAATATAAGAAACGCACAGTGTAGTACATAGTATATGAGTGAGTTGCACTGAAAAACTTAGAATATAAGAAACGCACAGTGTAGTACATAGTATATGAGTGAGTTGCACTGAAAAACTTAGAATATAAGAAACGCAAAGTGTAGTACATAGTATATGAGTGAGTTGCCCTGAAAAACTTAGAATTTAAGAAACGCACAGTGTAGTACATAGTATATGAGTGAGTTGCACTGAAAAACTTAGAATATAAGAAACGCACAGTGTAGTACATAGTATATGAGTGAGTTGCACTGAAAAACTTAGAATATAAGAAACGCACAGTGTAGTACATAGTATATGAGTGAGTTGCACTGAAAAACTTAGAATATAAGAAACGCACAGTGTAGTACATAGTATATGAGTGAGTTGCACTGAAAAACTTAGAATATAAGAAACGCACAGTGTAGTACATATTATATGAGTGAGTTGCACTGAAAAACTTAGAATATAAGAAACGCACAGTGTAGTACATAATATATGAGTGAGTTGCACTGAAAAACTTAGAATATAAGAAACGCACAGTGTAGTACATAGTATATGAGTGAGTTGCACTGAAAAACTTAGAATGTAAAAAACGCACAGTGTAGTACATAGTATATGAGTGAGTTGCACTGAAAAACTTAGAATATAAGAAACGCACAGTGTAGTACATAGTATATGAGTGAGTTGCGATGAAAAACTTAGAATATAAGAAACGCACAGTGTAGTACATAGTTATGAGTGAGTTGCACTGAAAAACTTAGAATATAAGAAACGCAAAGTGTAGTACATAGTATATGAGTGAGTTGCACTGAAAAACTTAGAATATAAGAAACGCACAGTGTAATACATAGTATATGAGTGAGATGCACTGAAAAACTTAGAATTTAAGAAACGCACAGTGTAGTACATAGTATATGAGTGAGTTGCACTGTAAAACTTAGAATATAAGAAACGCACAGTGTAGTACATAGTATATGAGTGAGTTGCACTGAAAAACTTAGAATATAAGAAACGCACAGTGTAGTACATAGTATATGAGTGAGTTGCACTCAAAAACTTGAATTTACTGAAAAATCCGCATTACACGAAATGCACAGTGTAGTACATAGTATATGAGTGAGTTGCACTCAAAAACTTAGAATATAAGAAACGCACAGTGTAGTAAGTAGTATATGAGTGAGTTGCACTGAAAAACTTAGAATATAAGAAACGCACAGTGTAGTACAAAGTATATGAGTGAGTTGCACTGAAAAACTTAGAATGTAAGAAACGCACAGTGTAGTACATAGTATATGAGTGAGTTGCACTGAAAAACTTAGAATATAAGAAACGCACGTTGTAGTACATAGTATATGAGTGAGTTGCACTGAAAAACTTAGAATATAAGAAACGCACAGTGTAGTACATAGTATATGAGTGAGTTGCATTGAAAAACTTAGAATATAAGAAACGCACAGTGTAGTGCATAGTATATGAGTGAGTTGCACTGAAAAACTTAGAATATAAGAAACGCACAGTATAGTACATAGTATATGAATGAGTTGCACTGAAAAACTTAGAATTTACTGAAAAACCCGCATTACACGAAATGCACAGTGTAGTACATAGTATATGAGTGAGTTGCACTGAAAAACTTAGAATATAAGAAACGCACAGTGTAGTGCATAGTATATGAGTGAGTTGCACTGAAAAACTTAGAATATAAGAAACGCACAGTGTAGTACATAGTATATGAGTGAGTTGCACTGAAAAACTTAGAATTTACTGAAAAACCCGCATTACACGAAATGCACAGTGTAGTACATAGTATATGAGTGAGTTGCACTGAAAAACTTAGAATATAAGAAACGCACAGTGTAGTACATAGTATATGAGTGAGTTGCACTGAAAAACTTAGAATATAAGAAACGCACAGTGTAGTACATAGTATATGAGTGAGTTGCACTGAAAAACTTAGAATATAAGAAACGCACAGTGTAGTACATAGTATATGAGTGAGTTGCACTGAAAAACTTAGAATATAAGAAACGCACAGTGTAGTACATAGTATATGAATGAGTTGCACTGAAAAACTTAGAATATAAAAAACGCACAGTGTAGTACATAGTATATGAGTGAGTTGCACTGAAAAACTTAGAATATAAGAAACGCACAGTGTAGTACATAGTATATGAGTGAGTTGCACTGAAAAACTTAGAATATAAGATACGCACAGTGTAATACATAGTATATGAGTGAGATGCACTGAAAAACTTAGAATATAAGAAACGCACAGTGTAGTACATAGTATATGAGTGAGTTGCACTCAAAAACTTAGAATATAAGAAACGCACAGTGTAGTACATAGTATATGAGTGAGTTGCACTGAAAAACTTAGAATATAAGAAACGCACAGTGTAGTACATAGTATATGAGTGAGTTGCACTCAAAAACTTAGAATATAAGAAACGCACAGTGTAGTACATAGTATATGAGTGAGTTGCACTGAAAAACTTGAATTTACTGAAAAACCAGCATTACACGAAATGCACAGTGTAGTACATGGTATATGAGTGAGTTGCACTCAAAAACTTAGAATATAAGAAACGCACAGTGTAGTACATAGTATATGAGTGAGTTGCACTGAAAAACTTAGAATATAAGAAACGCACAGTGTAGAAAGTAGTATATGAGTGAGTTGCACTGAAAAACTTAGAATATAAGAAACGCACAGTGTAGTACAAAGTATATGAGTGAGTTGCACTGAAAAACTTAGAATATAAGGAACGCACAGTGTAGTACATAGTATATGAGTGAGTTGCACTGAAAAACTTAGAATTTACTGAAAAACCCGCATTACACGAAATGCACAGTGTAGTACATAGTATATGAGTGAGTTGTACTGAAAAACTTAGAATATAAGAAACGCACAGTGTAGTACATAGTATATGAGTGAGTTGCACTGAAAAACTTAGAATATAAGAAACGCACAGTGTAGTACATAGTATATGAGTGAGTTGCACTGAAAAACTTAGAATATAAGAAACGCACAGTGTAGTACATAGTATATGAGTGAGTTGCACTGAAAAACTTAGAATATAAGAAACGCACAGTGTAGTACATAGTATATGAGTGAGTTGCACTCAAAAACTTGAATTTACTGAAAAACCCGCATTACACGAAATGCACAGTGTAGTACATAGTATATGAGTGAGTTGCACTCAAAAACTTAGAATATAAGAAACGCACAGTGTAGTACATAGTATATGAGTGAGTTGCACTGAAAAACTTAGAATATAAGAAACGCACAGTGTAGTACGTAGTATATGAGTGAGTTGCACTGAAAAACTTAGAATATAAGAAACGCACAGTGTAGTACATAGTATATGAGTGAGTTGCATTGAAAAACTTAGAATATAAGAAACGCACAGTGTAGTGCATAGTATATGAGTGAGTTGCACTGAAAAACTTAGAATATAAGAAACGCACAGTATAGTACATAGTATATGAATGAGTTGCACTGAAAAACTTAGAATTTACTGAAAAACCCGCATTACACGAAATGCACAGTGGAGTACATAGTATATGAGTGAGTTGCACTGAAAAACTTAGAATATAAGAAACGCACAGTGTAGTACATAGTATATGAGTGAGTTGCACTGAAAAACTTAGAATATAAGAAACGCACAGTGTAGTACATAGTATATGAGTGAGTTGCACTGAAAAACTTAGAATTTACTGAAAAACCCGCATTACACGAAATGCATAGTGTAGTACATAGTATATGAGTGAGTTGCACTGAAAAACTTAGAATATAAGAAACGCACAGTGTAGTACATAGTATATGAGTGAGTTGCACTGAAAAACTTAGAATATAAGAAACGCACAGTGTAGTACATAGTATATGAGTGAGTTGCACTGAAAAACTTAGAATATAAGAAACGCACAGTTTAGTACATAGTATATGAGTGAGTTGCACTGAAAAACTTAGAATATAAGAAACGCACAGTGTAGTACATAGTATATGAATGAGTTGCACTGAAAAACTTAGAATATAAAAAACGCACAGTGTAGTACATAGTATATGAGTGAGTTGCACTGTAAAACTTAGAATATAAGAAACGCACAGTGTAGTACATAGTATTTGAGTGAGTTGCACTGAAAAACTTAGAATATAAGAAACGCACAGTGTAGTACATAGTATATGAGTGAGTTGCACTGAAAAACTTAGAATATAAGAAACGCACAGTATAGTACATAGTATATGAGTGAGTTGCACTGAAAAACTTAGAATATAAGAAACGCACAGTGTAGTACATAGTATATGAGTGAGTTGCACTGAAAAACTTAGAATATAAGAAACGCACAGTGTAGCACATAGTATATGAGTGAGTTTCACTGAAAAACTTAGAATATAAGAAACGCACATTGTAGTACATAGTATATGAGTGAGTTGCACTGAAAAACTTAGAATTTACTGAAAAACCCGCATTACACGAAATGCACAGTGTAGTACATAGTATATGAGTGAGTTGCACTGAAAAACTTAGAATATAAGAAACGCACAGTGTAGTACATAGTATATGAGTGAGTTGCACTGAAAAACTTAGAATATAAGAAACGCACAGTGTAGTACATAGTATATGAGTGAGTTGCACTGAAAAACTTAGAATATAAGAAACGCACAGTGTAGTACATAGTATATGAGTGAGTTGCACTGAAGAACTTAAAATATAAGAAACGCACAGTGTAGTACATAGTATATGAGTGAGTTGCACTGAAAAATTTAGAATATAAGAAACGCACAGTGTAGTACATTGTATATGAGTGAGTTACACTGAAAAACTTAGAATATAAGAAACGCACAGTGTAGTACATAGTATATGAGTGAGTTGCACTCAAAAACTTAGAATATAAGAAACGCACAGTGTAGTACATAGTATATGAGTAGTTGCACTGAAAAACTTAGAATATAAGAAACGCACAGTGTAGTACGTAGTATATGAGTGAGTTGCACTGAAAAACTTAGAATATAAGAAACGCACAGTGTAGTACATAGTATATGAGTGAGTTGCATTGAAAAACTTAGAATATAAGAAACACACAGTGTAGTGCATAGTATATGAGTGAGTTGCACTGAAAAACTTAGAATATAAGAAACGCACAGTATAGTACATAGTATATGAATGAGTTGCACTGAAAAACTTAGAATTTACTGAAAAACCCGCATTACACGAAATGCACAGTGTAGTACATAGTATATGAGTGAGTTGCACTGAAAAACTTAGAATATAAGAAACGCACAGTGTATTACATAGTATATGAGTGAGTTGCACTGAAAAACTTAGAATATAAGAAACGCACAGTGTAGTACATAGTATATGAGTGAGTTGCACTGAAAAACTTAGAATTTACTGAAAAACCCGCATTACACGAAATGCATAGTGTAGTACATAGTATATGAGTGAGTTGCACTGAAAAACTTAGAATATAAGAAACGCACAGTGTAGTACATAGTATATGAGTGAGTTGCACTGAAAAACTTAGAATATAAGAAACGCACAGTGTAGTACATAGTATATGAGTGAGTTGCACTGAAAAACTTAGAATATAAGAAACGCACAGTGTAGTACATAGTATATGAGTGAGTTGCACTGAAAAACTTAGAATATAAGAAACGCACAGTGTAGTACATAGTATATGAGTGAGTTGCACTGAAAAACTTAGAATATAAGAAACGCACAGTGTAGTACATAGTATATGAGTGAGTTGCACTGAAAAACTTAGAATATAAGAAACGCACAGTGTAGTACATAGTATATGAGTGAGTTGCACTGAAAAACTTAGAATATAAGAAACGCACAGTGTAGTACATAGTATATGAGTGAGTTGCACTGAAAAACTTAGAATATAAGAAACGCACAGTGTAGTACATAGTATATGAGTGAGTTGCCCTGAAAAACTTAGAATATAAGAAACGCACAGTATAGTACATAGTATATGAATGAGTTGCACTGAAAAACTTAGAATTTACTGAAAAACCCGCATTACACGAAATGCACAGTGTAGTATATAGTATATGAGTGAGTTGTACTGAAAAACTTAGAATATAAGAAACGCACAGTGTAGTACATAGTATATGAGTGAGTTGCACTGAAAAACTTAGAATATAAGAAACGCACAGTGTAATACATAGTATATGAGTGAGATGCACTGAAAAACTTAGAATTTAAGAAACGCACAGTGTAGTACATAGTATATGAGTGAGTTGCACTGTAAAACTTAGAATATAAGAAACGCACATTGTAGTACATAGTATATGAGTGAGTTGCACTGAAAAACTTAGAATATAAGAAATGCACAGTGTAGTACATAGTATATGAGTGAGTTGCACTCAAAAACTTAGAATATAAGAAACGCACAGTGTAGTACATAGTATATGAGTGAGTTGCACTGAAAAACTTAGAATATAAGAAACGCACAGTGTAGTACATAGTATATGAGTGAGTTGCACTGAAAAACTTAGAATATAAGAAACGCACAGTGTAGTACAAATTATATGAGTGAGTTGCACTGAAAAACTTAGAATATAAGAAACGCACAGTGTAGTACATAGTATATGAGTGAGTTGCACTGAAAAACTTAGAATATAAGAAACGCACAGTGTAGTACATAGTATATGAGTGAGTTGCACTGAAAAACTTAGAATATAAGAAACGCACAGTGTAGTACATAGTATATGAGTGAGTTGCACTGAAAAACTTAGAATATAAGAAACGCACAGTGTAGTACATAGTATATGAGTGAGTTGCATTGAAAAACTTAGAATATAAGAAACGCACAGTGTAGTGCATAGTATATGAGTGAGTTGCCCTGAAAAACTTAGAATATAAGAAACGCACAGTATAGTACATAGTATATGAATGAGTTGCACTGAAAAACTTAGAATTTACTGAAAAACCCGCATTACACGAAATGCACAGTGTAGTACATAGTACATGAGTGAGTTGCACTGAAAAACTTAGAATATAAGAAACACACAGTGTAGTACATAGTATATGAGTGAGTTGCACTGAAAAACTTAGAATATAAGAAACGCACAGTGTAGTACATAGTATATGAGTGAGTTGCACTGAAAAACTTAGAATATAAGAAACGCACAGTGTAGTACATAGTATATGAGTGAGTTGCACTGAAAAACTTAGAATATAAGAAACGCACAGTGTAGTACATAGTATATGAGTGAGTTGCACTGAAAAACTTAGAATATAAGAAACGCACAGTGTAGTACATAGTATATGAGTGAGTTGCACTGAAAAACTTAGAATATAAGAAACGCACAGTGTAGTACATAGTATATGAGTGAGTTGCACTGAAAAACTTAGAATATAAGAAACGCACAGTGTAGTACATAGTATATGAGTGAGTTGCACTCAAAAACTTGAATTTACTGAAAAACCCGCATTACACGAAATGCACAGTGTAGTACATAGTATATGAGTGAGTTGCACTCAAAAACTTAGAATATAAGAAACGCACAGTGTAGTAAGTAGTATATGAGTGAGTTTCACTGAAAAACTTAGAATATAAGAAACGCACAGTGTAGTACAAAGTATATGAGTGAGTTGCACTGAAAAACTTAGAATGTAAGAAACGCACAGTGTAGTACATAGTATATGAGTGAGTTGCACTGAAAAACTTAGAATATAAGAAACGCACGTTGTAGTACATAGTATATGAGTGAGTTGCACTGAAAAACTTAGAATATAAGAAACGCACAGTGTAGTACATAGTATATGAGTGAGTTGCATTGAAAAACTTAGAATATAAGAAACGCACAGTGTAGTGCATAGTATATGAGTGAGTTGCACTGAAAAACTTAGAATATAAGAAACGCACAGTATAGTACATAGTATATGAATGAGTTGCACTGAAAAACTTAGAATTTACTGAAAAACCCGCATTACACGAAATGCACAGTGTAGTACATAGTATATGAGTGAGTTGCACTGAAAAACTTAGAATATAAGAAACGCACAGTGTAGTGCATAGTATATGAGTGAGTTGCACTGAAAAACTTAGAATATAAGAAACGCACAGTGTAGTACATAGTATATGAGTGAGTTGCACTGAAAAACTTAGAATTTACTGAAAAACCCGCATTACACGAAATGCACAGTGTAGTACATAGTATATGAGTGAGTTGCACTGAAAAACTTAGAATTTACTGAAAAACCCGCATTACACGAAATGCACAGTGTAGTACATAGTATATGAGTGAGTTGCACTGAAAAACTTAGAATATAAGAAACGCACAGTGTAGTACAAATTATATGAGTGAGTTGCACTGAAAAACTTAGAATATAAGAAACGCACAGTGTAGTACATAGTATATGAGTGAGTTGCACTGAAAAACTTAGAATATAAGAAACGCACAGTGTAGTACATAGTATATGAGTGAGTTGCACTGAAAAACTTAGAATATAAGAAACGCACAGTGTAGTACATAGTATATGAGTGAGTTGCACTGAAAAACTTAGAATATAAGAAACGCACAGTGTAGTACATAGTATATGAGTGAGTTGCATTGAAAAACTTAGAATATAAGAAACGCACAGTGTAGTGCATAGTATATGAGTGAGTTGCCCTGAAAAACTTAGAATATAAGAAACGCACAGTATAGTACATAGTATATGAATGAGTTGCACTGAAAAACTTAGAATTTACTGAAAAACCCGCATTACACGAAATGCACAGTGTAGTACATAGTACATGAGTGAGTTGCACTGAAAAACTTAGAATATAAGAAACACACAGTGTAGTACATAGTATATGAGTGAGTTGCACTGAAAAACTTAGAATATAAGAAACGCACAGTGTAGTACATAGTATATGAGTGAGTTGCACTGAAAAACTTAGAATATAAGAAACGCACAGTGTAGTACATAGTATATGAGTGAGTTGCACTGAAAAACTTAGAATATAAGAAACGCACAGTGTAGTACATAGTATATGAGTGAGTTGCACTGAAAAACTTAGAATATAAGAAACGCACAGTGTAGTACATAGTATATGAGTGAGTTGCACTGAAAAACTTAGAATATAAGAAACGCACAGTGTAGTACATAGTATATGAGTGAGTTGCACTGAAAAACTTAGAATATAAGAAACGCACAGTGTAGTACATAGTATATGAGTGAGTTGCACTCAAAAACTTGAATTTACTGAAAAACCCGCATTACACGAAATGCACAGTGTAGTACATAGTATATGAGTGAGTTGCACTCAAAAACTTAGAATATAAGAAACGCACAGTGTAGTAAGTAGTATATGAGTGAGTTTCACTGAAAAACTTAGAATATAAGAAACGCACAGTGTAGTACAAAGTATATGAGTGAGTTGCACTGAAAAACTTAGAATGTAAGAAACGCACAGTGTAGTACATAGTATATGAGTGAGTTGCACTGAAAAACTTAGAATATAAGAAACGCACGTTGTAGTACATAGTATATGAGTGAGTTGCACTGAAAAACTTAGAATATAAGAAACGCACAGTGTAGTACATAGTATATGAGTGAGTTGCATTGAAAAACTTAGAATATAAGAAACGCACAGTGTAGTGCATAGTATATGAGTGAGTTGCACTGAAAAACTTAGAATATAAGAAACGCACAGTATAGTACATAGTATATGAATGAGTTGCACTGAAAAACTTAGAATTTACTGAAAAACCCGCATTACACGAAATGCACAGTGTAGTACATAGTATATGAGTGAGTTGCACTGAAAAACTTAGAATATAAGAAACGCACAGTGTAGTGCATAGTATATGAGTGAGTTGCACTGAAAAACTTAGAATATAAGAAACGCACAGTGTAGTACATAGTATATGAGTGAGTTGCACTGAAAAACTTAGAATTTACTGAAAAACCCGCATTACACGAAATGCACAGTGTAGTACATAGTATATGAGTGAGTTGCACTGAAAAACTTAGAATATAAGAAACGCACAGTGTAGTACATAGTATATGAGTGAGTTGCACTGAAAAACTTAGAATATAAGAAACGCACAGTGTAGTACATAGTATATGAGTGAGTTGCACTGAAAAACTTAGAATATAAGAAACGCACAGTGTAGTACATAGTATATGAGTGAGTTGCACTGAAAAACTTAGAATATAAGAAACGCACAGTGTAGTACATAGTATATGAATGAGTTGCACTGAAAAACTTAGAATATAAAAAACGCACAGTGTAGTACATAGTATATGAGTGAGTTGCACTGAAAAACTTAGAATATAAGAAACGCACAGTGTAGTACATAGTATATGAGTGAGTTGCACTGAAAAACTTAGAATATAAGAAACGCACAGTGTAATACATAGTATATGAGTGAGATGCACTGAAAAACTTAGAATTTAAGAAACGCACAGTGTAGTACATAGTATATGAGTGAGTTGCACTGTAAAACTTAGAATATAAGAAACGCACAGTGTAGTACATAGTATATGAGTGAGTTGCACTGAAAAACTTAGAATATAAGAAACGCACAGTGTAGTACATAGTATATGAGTGAGTTGCACTCAAAAACTTAGAATATAAGAAACGCACAGTGTAGTACATAGTATATGAGTGAGTTGCACTGAAAAACTTAGAATATAAGAAACGCACAGTGTAGTACATAGTATATGAGTGAGTTGCACTCAAAAACTTAGAATATAAGAAACGCACAGTGTAGTACATAGTATATGAGTGAGTTGCACTGAAAAACTTGAATTTACTGAAAAACCAGCATTACACGAAATGCACAGTGTAGTACATGGTATATGAGTGAGTTGCACTCAAAAACTTAGAATATAAGAAACGCACAGTGTAGTACATAGTATATGAGTGAGTTGCACTGAAAAACTTAGAATATAAGAAACGCACAGTGTAGAAAGTAGTATATGAGTGAGTTGCACTGAAAAACTTAGAATATAAGAAACGCACAGTGTAGTACAAAGTATATGAGTGAGTTGCACTGAAAAACTTAGAATATAAGGAACGCACAGTGTAGTACATAGTATATGAGTGAGTTGCACTGAAAAACTTAGAATATAAGAAACGCACAGTGTAGTACATAGTATATGAGTGAGTTGCACTGAAAAACTTAGAATATAAGAAACGCACAGTGTAGTACATAGTATATGAGTGAGTTGCACTGAAAAACTTAGAATATAAGAAACGCACAGTGTAGTACATAGTATATGAGTGAGTTGCACTCAAAAACTTGAATTTACTGAAAAACCCGCATTACACGAAATGCACAGTGTAGTACATAGTATATGAGTGAGTTGCACTCAAAAACTTAGAATATAAGAAACGCACAGTGTAGTACATAGTATATGAGTGAGTTGCACTGAAAAACTTAGAATATAAGAAACGCACAGTGTAGTACATAGTATATGAATGAGTTGCACTGAAAAACTTAGAATATAAAAAACGCACAGTGTAGTACATAGTATATGAGTGAGTTGCACTGTAAAACTTAGAATATAAGAAACGCACAGTGTAGTACATAGTATTTGAGTGAGTTGCACTGAAAAACTTAGAATATAAGAAACGCACAGTGTAGTACATAGTATATGAGTGAGTTGCACTGAAAAACTTAGAATATAAGAAACGCACAGTATAGTACATAGTATATGAGTGAGTTGCACTGAAAAACTTAGAATATAAGAAACGCACAGTGTAGTACATAGTATATGAGTGAGTTGCACTGAAAAACTTAGAATATAAGAAACGCACAGTGTAGCACATAGTATATGAGTGAGTTTCACTGAAAAACTTAGAATATAAGAAACGCACATTGTAGTACATAGTATATGAGTGAGTTGCACTGAAAAACTTAGAATTTACTGAAAAACCCGCATTACACGAAATGCACAGTGTAGTACATAGTATATGAGTGAGTTGCACTGAAAAACTTAGAATATAAGAAACGCACAGTGTAGTACATAGTATATGAGTGAGTTGCACTGAAAAACTTAGAATATAAGAAACGCACAGTGTAGTACATAGTATATGAGTGAGTTGCACTGAAAAACTTAGAATATAAGAAACGCACAGTGTAGTACATAGTATATGAGTGAGTTGCACTGAAGAACTTAAAATATAAGAAACGCACAGTGTAGTACATAGTATATGAGTGAGTTGCACTGAAAAATTTAGAATATAAGAAACGCACAGTGTAGTACATTGTATATGAGTGAGTTACACTGAAAAACTTAGAATTTAAGAAACGCACAGTGTAGTACATAGTATATGAGTGAGTTGCACTGAAAAACTTAGAATATAAGAAACGCACAGTGTAGTACATAGTATATGAGTGAGTTGCACTCAAAAACTTAGAATATAAGAAACGCACAGTGTAGTACATAGTATATGAGTGAGTTGCACTGAAAAACTTAGAATATAAGAAACGCACAGTGTAGTACGTAGTATATGAGTGAGTTGCACTGAAAAACTTAGAATATAAGAAACGCACAGTGTAGTACATAGTATATGAGTGAGTTGCACTGAAAAACTTAGAATATAAGAAACGCACAGTATAGTACATAGTATATGAGTGAGTTGCACTGAAAAACTTAGAATATAAGAAACGCACAGTGTAGTACATAGTATATGAGTGAGTTGCACTGAAAAACTTAGAATATAAGAAACGCACAGTGTAGCACATAGTATATGAGTGAGTTTCACTGAAAAACTTAGAATATAAGAAACGCACATTGTAGTACATAGTATATGAGTGAGTTGCACTGAAAAACTTAGAATTTACTGAAAAACCCGCATTACACGAAATGCACAGTGTAGTACATAGTATATGAGTGAGTTGCACTGAAAAACTTAGAATATAAGAAACGCACAGTGTAGTACATAGTATATGAGTGAGTTGCACTGAAAAACTTAGAATATAAGAAACGCACAGTGTAGTACATAGTATATGAGTGAGTTGCACTGAAAAACTTAGAATATAAGAAACGCACAGTGTAGTACATAGTATATGAGTGAGTTGCACTGAAGAACTTAAAATATAAGAAACGCACAGTGTAGTACATAGTATATGAGTGAGTTGCACTGAAAAATTTAGAATATAAGAAACGCACAGTGTAGTACATTGTATATGAGTGAGTTACACTGAAAAACTTAGAATTTAAGAAACGCACAGTGTAGTACATAGTATATGAGTGAGTTGCACTGAAAAACTTAGAATATAAGAAACGCACAGTGTAGTACATAGTATATGAGTGAGTTGCACTCAAAAACTTAGAATATAAGAAACGCACAGTGTAGTACATAGTATATGAGTGAGTTGCACTGAAAAACTTAGAATATAAGAAACGCACAGTGTAGTACGTAGTATATGAGTGAGTTGCACTGAAAAACTTAGAATATAAGAAACGCACAGTGTAGTACATAGTATATGAGTGAGTTGCATTGAAAAACTTAGAATATAAGAAACACACAGTGTAGTGCATAGTATATGAGTGAGTTGCACTGAAAAACTTAGAATATAAGAAACGCACAGTATAGTACATAGTATATGAATGAGTTGCACTGAAAAACTTAGAATTTACTGAAAAACCCGCATTACACGAAATGCACAGTGTAGTACATAGTATATGAGTGAGTTGCACTGAAAAACTTAGAATATAAGAAACGCACAGTGTATTACATAGTATATGAGTGAGTTGCACTGAAAAACTTAGAATATAAGAAACGCACAGTGTAGTACATAGTATATGAGTGAGTTGCACTGAAAAACTTAGAATTTACTGAAAAACCCGCATTACACGAAATGCATAGTGTAGTACATAGTATATGAGTGAGTTGCACTGAAAAACTTAGAATATAAGAAACGCACACTGTAGTACATAGTATATGAGTGAGTTGCACTGAAAAACTTAGAATATAAGAAACGCACAGTGTAGTACATAGTATATGAGTGAGTTGCACTGAAAAACTTAGAATATAAGAAACGCACAGTGTAGTACATAGTATATGAGTGAGTTGCACTGAAAAACTTAGAATATAAGAAACGCACAGTGTAGTACATAGTATATGAGTGAGTTGCACTCAAAAACTTAGAATATAAGAAACGCACAGTGTAGTACATAGTATATGAGTGAGTTGCACTGAAAAACTTAGAATATAAGAAACGCACAGTGTAGTACATAGTATATGAGTGAGTTGCACTGAAAAACTTAGAATATAAGAAACGCACAGTGTAGTACATAGTATATGAGTGAGTTGCACTGAAAAACTTAGAATATAAGAAACGCACAGTGTAGTACATAGTATATGAGTGAGTTGCCCTGAAAAACTTAGAATATAAGAAACGCACAGTATAGTACATAGTATATGAATGAGTTGCACTGAAAAACTTAGAATTTACTGAAAAACCCGCATTACACGAAATGCACAGTATAGTATATAGTATATGAGTGAGTTGTACTGAAAAACTTAGAATATAAGAAACGCACAGTGTAGTACATAGTATATGAGTGAGTTGCACTGAAAAACTTAGAATATAAAAAACGCACAGTGTAGTACATAGTATATGAGTGAGTTGCACTGAAAAACTTAGAATATAAGAAACGCACAGTGTAGTACATAGTATATGAGTGAGTTGCACTGAAAAACTTAGAATATAAGAAACGCACAGTGTAATACATAGTATATGAGTGAGATGCACTGAAAAACTTAGAATTTAAGAAACGCACAGTGTAGTACATAGTATATGAGTGAGTTGCACTGTAAAACTTAGAATATAAGAAACGCACATTGTAGTACATAGTATATGAGTGAGTTGCACTGAAAAACTTAGAATATAAGAAACGCACAGTGTAGTACATAGTATATGAGTGAGTTGCACTCAAAAACTTAGAATATAAGAAACGCACAGTGTAGTACATAGTATATGAGTGAGTTGCACTGAAAAACTTAGAATATAAGAAACGCACAGTGTAGTAAGTAGTATATGAGTGAGTTGCACTGAAAAACTTAGAATATAAGAAACGCACAGTGTAGTACAAATTATATGAGTGAGTTGCACTGAAAAACTTAGAATATAAGAAACGCACAGTGTAGAACATAGTATATGAGTGAGTTGCACTGAAAAACTTAGAATATAAGAAACGCACAGTGTAGTACATAGTATATGAGTGAGTTGCACTGAAAAACTTAGAATATAAGAAACGCACAGTGTAGTACATAGTATATGAGTGAGTTGCACTGAAAAATGGAATATAAGAAACGCACAGTGTAGTACATAGTATATGAGTGAGTTGCCCTGAAAAACTTGGAATATAAGAAACGCACAGTGTAGTACATAGTATATGAGTGAGTTGCACTGAAAAACATGGAATATAAGAAACGCACAGTGTAGTACATAGTATATGAGTGAGTTGCCCTGAAAAACTTAGAATATAAGAAACGCACAGTGTAGTACATAGTATATGAGTGAGTTGCACTGAAAAACTTAGAATATAAGAAACGCACAGTGTAGTACATAGTATATGAGTGAGTTGCACTGAAAAACTTAGAATTTACTGAAAAACCCGCATTACACGAAATGCACAGTGTAGTACATAGTATATGAGTGAGTTGCACTGAAAAACTTAGAATATAAGAAACGCACAGTGTAGTACATAGTATATGAGTGAGTTGCACTGAAAAACTTAGAATATAAGAAACGCACAGTGTAGTACATAGTATATGAGTGAGTTGAACTGAAAAACTTAGAATATAAGAAACGCACAGTGTAGTACATAGTATATGAGTGAGTTGCACTGAAAAACTTAGAATATAAGAAACGCACAGTGTAGTACATAGTATATGAGTGAGTTGCACTGAAAAACTTAGAATATAAGAAACGCACAGTGTAGTACATAGTATATGAGTGAGTTGCACTGAAAAACTTAGAATATAAGAAACGCACAGTGTAGTACATAGTATATGAGTGAGTTGCACTGAAAAACTTAGAATATAAGAAACGCACAGTGTAGTACATAGTATATGAGTGAGTTGCACTGAAAAACTTAGAATATAAGAAACGCACAGTGTAGTACATAGTATATGAGTGAGTTGCACTGAAAAACTTAGAATATAAGAAACGCACAGTGTAGTACATAGTATATGAGTGAGTTGCACTGAAAAACTTAGAATATTAGAAACGCACAGTGTAGTACATAGTATATGAGTGAGTTGCACTGAAAAACTTAGAATTTAAGAAACGCACAGTGTAGTACATAGTATATGAGTGAGTTGCACTGAAAATTAGAATTTAAGAAACGCACAGTGTAGTACAAAGTATACGAGTGAGTTGCACTGAAAAACTTAGAATATAAGAAACGCACAGTGTAGTACATAGTATATGAGTGAGTTGCACTGAAAAACTTAGAATATAAGAAACGCACAGTGTACTACATAGTATATGAGTGAGTTGCACTGAAAAACTTAGAATATAAGAAACGCACAGTGTAGTACATAGTATATGAGTGAGTTGCACTGAAAAACTTAGAATTTACTGAAAAACCCGCATTACACGAAATGCACAGTGTAGTACATAGTATATGAGTGAGTTGCACTGAAAAACTTAGAATATAAGAAACGCACAGTGTAGTACATAGTATATGAGTGAGTTGCACTGAAAAACTTAGAATATAAGAAACGCACAGTGTAGTACATAGTATATGAGTGAGTTGCACTGAAAAACTTAGAATATAAGAAACGCACAGTGTAGTACATAGTATATGAGTGAGTTGCACTGAAAAACTTAGAATATAAGAAACGCACAGTGTAGTACATAGTATATGAGTGAGTTGCACTGAAAAACTTAGAATATAAGAAACGCACAGTGTAGTACATAGTATATGAGTGAGTTGCACTGAAAAACTTAGAATATAAGAAACGCACAGTGTAGTAAGTAGTATATGAGTGAGTTGCACTGAAAAACTTAGAATATAAGAAACGCACAGTGTAGTACAAATTATATGAGTGAGTTGCACTGAAAAACTTAGAATATAAGAAACGCACAGTGTAGTACATAGTATATGAGTGAGTTGCACTGAAAAACTTAGAATATAAGAAACGCACAGTGTAGTACATAGTATATGAGTGAGTTGCACTGAAAAACTTAGAATATAAGAAACGCACAGTGTAGTACATAGTATATGAGTGAGTTGCACTGAAAAACTTAGAATATAAGAAACGCACAGTGTAGTACATAGTATATGAGTGAGTTGCATTGAAAAACTTAGAATATAAGAAACGCACAGTGTAGTGCATAGTATATGAGTGAGTTGCCCTGAAAAACTTAGAATATAAGAAACGCACAGTATAGTACATAGTATATGAATGAGTTGCACTGAAAAACTTAGAATTTACTGAAAAACCCGCATTACACGAAATGCACAGTGTAGTACATAGTACATGAGTGAGTTGCACTGAAAAACTTAGAATATAAGAAACACACAGTGTAGTACATAGTATATGAGTGAGTTGCACTGAAAAACTTAGAATATAAGAAACGCACAGTGTAGTACATAGTATATGAGTGAGTTGCACTGAAAAACTTAGAATATAAGAAACGCACAGTGTAGTACATAGTATATGAGTGAGTTGCACTGAAAAACTTAGAATATAAGAAACGCACAGTGTAGTACATAGTATATGAGTGAGTTGCACTGAAAAACTTAGAATATAAGAAACGCACAGTGTAGTACATAGTATATGAGTGAGTTGCACTGAAAAATGGAATATAAGAAACGCACAGTGTAGTACATAGTATATGAGTGAGTTGCACTGAAAAACTTGGAATATAAGAAACGCACAGTGTAGTACATAGTATATGAGTGAGTTGCACTGAAAAACATGGAATATAAGAAACGCACAGTGTAGTACATAGTATATGAGTGAGTTGCACTGAAAAACTTAGAATATAAGAAACGCACAGTGTAGTACATAGTATATGAGTGAGTTGCACTGAAAAACTTAGAATATAAGAAACGCACAGTGTAGTACATAGTATATGAGTGAGTTGCACTGAAAAACTTAGAATATAAGAAACGCACAGTGTAGTACATAGTATATGAGTGAGTTGAACTGAAAAACTTAGAATATAAGAAACGCACAGTGTAGTACATAGTATATGAGTGAGTTGCACTGAAAAACTTAGAATATAAGAAACGCACAGTGTAGTAAGTAGTATATGAGTGAGTTGCACTGAAAAACTTAGAATATAAGAAACGCACAGTGTAGTACAAATTATATGAGTGAGTTGCACTGAAAAACTTAGAATATAAGAAACGCACAGTGTAGTACATAGTATATGAGTGAGTTGCACTGAAAAACTTAGAATATAAGAAACGCACAGTGTAGTACATAGTATATGAGTGAGTTGCACTGAAAAACTTAGAATATAAGAAACTCACAGTGTAGTACATAGTATATGAGTGAGTTGCACTGAAAAATGGAATATAAGAAACGCACAGTGTAGTACATAGTATATGAGTGAGTTGCACTGAAAAACTTGGAATATAAGAAACGCACAGTGTAGTACATAGTATATGAGTGAGTTGCACTGAAAAACATGGAATATAAGAAACGCACAGTGTAGTACATAGTATATGAGTGAGTTGCACTGAAAAACTTAGAATATAAGAAACGCACAGTGTAGTACATAGTATATGAGTGAGTTGCACTGAAAAACTTAGAATATAAGAAACGCACAGTGTAGTACATAGTATATGAGTGAGTTGCACTGAAAAACTTAGAATTTACTGAAAAACCCGCATTACACGAAATGCACAGTGTAGTACATAGTATATGAGTGAGTTGCACTGAAAAACTTAGAATATAAGAAACGCACAGTGTAGTACATAGTATATGAGTGAGTTGCACTGAAAAACTTAGAATATAAGAAACGCACAGTGTAGTACATAGTATATGAGTGAGTTGCACTGAAAAACTTAGAATATAAGAAACGCACAGTGTAGTACATAGTATATGAGTGAGTTGCACTGAAAAACTTAGAATATAAGAAACGCACAGTGTAGTACATAGTATATGAGTGAGTTGCACTGAAAAACTTAGAATATAAGAAACGCACAGTGTAGTACATAGTATATGAGTGAGTTGCACTGAAAAACTTAGAATATAAGAAACGCACAGTGTAGTACATAGTATATGAGTGAGTTGCACTGAAAAACTTAGAATATAAGAAACGCACAGTGTAGTACATAGTATATGAGTGAGTTGCACTGAAAAACTTAGAATATAAGAAACGCACAGTGTAGTACATAGTATATGAGTGAGTTGCACTGAAAAACTTAGAATATTAGAAACGCACAGTGTAGTACATAGTATATGAGTGAGTTGCACTGAAAAACTTAGAATTTAAGAAACGCACAGTGTAGTACATAGTATATGAGTGAGTTGCACTGAAAATTAGAATTTAAGAAACGCACAGTGTAGTACAAAGTATACGAGTGAGTTGCACTGAAAAACTTAGAATATAAGAAACGCACAGTGTAGTACATAGTATATGAGTGAGTTGCACTGAAAAACTTAGAATATAAGAAACGCACAGTGTACTACATAGTATATGAGTGAGTTGCACTGAAAAACTTAGAATATAAGAAACGCACAGTGTAGTACATAGTATATGAGTGAGTTGCACTGAAAAACTTAGAATTTACTGAAAAACCCGCATTACACGAAATGCACAGTGTAGTACATAGTATATGAGTGAGTTGCACTGAAAAACTTAGAATATAAGAAACGCACAGTGTAGTACATAGTATATGAGTGAGTTGCACTGAAAAACTTAGAATATAAGAAACGCACAGTGTAGTACATAGTATATGAGTGAGTTGCACTGAAAAACTTAGAATATAAGAAACGCACAGTGTAGTACATAGTATATGAGTGAGTTGCACTGAAAAACTTAGAATATAAGAAACACACAGTGTAGTACATAGTATATGAGTGAGTTGCACTGAAAAACTTAGAATATAAGAAACGCACAGTGTAGTACATAGTATATGAGTGAGTTGCACTGAAAAACTTAGAATATAAGAAACGCACAGTGTAGTAAGTAGTATATGAGTGAGTTGCACTGAAAAACTTAGAATATAAGAAACGCACAGTGTAGTACAAATTATATGAGTGAGTTGCACTGAAAAACTTAGAATATAAGAAACGCACAGTGTAGTACATAGTATATGAGTGAGTTGCACTGAAAAACTTAGAATATAAGAAACGCACAGTGTAGTACATAGTATATGAGTGAGTTGCACTGAAAAACTTAGAATATAAGAAACGCACAGTGTAGTACATAGTATATGAGTGAGTTGCACTGAAAAACTTAGAATATAAGAAACGCACAGTGTAGTACATAGTATATGAGTGAGTTGCATTGAAAAACTTAGAATATAAGAAACGCACAGTGTAGTGCATAGTATATGAGTGAGTTGCCCTGAAAAACTTAGAATATAAGAAACGCACAGTATAGTACATAGTATATGAATGAGTTGCACTGAAAAACTTAGAATTTACTGAAAAACCCGCATTACACGAAATGCACAGTGTAGTACATAGTACATGAGTGAGTTGCACTGAAAAACTTAGAATATAAGAAACACACAGTGTAGTACATAGTATATGAGTGAGTTGCACTGAAAAACTTAGAATATAAGAAACGCACAGTGTAGTACATAGTATATGAGTGAGTTGCACTGAAAAACTTAGAATATAAGAAACGCACAGTGTAGTACATAGTATATGAGTGAGTTGCACTGAAAAACTTAGAATATAAGAAACGCACAGTGTAGTACATAGTATATGAGTGAGTTGCACTGAAAAACTTAGAATATAAGAAACGCACAGTGTAGTACATAGTATATGAGTGAGTTGCACTGAAAAATGGAATATAAGAAACGCACAGTGTAGTACATAGTATATGAGTGAGTTGCACTGAAAAACTTGGAATATAAGAAACGCACAGTGTAGTACATAGTATATGAGTGAGTTGCACTGAAAAACATGGAATATAAGAAACGCACAGTGTAGTACATAGTATATGAGTGAGTTGCACTGAAAAACTTAGAATATAAGAAACGCACAGTGTAGTACATAGTATATGAGTGAGTTGCACTGAAAAACTTAGAATATAAGAAACGCACAGTGTAGTACATAGTATATGAGTGAGTTGCACTGAAAAACTTAGAATATAAGAAACGCACAGTGTAGTACATAGTATATGAGTGAGTTGAACTGAAAAACTTAGAATATAAGAAACGCACAGTGTAGTACATAGTATATGAGTGAGTTGCACTGAAAAACTTAGAATATAAGAAACGCACAGTGTAGTACATAGTATATGAGTGAGTTGCACTGAAAAACTTAGAATATAAGAAACGCACAGTGTAGTACATAGTATATGAGTGAGTTGCACTGAAAAACTTAGAATATAAGAAACGCACAGTGTAGTACATAGTATATGAGTGAGTTGCACTGAAAAACTTAGAATATAAGAAACGCACAGTGTAGTACATAGTATATGAGTGAGTTGCACTGAAAAACTTAGAATATAAGAAACGCACAGTGTAGTACATAGTATATGAGTGAGTTGCACTGAAAAACTTAGAATATAAGAAACGCACAGTGTAGTACATAGTATATGAGTGAGTTGCACTGAAAAACTTAGAATATTAGAAACGCACAGTGTAGTACATAGTATATGAGTGAGTTGCACTGAAAAACTTAGAATTTAAGAAACGCACAGTGTAGTACATAGTATATGAGTGAGTTGCACTGAAAATTAGAATTTAAGAAACGCACAGTGTAGTACAAAGTATAAGAGTGAGTTGCACTGAAAAACTTAGAATATAAGAAACGCACAGTGTAGTACATAGTATATGAGTGAGTTGCACTGAAAAACTTAGAATATAAGAAACGCACAGTGTACTACATAGTATATGAGTGAGTTGCACTGAAAAACTTAGAATATAAGAAACGCACAGTGTAGTACATAGTATATGAGTGAGTTGCACTGAAAAACTTAGAATTTACTGAAAAACCCGCATTACACGAAATGCACAGTGTAGTACATAGTATATGAGTGAGTTGCACTGAAAAACTTAGAATATAAGAAACGCACAGTGTAGTACATAGTATATGAGTGAGTTGCACTGAAAAACTTAGAATATAAGAAACGCACAGTGTAGTACATAGTATATGAGTGAGTTGCACTGAAAAACTTAGAATATAAGAAACGCACAGTGTAGTACATAGTATATGAGTGAGTTGCACTGAAAAACTTAGAATATAAGAAACGCACAGTGTAGTACATAGTATATGAGTGAGTTGCACTGAAAAACTTAGAATATAAGAAACGCACAGTGTAGTACATAGTATATGAGTGAGTTGCACTGAAAAACTTAGAATATAAGAAACGCACAGTGTAGTACATAGTATATGAGTGAGTTGCACTGAAAAACTTAGAATATAAGAAACGCACAGTGTAGTACATAGTATATGAGTGAGTTGCACTGAAAAACTTAGAATATAAGAAACGCACAGTGTAGTACATAGTATATGAGTGAGTTGCACTGAAAAACTTAGAATATAAGAAACGCACAGTGTAGTACATAGTATATGAGTGAGTTGCACTGAAAAACTTAGAATATAAGAAACGCACAGTGTAGTACATAGTATATGAGTGAGTTGCACTGAAAAACTTAGAATATAAGAAACGCACAGTGTAGTACATAGTATATGAGTGAGTTGCACTGAAAAACTTAGAATATAAGAAACGCACAGTGTAGTACATAGTATATGAGTGAGTTGCACTGAAAAACTTAGATTATAAGAAATGCACAGTGTAGTACATAGTATATGAGTGAGTTGCACTGAAAAACTTAGAATATAAGAAACGCACAGTGTAGTACATAGTATATGAGTGAGTTGCACTGAAAAACTTAGAATTTACTGAAAAACCCGCATTACACGAAATGCACAGTGTAGTACATATTATATGAGTGAGTTGCACTGAAAAACTTAGAATATAAGAAACGCACAGTGTAGTACATAGTATATGAGTGAGTTGCACTGAAAAACTTAGAATATAAGAAACGCACAGTGTAGTACATAGTATATGAGTGAGTTGCACTGAAAAACTTAGAATATAAGAAACGCACAGTGTAGTACATAGTATATGAGTGAGTTGCACTGAAAAACTTAGAATATAAGAAACGCACAGTGTAGTACATAGTATATGAGTGAGTTGCACTGAAAAACTTAGAATTTACTGAAAAACCCGCATTACACGAAATGCACAGTGTAGTACATATTATATGAGTGAGTTGCACTGAAAAACTTAGAATATAAGAAACGCACAGTGTAGTACATAGTATATGAGTGAGTTGCACTGAAAAACTTAGAATATAAGAAACGCACAGTGTAGTACATAGTATATGAGTGAGTTGCACTGAAAAACTTAGAATATAAGAAACGCACAGTGTAGTACATAGTATACGAGTGAGTTGCACTGAAAAACTTAGAATATAAGAAACGCACACTGTAGTACACAGTATATGAGTGAGTTGCACTGAAAAACTTAGAATATAAGAAACGCACAGTGTAGTACATAGTATATGAGTGAGTTGCACTGAAAAACTTAGAATATAAGAAACGCACAGTGTAGTACATAGTATATGAGTGAGTTGCACTGAAAAACTTAGAATATAAGAAACGCACAGTGTAGTACATAGTATATGAGTGAGTTGCACTGAAAAACTTAGAATATAAGAAACGCACAGTGTAGTACATAGTATATGAGTGAGTTGCACTGACAAACTTAGAATTTAGAGAAACGCAAAGTGTAGTACATAGTATATGAGTGAGTTGCACTGAAAAACTTAGAATTTAGAGAAACGCACAGTGTAGTACATAGTATATGAGTGAGTTGCACTGAAAAACTTAGAATATAAGAAACGCACAGTGTAGTACATAGTATATGAGTGAGTTGCACTGAAAAACTTAGAATATAAGAAACGCACAGTGTAGTACATTGTATATGAGTGAGTTGCACTGAAAAACTTAGAATTTAAGAAACGCACAGTGTAGTACATAGTATATGAGTGAGTTGCACTGAAAAACTTAGAATATAAGAAACGCACAGTGTAGTACATAGTATATGAGTGAGTTGCACTGAAAAACTTAGAATATAAGAAACGCACAGTGTAGTACATAGTATATGAGTGAGTTGCACTGAAAAACTTAGAATATAAGAAACGCACAGTGTAGTACATAGTATATGAGTGAGTTGCACTGAAAAACTTAGAATATAAGAAACGCACAGTGTAGTACATAGTATATGAGTGAGTTGCACTGAAAAACTTAGAATATAAGAAACGCACAGTGTAGTACATAGTATATGAGTGAGTTGCACTGAAAAACTTAGAATATAAGAAACGCACAGTGTAGTACATAGTATATGAGTGAGTTGCACTGAAAAACTTAGAATATAAGAAACGCACAGTGTAGTACATAGTATATGAGTGAGTTGCACTGAAAAACTTAGAATATAAGAAACGCACAGTGTAGTACATAGTATATGAGTGAGTTGCACTGAAAAACTTAGAATTTAGAGAAACGCACAGTGTAGTACATAGTATATGAGTGAGTTGCACTGAAAAACTTAGAAGTTAGAGAAACGCACAGTGTAGTACATAGTATATGAGTGAGTTGCACTGAAAAACTTAGAATATAAGAAACGCACAGTGTAGTACATAGTATATGAGTGAGTTGCACTGAAAAACTTAGAATATAAGAAACGCACAGTGTAGTACATAGTATATGAGTGAGTTGCACTGAAAAACTTAGAATTTACTGAAAAACCCGCATTACACGAAATGCACAGTGTAGTACATATTATATGAGTGAGTTGCACTGAAAAACTTAGAATATAAGAAACGCACAGTGTAGTACATAGTATATGAGTGAGTTGCACTGAAAAACTTAGAATATAAGAAACGCACAGTGTAGTACATAGTATATGAGTGAGTTGAACTGAAAAACTTAGAATATAAGAAACGCACAGTGTAGTACATAGTATATGAGTGAGTTGCACTGAAAAACTTAGAATATAAGAAACGCACAGTGTAGTACATAGTATATGAGTGAGTTGCACTGAAAAACTTAGAATATAAGAAACGCACAGTGTAGTACATAGTATATGAGTGAGTTGCACTGAAAAACTTAGAATATAAGAAACGCACAGTGTAGTCCAAAGTATATGAGTGAGTTGCACTGAAAAACTTAGAATATAAGAAACGCACAGTGTAGTACATAGTATATGAGTGAGTTGCACTGAAAAACTTAGAATTTAAGAAACGCACAGTGTAGTACATAGTATATGAGTGAGTTGCACTGAAAAAATTAGAATATAAGAAACGCACAGTGTAGTACAAAGTATATGAGTGAGTTGCACTGAAAAACTTAGAATATAAGAAACGCACAGTGTAGTACATAGTATATGAGTGAGTTGCACTGAAAAACTTAGAATTTACTGAAAAACCCGCATTACACGAAATGCACAGTGTAGTACATATTATATGAGTGAGTTGCACTGAAAAACTTAGAATATAAGAAACGCACAGTGTAGTGCATAGTATATGAGTGAGTTGCACTGAAAAACTTAGAATATAAGAAACGCACAGTGTAGTGCATAGTATATGAGTGAGTTGCACTGAAAAACTTAGAATATAAGAAACGCACAGTGTAGTACATAGTATACGAGTGAGTTGCACTGAAAAACTTAGAATATAAGAAACGCACAGTGTAGTACATAGTATATGAGTGAGTTGCACTGAAAAACTTAGAATATAAGAAACGCACAGTGTAGTACATAGTATATGAGTGAGTTGCACTGAAAAACTTAGAATATAAGAAACGCACAGTGTAGTACATAGTATATGAGTGAGTTGCACTGAAAAACTTAGAATATAAGAAACGCACAGTGTAGTACATAGTATATGAGTGAGTTGCATTGAAAAACTTAGAATATAAGAAACGCACAGTGTAGTGCATAGTATATGAGTGAGTTGCCCTGAAAAACTTAGAATATAAGAAACGCACAGTATAGTACATAGTATATGAATGAGTTGCACTGAAAAACTTAGAATTTACTGAAAAACCCGCATTACACGAATTGCACAGTGTAGTACATAGTACATGAGTGAGTTGCACTGAAAAACTTAGAATATAAGAAACACACAGTGTAGTACATAGTATATGAGTGAGTTGCACTGAAAAACTTAGAATATAAGAAACGCACAGTGTAGTACATAGTATATGAGTGAGTTGCACTGAAAAACTTAGAATATAAGAAACGCACAGTGTAGTACATAGTATATGAGTGAGTTGCACTGAAAAACTTAGAATATAAGAAACGCACAGTGTAGTACATAGTATATGAGTGAGTTGCACTGAAAAACTTAGAATATAAGAAACGCACAGTGTAGTACATAGTATATGAGTGAGTTGCACTGAAAAATGGAATATAAGAAACGCACAGTGTAGTACATAGTATATGAGTGAGTTGCACTGAAAAACTTGGAATATAAGAAACGCACAGTGTAGTACATAGTATATGAGTGAGTTGCACTGAAAAACATGGAATATAAGAAACGCACAGTGTAGTACATAGTATATGAGTGAGTTGCACTGAAAAACTTAGAATATAAGAAACGCACAGTGTAGTACATAGTATATGAGTGAGTTGCACTGAAAAACTTAGAATATAAGAAACGCACAGTGTAGTACATAGTATATGAGTGAGTTGCACTGAAAAACTTAGAATATAAGAAACGCACAGTGTAGTACATAGTATATGAGAGAGTTGAACTGAAAAACTTAGAATATAAGAAACGCACAGTGTAGTACATAGTATATGAGTGAGTTGCACTGAAAAACTTAGAATATAAGAAACGCACAGTGTAGTACATAGTATATGAGTGAGTTGCACTGAAAAACTTAGAATATAAGAAACGCACAGTGTAGTACATAGTATATGAGTGAGTTGCACTGAAAAACTTAGAATATAAGAAACGCACAGTGTAGTACATAGTATATGAGTGAGTTGCACTGAAAAACTTAGAATATAAGAAACGCACAGTGTAGTACATAGTATATGAGTGAGTTGCACTGAAAAACTTAGAATATAAGAAACGCACAGTGTAGTACATAGTATATGAGTGAGTTGCACTGAAAAACTTAGAATATAAGAAACGCACAGTGTAGTACATAGTATATGAGTGAGTTGCACTGAAAAACTTAGAATATTAGAAACGCACAGTGTAGTACATAGTATATGAGTGAGTTGCACTGAAAAACTTAGAATTTAAGAAACGCACAGTGTAGTACATAGTATATGAGTGAGTTGCACTGAAAATTAGAATTTAAGAAACGCACAGTGTAGTACAAAGTATAAGAGTGAGTTGCACTGAAAAACTTAGAATATAAGAAACGCACAGTGTAGTACATAGTATATGAGTGAGTTGCACTGAAAAACTTAGAATATAAGAAACGCACAGTGTACTACATAGTATATGAGTGAGTTGCACTGAAAAACTTAGAATATAAGAAACGCACAGTGTAGTACATAGTATATGAGTGAGTTGCACTGAAAAACTTAGAATTTACTGAAAAACCCGCATTACACGAAATGCACAGTGTAGTACATAGTATATGAGTGAGTTGCACTGAAAAACTTAGAATATAAGAAACGCACAGTGTAGTACATAGTATATGAGTGAGTTGCACTGAAAAACTTAGAATATAAGAAACGCACAGTGTAGTACATAGTATATGAGTGAGTTGCACTGAAAAACTTAGAATATAAGAAACGCACAGTGTAGTACATAGTATATGAGTGAGTTGCACTGAAAAACTTAGAATATAAGAAACGCACAGTGTAGTACATAGTATATGAGTGAGTTGCACTGAAAAACTTAGAATATAAGAAACGCACAGTGTAGTACATAGTATATGAGTGAGTTGCACTGAAAAACTTAGAATATAAGAAACGCACAGTGTAGTACATAGTATATGAGTGAGTTGCACTGAAAAACTTAGAATATAAGAAACGCACAGTGTAGTACATAGTATATGAGTGAGTTGCACTGAAAAACTTAGAATATAAGAAACGCACAGTGTAGTACATAGTATATGAGTGAGTTGCACTGAAAAACTTAGAATATAAGAAACGCACAGTGTAGTACATAGTATATGAGTGAGTTGCACTGAAAAACTTAGAATATAAGAAACGCACAGTGTAGTACATAGTATATGAGTGAGTTGCACTGAAAAACTTAGAATATAAGAAACGCACAGTGTAGTACATAGTATATGAGTGAGTTGCACTGAAAAACTTAGAATATAAGAAACGCACAGTGTAGTACATAGTATATGAGTGAGTTGCACTGAAAAACTTAGATTATAAGAAATGCACAGTGTAGTACATAGTATATGAGTGAGTTGCACTGAAAAACTTAGAATATAAGAAACGCACAGTGTAGTACATAGTATATGAGTGAGTTGCACTGAAAAACTTAGAATTTACTGAAAAACCCGCATTACACGAAATGCACAGTGTAGTACATATTATATGAGTGAGTTGCACTGAAAAACTTAGAATATAAGAAACGCACAGTGTAGTACATAGTATATGAGTGAGTTGCACTGAAAAACTTAGAATATAAGAAACGCACAGTGTAGTACATAGTATATGAGTGAGTTGCACTGAAAAACTTAGAATATAAGAAACGCACAGTGTAGTACATAGTATATGAGTGAGTTGCACTGAAAAACTTAGAATATAAGAAACGCACAGTGTAGTACATAGTATATGAGTGAGTTGCACTGAAAAACTTAGAATTTACTGAAAAACCCGCATTACACGAAATGCACAGTGTAGTACATATTATATGAGTGAGTTGCACTGAAAAACTTAGAATATAAGAAACGCACAGTGTAGTACATAGTATATGAGTGAGTTGCACTGAAAAACTTAGAATATAAGAAACGCACAGTGTAGTACATAGTATATGAGTGAGTTGCACTGAAAAACTTAGAATATAAGAAACGCACAGTGTAGTACATAGTATACGAGTGAGTTGCACTGAAAAACTTAGAATATAAGAAACGCACACTGTAGTACACAGTATATGAGTGAGTTGCACTGAAAAACTTAGAATATAAGAAACGCACAGTGTAGTACATAGTATATGAGTGAGTTGCACTGAAAAACTTAGAATATAAGAAACGCACAGTGTAGTACATAGTATATGAGTGAGTTGCACTGAAAAACTTAGAATATAAGAAACGCACAGTGTAGTACATAGTATATGAGTGAGTTGCACTGAAAAACTTAGAATATAAGAAACGCACAGTGTAGTACATAGTATATGAGTGAGTTGCACTGACAAACTTAGAATTTAGAGAAACGCAAAGTGTAGTACATAGTATATGAGTGAGTTGCACTGAAAAACTTAGAATTTAGAGAAACGCACAGTGTAGTACATAGTATATGAGTGAGTTGCACTGAAAAACTTAGAATATAAGAAACGCACAGTGTAGTACATAGTATATGAGTGAGTTGCACTGAAAAACTTAGAATATAAGAAACGCACAGTGTAGTACATTGTATATGAGTGAGTTGCACTGAAAAACTTAGAATTTAAGAAACGCACAGTGTAGTACATAGTATATGAGTGAGTTGCACTGAAAAACTTAGAATATAAGAAACGCACAGTGTAGTACATAGTATATGAGTGAGTTGCACTGAAAAACTTAGAATATAAGAAACGCACAGTGTAGTACATAGTATATGAGTGAGTTGCACTGAAAAACTTAGAATATAAGAAACGCACAGTGTAGTACATAGTATATGAGTGAGTTGCACTGAAAAACTTAGAATATAAGAAACGCACAGTGTAGTACATAGTATATGAGTGAGTTGCACTGAAAAACTTAGAATATAAGAAACGCACAGTGTAGTACATAGTATATGAGTGAGTTGCACTGAAAAACTTAGAATATAAGAAACGCACAGTGTAGTACATAGTATATGAGTGAGTTGCACTGAAAAACTTAGAATATAAGAAACGCACAGTGTAGTACATAGTATATGAGTGAGTTGCACTGAAAAACTTAGAATATAAGAAACGCACAGTGTAGTACATAGTATATGAGTGAGTTGCACTGAAAAACTTAGAATTTAGAGAAACGCACAGTGTAGTACATAGTATATGAGTGAGTTGCACTGAAAAACTTAGAATTTAGAGAAACGCACAGTGTAGTACATAGTATATGAGTGAGTTGCACTGAAAAACTTAGAATATAAGAAACGCACAGTGTAGTACATAGTATATGAGTGAGTTGCACTGAAAAACTTAGAATATAAGAAACGCACAGTGTAGTACATAGTATATGAGTGAGTTGCACTGAAAAACTTAGAATTTACTGAAAAACCCGCATTACACGAAATGCACAGTGTAGTACATATTATATGAGTGAGTTGCACTGAAAAACTTAGAATATAAGAAACGCACAGTGTAGTACATAGTATATGAGTGAGTTGCACTGAAAAACTTAGAATATAAGAAACGCACAGTGTAGTACATAGTATATGAGTGAGTTGAACTGAAAAACTTAGAATATAAGAAACGCACAGTGTAGTACATAGTATATGAGTGAGTTGCACTGAAAAACTTAGAATATAAGAAACGCACAGTGTAGTACATAGTATATGAGTGAGTTGCACTGAAAAACTTAGAATATAAGAAACGCACAGTGTAGTACATAGTATATGAGTGAGTTGCACTGAAAAACTTAGAATATAAGAAACGCACAGTGTAGTCCATAGTATATGAGTGAGTTGCACTGAAAAACTTAGAATATAAGAAACGCACAGTGTAGTACATAGTATATGAGTGAGTTGCACTGAAAAACTTAGAATTTAAGAAACGCACAGTGTAGTACATAGTATATGAGTGAGTTGCACTGAAAAAATTAGAATATAAGAAACGCACAGTGTAGTACAAAGTATATGAGTGAGTTGCACTGAAAAACTTAGAATATAAGAAACGCACAGTGTAGTACATAGTATATGAGTGAGTTGCACTGAAAAACTTAGAATTTACTGAAAAACCCGCATTACACGAAATGCACAGTGTAGTACATATTATATGAGTGAGTTGCACTGAAAAACTTAGAATATAAGAAACGCACAGTGTAGTGCATAGTATATGAGTGAGTTGCACTGAAAAACTTAGAATATAAGAAACGCACAGTGTAGTGCATAGTATATGAGTGAGTTGCACTGAAAAACTTAGAATATAAGAAACGCACAGTGTAGTACATAGTATACGAGTGAGTTGCACTGAAAAACTTAGAATATAAGAAACGCACAGTGTAGTACATAGTATATGAGTGAGTTGCACTGAAAAACTTAGAATATAAGAAACGCACAGTGTAGTACATAGTATATGAGTGAGTTGCACTGAAAAACTTAGAATATAAGAAACGCACAGTGTAGTACATAGTATATGAGTGAGTTGCACTGAAAAACTTAGAATATAAGAAACGCACAGTGTAGTACATAGTATATGAGTGAGTTGCACTGAAAAACTTAGAATATAAGAAACGCACAGTGTAGTACATAGTATATGAGTGAGTGGCACTGAAAAACTTAGAATTTAGAGAAACGCACAGTGTAGTACATAGTATATGAGTGAGTTGCACTGAAAAACTTAGAATTTAGAGAAACGCACAGTGTAGTACATAGTATATGAGTGAGTTGCACTGAAAAACTTAGAATATAAGAAACGCACAGTGTAGTACATAGTATATGAGTGAGTTGCACTGAAAAACTTAGAATATAAGAAACGCACAGTGTAGTACATTGTATATGAGTGAGTTGCACTGAAAAACTTAGAATTTAAGAAACGCACAGTGTAGTACATAGTATATGAGTGAGTTGCACTGAAAAACTTAGAATATAAGAAACGCACAGTGTAGTACATAGTATATGAGTGAGTTGCACTGAAAAACTTAGAATATAAGAAACGCACAGTGTAGTACATAGTATATGAGTGAGTTGCACTGAAAAACTTAGAATATAAGAAACGCACAGTGTATAGTATATGAGTGAGTTGCACTGAAAAAACTTAGAATATAAGAAACGCACAGTGTAGTACATAGTATATGAGTGAGTTGCACTGAAAAACTTAGAATATAAGAAACGCACAGTGTAGTACATAGTATATGAGTGAGTTGCACTGAAAAACTTAGAATATAAGAAACGCACAGTGTAGTACATAGTATATGAGTGAGTTGCACTGAAAAACTTAGAATATAAGAAACGCACAGTGTAGTACATAGTATATGAGTGAGTTGCACTGAAAAACTTAGAATATAAGAAACGCACAGTGTAGTACATAGTATTTGAGTGAGTTGCACTGAAAAACTTAGAATATAAGAAACGCACAGTGTAGTACATAGTATATGAGTGAGTTGCACTGAAAAACTTAGAATTTAGAGAAACGCACAGTGTAGTACATAGTATATGAGTGAGTTGCACTGAAAAACTTAGAATTTAGAGAAACGCACAGTGTAGTACATAGTATATGAGTGAGTTGCACTGAAAAACTTAGAATATAAGAAACGCACAGTGTAGTACATTGTATATGAGTGAGTTGCACTGAAAAACTTAGAATTTAAGAAACGCACAGTGTAGTACATAGTATATGAGTGAGTTGCACTGAAAAACTTAGAATATAAGAAACGCACAGTGTAGTACATAGTATATGAGTGAGTTGCACTGAAAAACTTAGAATATAAGAAACGCACAGTGTAGTACATAGTATATGAGTGAGTTGCACTGAAAAACTTAGAATATAAGAAACGCACAGTGTAGTACATAGTATATGAGTGAGTTGCACTGAAAAACTTAGAATATAAGAAACGCACAGTGTAGTACATAGTATATGAGTGAGTTGCACTGAAAAACATAGAATATAAGAAACGCACAGTGTAGTACATAGTATATGAGTGAGTTGCACTGAAAAACTTAGAATATAAGAAACGCACAGTGTAGTACATAGTATATGAGTGAGTTGCACTGAAAAACTTAGAATATAAGAAACGCACAGTGTAGTACATAGTATATGAGTGAGTTGCACTGAAAAACTTAGAATATAAGAAACGCACAGTGTAGTACATAGTATATGAGTGAGTTGCACTGAAAAACTTAGAATTTAGAGAAACGCACAGTGTAGTACATAGTATATGAGTGAGTTGCACTGAAAAACTTAGAATTTAGAGAAACGCACAGTGTAGTACATAGTATATGAGTGAGTTGCACTGAAAAACTTAGAATATAAGAAACGCACAGTGTAGTACATAGTATATGAGTGAGTTGCACTGAAAAACTTAGAATATAAGAAACGCACAGTGTAGTACATAGTATATGAGTGAGTTGCACTGAAAAACTTAGAATTTACTGAAAAACCCGCATTACACGAAATGCACAGTGTAGTACATATTATATGAGTGAGTTGCACTGAAAAACTTAGAATATAAGAAACGCACAGTGTAGTACATAGTATATGAGTGAGTTGCACTGAAAAACTTAGAATATAAGAAACGCACAGTGTAGTACATAGTATATGAGTGAGTTGAACTGAAAAACTTAGAATATAAGAAACGCACAGTGTAGTACATAGTATATGAGTGAGTTGCACTGAAAAACTTAGAATATAAGAAACGCACAGTGTAGTACATAGTATATGAGTGAGTTGCACTGAAAAACTTAGAATATAAGAAACGCACAGTGTAGTACATAGTATATGAGTGAGTTGCACTGAAAAACTTAGAATATAAGAAACGCACAGTGTAGTCCATAGTATATGAGTGAGTTGCACTGAAAAACTTAGAATATAAGAAACGCACAGTGTAGTACATAGTATATGAGTGAGTTGCACTGAAAAACTTAGAATTTAAGAAACGCACAGTGTAGTACATAGTATATGAGTGAGTTGCACTGAAAAAATTAGAATATAAGAAACGCACAGTGTAGTACAAAGTATATGAGTGAGTTGCACTGAAAAACTTAGAATATAAGAAACGCACAGTGTAGTACATAGTATATGAGTGAGTTGCACTGAAAAACTTAGAATTTACTGAAAAACCCGCATTACACGAAATGCACAGTGTAGTACATATTATATGAGTGAGTTGCACTGAAAAACTTAGAATATAAGAAACGCACAGTGTAGTGCATAGTATATGAGTGAGTTGCACTGAAAAACTTAGAATATAAGAAACGCACAGTGTAGTGCATAGTATATGAGTGAGTTGCACTGAAAAACTTAGAATATAAGAAACGCACAGTGTAGTACATAGTATACGAGTGAGTTGCACTGAAAAACTTAGAATATAAGAAACGCACAGTGTAGTACATAGTATATGAGTGAGTTGCACTGAAAAACTTAGAATATAAGAAACGCACAGTGTAGTACATAGTATATGAGTGAGTTGCACTGAAAAACTTAGAATATAAGAAACGCACAGTGTAGTACATAGTATATGAGTGAGTTGCACTGAAAAACTTAGAATATAAGAAACGCACAGTGTAGTACATAGTATATGAGTGAGTTGCACTGAAAAACTTAGAATATAAGAAACGCACAGTGTAGTACATAGTATATGAGTGAGTGGCACTGAAAAACTTAGAATTTAGAGAAACGCACAGTGTAGTACATAGTATATGAGTGAGTTGCACTGAAAAACTTAGAATTTAGAGAAACGCACAGTGTAGTACATAGTATATGAGTGAGTTGCACTGAAAAACTTAGAATATAAGAAACGCACAGTGTAGTACATAGTATATGAGTGAGTTGCACTGAAAAACTTAGAATATAAGAAACGCACAGTGTAGTACATTGTATATGAGTGAGTTGCACTGAAAAACTTAGAATTTAAGAAACGCACAGTGTAGTACATAGTATATGAGTGAGTTGCACTGAAAAACTTAGAATATAAGAAACGCACAGTGTAGTACATAGTATATGAGTGAGTTGCACTGAAAAACTTAGAATATAAGAAACGCACAGTGTAGTACATAGTATATGAGTGAGTTGCACTGAAAAACTTAGAATATAAGAAACGCACAGTGTATAGTATATGAGTGAGTTGCACTGAAAAAACTTAGAATATAAGAAACGCACAGTGTAGTACATAGTATATGAGTGAGTTGCACTGAAAAACTTAGAATATAAGAAACGCACAGTGTAGTACATAGTATATGAGTGAGTTGCAAATGAAAAACTTAGAATATAAGAAACGCACAGTGTAGTACATAGTATATGAGTGAGTTGCACTGAAAAACTTAGAATATAAGAAACGCACAGTGTAGTACATAGTATATGAGTGAGTTGCACTGAAAAACTTAGAATATAAGAAACGCACAGTGTAGTACATAGTATTTGAGTGAGTTGCACTGAAAAACTTAGAATATAAGAAACGCACAGTGTAGTACATAGTATATGAGTGAGTTGCACTGAAAAACTTAGAATTTAGAGAAACGCACAGTGTAGTACATAGTATATGAGTGAGTTGCACTGAAAAACTTAGAATTTAGAGAAACGCACAGTGTAGTACATAGTATATGAGTGAGTTGCACTGAAAAACTTAGAATATAAGAAACGCACAGTGTAGTACATAGTATATGAGTGAGTTGCACAGAAAAACTTAGAATATAAGAAACGCACATTGTAGTACATTGTATATGAGTGAGTTGCACTGAAAAACTTAGAATTTAAGAAACGCACAGTGTAGTACATAGTATATGAGTGAGTTGCACTGAAAAACTTAGAATATAAGAAACGCACAGTGTAGTACATAGTATATGAGTGAGTTGCACTGAAAAACTTAGAATATAAGAAACGCACAGTGTAGTACATAGTATATGAGTGAGTTGCACTGAAAAACTTAGAATATAAGAAACGCACAGTGTATAGTATATGAGTGAGTTGCACTGAAAAACTTAGAATATAAGAAACGCACAGTGTAGTACATAGTATATGAGTGAGTTCCACTGAAAAACTTAGAATATAAGAAACGCACAGTGTAGTACATAATATATGAGTGAGTTGCACTGAAAAACTTAGAATTTACTGAAAAACCCGCATTACACGAAATGCACAGTGTAGTACATAGTATATGAGTGAGATGCACTGAAAAACTTAGAATATAAGAAACGCACAGTGTAGTACATAGTATAAGAGTGAGTTGCACTGAAAAACTTAGAATTTACTGAAAAACCCGCATTACACGAATTGCACAGTGTAGTACATAGTATATGAGTGAGTTGCACTGAAAAACTTAGAATATAAGAAACGCACAGTGTAGTACATAGTATATGAGTGAGTTGCACTGAAAAACTTAGAATATAAGAAACGCACAGTGTAGTACATTGTATATGAGTGAGTTGCACTGAAAAACTTAGAATTTAAGAAACGCACAGTGTAGTACATAGTATATGAGTGAGTTGCACTGAAAAACTTAGAATATAAGAAACGCACAGTGTAGTACATAGTATATGAGTGAGTTGCACTGAAAAACTTAGAATATAAGAAACGCACAGTGTAGTACATAGTATATGAGTGAGTTGCACTGAAAAACTTAGAATATAAGAAACGCACAGTGTATAGTATATGAGTGAGTTGCACTGAAAAACTTAGAATATAAGAAACGCACAGTGTAGTACATAGTATATGAGTGAGTTGCACTGAAAAACTTAGAATATAAGAAACGCACAGTGTAGTACATAGTATATGAGTGAGTTGCACTGAAAAACTTAGAATATAAGAAACGCACAGTGTAGTACATAGTATATGAGTGAGTTGAACTGAAAAACTTAGAATATAAGAAACGCACAGTGTAGTACTTAGTATATGAGTGAGTTGCACTGAAAAACTTAGAATATAAGAAACGCACAGTGTAGTACATAGTATATGAGTGAGTTGCACTGAAAAACTTAGAATATAAGAAACGCACAGTGTAGTACATAGTATATGAGTGAGTTGCACTGAAAAACTTAGAATATAAGAAACGCACAGTGTAGTACATAGTATATGAGTGAGTTGCACTGAAAAACTTAGAATATAAGAAACGCACAGTGTAGTACATAGTATATGAGTGAGTTGCACTGAAAAACTTAGAATTTAAGAAACGCACAGTGTAGTACATAGTATATGAGTGAGTTGCACTGAAAAACTTAGAATATAAGAAACGCACAGTGTAGTACAAAGTATATGAGTGAGTTGCACTGAAAAACTTAGAATATAAGAAACGCACAGTGTAGTACATAGTATATGAGTGAGTTGCACTGAAAAACTTAGAATTTACTGAAAAACCCGCATTACACGAAATGCACAGTGTAGTACATATTATATGAGTGAGTTGCACTGAAAAACTTAGAATATAAGAAAAGCACAGTGTAGTGCATAGTATATGAGTGAGTTGCACTGAAAAACTTAGAATATAAGAAACGCACAGTGTAGTACATAGTATATGAGTGAGTTGCACTGAAAAACTTAGAATATAAGAAACGGACAGTGTAGTACATAGTATACGAGTGAGTTGCACTGAAAAACTTAGAATATAAGAAACGCACAGTGTAGTACATAGTATATGAGTGAGTTGCACTGAAAAACTTAGAATATAAGAAACGCACAGTGTAGTACATAGTATATGAGTGAGTTGCACTGAAAAACTTAGAATATAAGAAACGCACAGTGTAGTACATAGTATATGAGTGAGTTGCACTGAAAAACTTAGAATATAAGAAACGCACAGTGTAGTACATAGTATATGAGTGAGTTGCACTGAAAAACTTAGAATATAAGAAACGCACAGTGTAGTACATAGTATATGAGTGAGTTGCACTGAAAAACTTAGAATATAAGAAACGCACAGTGTAGTACATAGTATATGAGTGAGTTGCACTGAAAAACTTAGAATATAAGAAACGCACAGTGTAGTACATTGTATATGAGTGAGTTGCACTGAAAAACTTAGAATTTAAGAAACGCACAGTGTAGTACATAGTATATGAGTGAGTTGCACTGAAAAACTTAGAATATAAGAAACGCACAGTGTAGTACATAGTATATGAGTGAGTTGCACTGAAAAACTTAGAATATAAGAAACGCACAGTGTAGTACATAGTATATGAGTGAGTTGCACTGAAAAACTTAGAATATAAGAAACGCACAGTGTATAATATATGAGTGAGTTGCACTGAAAAAACTTAGAATATAAGAAACGCACAGTGTAGTACATAGTATATGAGTGAGTTGCACTGAAAAACTTAGAATATAAGAAACGCACAGTGTAGTACATAGTATATGAGTGAGTTGCACTGAAAAACTTAGAATATAAGAAACGCACAGTGTAGTACATAGTATATGAGTGAGTTGCACTGAAAAACTTAGAATATAAGAAACGCACAGTGTAGTACATAGTATATGAGTGAGTTGCACTGAAAAACTTAGAATATAAGAAACGCACAGTGTAGTACATAGTATATGAGTGAGTTGCACTGAAAAACTTAGAATATAAGAAACGCACAGTGTAGTACATAGTATATGAGTGAGTTGCACTGAAAAACTTAGAATTTAGAGAAACGCACAGTGTAGTACATAGTATATGAGTGAGTTGCACTGAAAAACTTAGAATTTAGAGAAACGCACAGTGTAGTACATAGTATATGAGTGAGTTGCACTGAAAAACTTAGAATATAAGAAACGCACAGTGTAGTACATAGTATATGAGTGAGTTGCACAGAAAAACTTAGAATATAAGAAACGCACAGTGTAGTACATTGTATATGAGTGAGTTGCACTGAAAAACTTAGAATTTAAGAAACGCACAGTGTAGTACATAGTATATGAGTGAGTTGCACTGAAAAACTTAGAATATAAGAAACGCACAGTGTAGTACATAGTATATGAGTGAGTTGCACTGAAAAACTTAGAATATAAGAAACGCACAGTGTAGTACATAGTATATGAGTGAGTTGCACTGAAAAACTTAGAATATAAGAAACGCACAGTGTATAGTATATGAGTGAGTTGCACTGAAAAATTTAGAATATAAGAAACGCACAGTGTAGTACATAGTATATGAGTGAGTTCCACTGAAAAACTTAGAATATAAGAAACGCACAGTGTAGTACATAATATATGAGTGAGTTGCACTGAAAAACTTAGAATTTACTGAAAAATCCACATTACACGAAATGCACAGTGTAGTACATAGTATATGAGTGAGATGCACTGAAAAACTTAGAATATAAGAAACGCACAGTGTAGTACATAGTATATGAGTGAGTTGCACTGAAAAACTTAGAATATAAGAAACGCACAGTGTAATACATAGTATATGAGTGAGTTGCACTGAAAAACTTAGAATATAAGAAACGCACAGTGTAGTACATAGTATAAGAGTGAGTTGCACTGAAAAACTTAGAATATAAGAAACGCACAGTGTAGTACATAGTATATGAGTGAGTTGCACTGAAAAACTTAGAATTTACTGAAAAACCCGCATTACACGAATTGCACAGTGTAGTACATAGTATATGAGTGAGTTGCACTGAAAAACTTAGAATATAAGAAACGCACAGTGTAGTACATAGTATATGAGTGAGTTGCACTGAAAAACTTAGAATATAAGAAACGCACAGTGTAGTACATAGTATATGAGTGAGTTGAACTGAAAAACTTAGAATATAAGAAACGCACAGTGTAGTACATAGTATATGAGTGAGTTGCACTGAAAAATTTAGAATATAAGAAACGCACAGTGTAGTACATAGTATATGAGTGAGTTGCACTGAAAAACTTAGAATATAAGAAACGCACAGTGTAGTACATAGTATATGAGTGATTTGCACTGAAAAACTTAGAATATAAGAAACGAACAGTGTAGTACATAGTATATGAGTGAGTTGCACTGAAAAACTTAGAATATAAGAAACGCACAGTGTAGTACATAGTATATGAGTGAGTTGCACTGAAAAACTTAGAATATAAGAAACGCACAGTGTAGTACATAGTATATGAGTGAGTTGCACTGAAAAACTTAGAATATAAGAAACGCACAGTGTAGTACATAGTATATGAGTGAGTTGCACTGAAAAACTTAGAATATAAGAAACGCACAGTATAGTACATAGTATATGAGTGAGTTGCACTGAAAAACTTAGAATTTAAGAAACGCACAGTGTAGTACATAGTATATGAGTGAGTTGCACTGAAAAACTTAGAATTTAGAGAAACGCACAGTGTAGTACATAGTATATGAGTGAGTTGCACTGAAAAACTTAGAATATAAGAAACGCACAGTGTAGTACATAGTATATGAGTGAGTTGCACTGAAAAACTTAGAATATAAGAAACGCACAGTGTAGTACATTGTATATGAGTGAGTTGCACTGAAAAACTTAGAATTTAAGAAACGCACAGTGTAGTACATAGTATATGAGTGAGTTGCACTGAAAAACTTAGAATATAAGAAACGCACAGTGTAGTACATAGTATATGAGTGAGTTGCACTGAAAAACTTAGAATATAAGAAACGCACAGTGTAGTACATAGTATATGAGTGAGTTGCACTGAAAAACTTAGAATATAAGAAACGCACAGTGTATAGTATATGAGTGAGTTGCACTGAAAAAACTTAGAATATAAGAAACGCACAGTGTAGTACATAGTATATGAGTGAGTTGCACTGAAAAACTTAGAATATAAGAAACGCACAGTGTAGTACATAGTATATGAGTGAGTTGCACTGAAAAACTTAGAATATAAGAAACGCACAGTGTAGTACATAGTATATGAGTGAGTTGCACTGAAAAACTTAGAATATAAGAAACGCACAGTGTAGTACATAGTATATGAGTGAGTTGCACTGAAAAACTTAGAATATAAGAAACGCACAGTGTAGTACATAGTATATGAGTGAGTTGCACTGAAAAACTTAGAATATAAGAAACGCACAGTGTAGTACATAGTATATGAGTGAGTTGCACTGAAAAACTTAGAATTTAGAGAAACGCACAGTGTAGTACATAGTATATGAGTGAGTTGCACTGAAAAACTTAGAATTTAGAGAAACGCACAGTGTAGTACATAGTATATGAGTGAGTTGCACTGAAAAACTTAGAATATAAGAAACGCACAGTGTAGTACATAGTATATGAGTGAGTTGCACAGAAAAACTTAGAATATAAGAAACGCACAGTGTAGTACATTGTATATGAGTGAGTTGCACTGAAAAACTTAGAATTTAAGAAACGCACAGTGTAGTACATAGTATATGAGTGAGTTGCACTGAAAAACTTAGAATATAAGAAACGCACAGTGTAGTACATAGTATATGAGTGAGTTGCACTGAAAAACTTAGAATATAAGAAACGCACAGTGTAGTACATAGTATATGAGTGAGTTGCACTGAAAAACTTAGAATATAAGAAACGCACAGTGTATAGTATATGAGTGAGTTGCACTGAAAAATTTAGAATATAAGAAACGCACAGTGTAGTACATAGTATATGAGTGAGTTCCACTGAAAAACTTAGAATATAAGAAACGCACAGTGTAGTACATAATATATGAGTGAGTTGCACTGAAAAACTTAGAATTTACTGAAAAATCCACATTACACGAAATGCACAGTGTAGTACATAGTATATGAGTGAGATGCACTGAAAAACTTAGAATATAAGAAACGCACAGTGTAGTACATAGTATATGAGTGAGTTGCACTGAAAAACTTAGAATATAAGAAACGCACAGTGTAATACATAGTATATGAGTGAGTTGCACTGAAAAACTTAGAATATAAGAAACGCACAGTGTAGTACATAGTATAAGAGTGAGTTGCACTGAAAAACTTAGAATATAAGAAACGCACAGTGTAGTACATAGTATATGAGTGAGTTGCACTGAAAAACTTAGAATATAAGAAACGCACAGTGTAGTACATAGTATATGAGTGAGTTGCACTGAAAAACTTAGAATTTAGAGAAACGCACAGTGTAGTACATAGTATATGAGTGAGTTGCACTGAAAAACTTAGAATTTAGAGAAACGCACAGTGTAGTACATAGTATATGAGTGAGTTGCACTGAAAAACTTAGAATATAAGAAACGCACAGTGTAGTACATAGTATATGAGTGAGTTGCACAGAAAAACTTAGAATATAAGAAACGCACAGTGTAGTACATTGTATATGAGTGAGTTGCACTGAAAAACTTAGAATTTAAGAAACGCACAGTGTAGTACATAGTATATGAGTGAGTTGCACTGAAAAACTTAGAATATAAGAAACGCACAGTGTAGTACATAGTATATGAGTGAGTTGCACTGAAAAACTTAGAATATAAGAAACGCACAGTGTAGTACATAGTATATGAGTGAGTTGCACTGAAAAACTTAGAATATAAGAAACGCACAGTGTATAGTATATGAGTGAGTTGCACTGAAAAATTTAGAATATAAGAAACGCACAGTGTAGTACATAGTATATGAGTGAGTTCCACTGAAAAACTTAGAATATAAGAAACGCACAGTGTAGTACATAATATATGAGTGAGTTGCACTGAAAAACTTAGAATTTACTGAAAAATCCACATTACACGAAATGCACAGTGTAGTACATAGTATATGAGTGAGATGCACTGAAAAACTTAGAATATAAGAAACGCACAGTGTAGTACATAGTATATGAGTGAGTTGCACTGAAAAACTTAGAATATAAGAAACGCACAGTGTAATACATAGTATATGAGTGAGTTGCACTGAAAAACTTAGAATATAAGAAACGCACAGTGTAGTACATAGTATAAGAGTGAGTTGCACTGAAAAACTTAGAATATAAGAAACGCACAGTGTAGTACATAGTATATGAGTGAGTTGCACTGAAAAACTTAGAATTTACTGAAAAACCCGCATTACACGAATTGCACAGTGTAGTACATAGTATATGAGTGAGTTGCACTGAAAAACTTAGAATATAAGAAACGCACAGTGTAGTACATAGTATATGAGTGAGTTGCACTGAAAAACTTAGAATATAAGAAACGCACAGTGTAGTACATAGTATATGAGTGAGTTGAACTGAAAAACTTAGAATATAAGAAACGCACAGTGTAGTACATAGTATATGAGTGAGTTGCACTGAAAAACTTAGAATATAAGAAACGCACAGTGTAGTACATAGTATATGAGTGAGTTGCACTGAAAAACTTAGAATATAAGAAACGCACAGTGTAGTACATAGTATATGAGTGATTTGCACTGAAAAACTTAGAATATAAGAAACGAACAGTGTAGTACATAGTATATGAGTGAGTTGCACTGAAAAACTTAGAATATAAGAAACGCACAGTGTAGTACATAGTATATGAGTGAGTTGCACTGAAAAACTTAGAATATAAGAAACGCACAGTGTAGTACATAGTATATGAGTGAGTTGCACTGAAAAACTTAGAATATAAGAAACGCACAGTGTAGTACATAGTATATGAGTGAGTTGCACTGAAAAACTTAGAATATAAGAAACGCACAGTATAGTACATAGTATATGAGTGAGTTGCACTGAAAAACTTAGAATTTAAGAAAAGCACAGTGTAGTACATAGTATATGAGTGAGTTGCACTGAAAACTTAGAATTTAAGAAACGCACAGTGTAGTACAAAGTATAAGAGTGAGTTGCACTGAAAAACTTAGAATATAAGAAACGCACAGTGTAGTTCATAGTATATGAGTGAGTTGCACTGAAAAACTTAGAATATAAGAAACGCACAGTGTAGTACATAGTATATGAGTGAGTTGCACTGAAAAACTTAGAATATAAGAAACACACAGTGTAGTACATAGTATATGAGTGAGTTGCACTGAAAAACTTAGAATATAAGAAACGCACAGTGTAGTACATAGTATATGAGTGAGTTGCACTGAAAAACTTAGAATATAAGAAACGCACAGTGTAGTACATTGTATATGAGTGAGTTGCACTGAAAAACTTAGAATTTAAGAAACGCACAGTGTAGTACATAGTATATGAGTGAGTTGCACTGAAAAACTTAGAATATAAGAAACGCACAGTGTAGTACATAGTATATGAGTGAGTTGCACTGAAAAACTTAGAATATAAGAAACGCACAGTGTAGTACATAGTATATGAGTGAGTTGCACTGAAAAACTTAGAATATAAGAAACGCACAGTGTAGTACATAGTATATGAGTGAGTTGCACTGAAAAACTTAGAATATAAGAAACGCACAGTGTAGTACATAGTATATGAGTGAGTTGCACTGAAAAACTTAGAATATAAGAAACGCACAGTGTAGTACATAGTATATGAGTGAGTTGCACTGAAAAACTTAGAATATAAGAAACGCACAGTGTAGTACATAGTATATGAGTGAGTTGCACTGAAAAACTTAGAATATAAGAAACGCACAGTGTAGTACATAGTATATGAGTGAGTTGCACTGAAAAACTTAGAATATAAGAAACGCACAGTGTAGTACATAGTATATGAGTGAGTTGCACTGAAAAACTTAGAATATAAGAAACGCACAGTGTAGTACATAGTATATGAGTGAGTTGCACTGAAAAACTTAGAATTTAGAGAAACGCACAGTGTAGTACATAGTATATGAGTGAGTTGCACTGAAAAACTTAGAATTTAGAGAAACGCACAGTGTAGTACATAGTATATGAGTGAGTTGCACTGAAAAACTTAGAATATAAGAAACGCACAGTGTAGTACATAGTATATGAGTGAGTTGCACTGAAAAACTTAGAATATAAGAAACGCACAGTGTAGTACATAGTATATGAGTGAGTTGCACTGAAAAACTTAGAATTTACTGAAAAACCCGCATTACACGAAATGCACAGTGTAGTACATATTATATGAGTGAGTTGCACTGAAAAACTTAGAATATAAGAAACGCACAGTGTAGTACATAGTATATGAGTGAGTTGCACTGAAAAACTTAGAATATAAGAAACGCACAGTGTAGTACATAGTATATGAGTGAGTTGAACTGAAAAACTTAGAATATAAGAAACGCACAGTGTAGTACATAGTATATGAGTGAGTTGCACTGAAAAACTTAGAATATAAGAAACGCACAGTGTAGTACATAGTATATGAGTGAGTTGCACTGAAAAACTTAGAATATAAGAAACGCACAGTGTAGTACATAGTATATGAGTGAGTTGCACTGAAAAACTTAGAATATAAGAAACGCACAGTGTAGTCCATAGTATATGAGTGAGTTGCACTGAAAAACTTAGAATATAAGAAACGCACAGTGTAGTACATAGTATATGAGTGAGTTGCACTGAAAAACTTAGAATTTAAGAAACGCACAGTGTAGTACATAGTATATGAGTGAGTTGCACTGAAAAAATTAGAATATAAGAAACGCACAGTGTAGTACAAAGTATATGAGTGAGTTGCACTGAAAAACTTAGAATATAAGAAACGCACAGTGTAGTACATAGTATATGAGTGAGTTGCACTGAAAAACTTAGAATTTACTGAAAAACCCGCATTACACGAAATGCACAGTGTAGTACATATTATATGAGTGAGTTGCACTGAAAAACTTAGAATATAAGAAACGCACAGTGTAGTGCATAGTATATGAGTGAGTTGCACTGAAAAACTTAGAATATAAGAAACGCACAGTGTAGTGCATAGTATATGAGTGAGTTGCACTGAAAAACTTAGAATATAAGAAACGCACAGTGTAGTACATAGTATACGAGTGAGTTGCACTGAAAAACTTAGAATATAAGAAACGCACAGTGTAGTACATAGTATATGAGTGAGTTGCACTGAAAAACTTAGAATATAAGAAACGCACAGTGTAGTACATAGTATATGAGTGAGTTGCACTGAAAAACTTAGAATATAAGAAACGCACAGTGTAGTACATAGTATATGAGTGAGTTGCACTGAAAAACTTAGAATATAAGAAACGCACAGTGTAGTACATAGTATATGAGTGAGTTGCACTGAAAAACTTAGAATATAAGAAACGCACAGTGTAGTACATAGTATATGAGTGAGTGGCACTGAAAAACTTAGAATTTAGAGAAACGCACAGTGTAGTACATAGTATATGAGTGAGTTGCACTGAAAAACTTAGAATTTAGAGAAACGCACAGTGTAGTACATAGTATATGAGTGAGTTGCACTGAAAAACTTAGAATATAAGAAACGCACAGTGTAGTACATAGTATATGAGTGAGTTGCACTGAAAAACTTAGAATATAAGAAACGCACAGTGTAGTACATTGTATATGAGTGAGTTGCACTGAAAAACTTAGAATTTAAGAAACGCACAGTGTAGTACATAGTATATGAGTGAGTTGCACTGAAAAACTTAGAATATAAGAAACGCACAGTGTAGTACATAGTATATGAGTGAGTTGCACTGAAAAACTTAGAATATAAGAAACGCACAGTGTAGTACATAGTATATGAGTGAGTTGCACTGAAAAACTTAGAATATAAGAAACGCACAGTGTATAGTATATGAGTGAGTTGCACTGAAAAAACTTAGAATATAAGAAACGCACAGTGTAGTACATAGTATATGAGTGAGTTGCACTGAAAAACTTAGAATATAAGAAACGCACAGTGTAGTACATAGTATATGAGTGAGTTGCACTGAAAAACTTAGAATATAAGAAACGCACAGTGTAGTACATAGTATATGAGTGAGTTGCACTGAAAAACTTAGAATATAAGAAACGCACAGTGTAGTACATAGTATATGAGTGAGTTGCACTGAAAAACTTAGAATATAAGAAACGCACAGTGTAGTACATAGTATTTGAGTGAGTTGCACTGAAAAACTTAGAATATAAGAAACGCACAGTGTAGTACATAGTATATGAGTGAGTTGCACTGAAAAACTTAGAATTTAGAGAAACGCACAGTGTAGTACATAGTATATGAGTGAGTTGCACTGAAAAACTTAGAATTTAGAGAAACGCACAGTGTAGTACATAGTATATGAGTGAGTTGCACTGAAAAACTTAGAATATAAGAAACGCACAGTGTAGTACATTGTATATGAGTGAGTTGCACTGAAAAACTTAGAATTTAAGAAACGCACAGTGTAGTACATAGTATATGAGTGAGTTGCACTGAAAAACTTAGAATATAAGAAACGCACAGTGTAGTACATAGTATATGAGTGAGTTGCACTGAAAAACTTAGAATATAAGAAACGCACAGTGTAGTACATAGTATATGAGTGAGTTGCACTGAAAAACTTAGAATATAAGAAACGCACAGTGTAGTACATAGTATATGAGTGAGTTGCACTGAAAAACTTAGAATATAAGAAACGCACAGTGTAGTACATAGTATATGAGTGAGTTGCACTGAAAAACTTAGAATATAAGAAACGCACAGTGTAGTACATAGTATATGAGTGAGTTGCACTGAAAAACTTAGAATATAAGAAACGCACAGTGTAGTACATAGTATATGAGTGAGTTGCACTGAAAAACTTAGAATATAAGAAACGCACAGTGTAGTACATAGTATATGAGTGAGTTGCACTGAAAAACTTAGAATATAAGAAACGCACAGTGTAGTACATAGTATATGAGTGAGTTGCACTGAAAAACTTAGAATTTAGAGAAACGCACAGTGTAGTACATAGTATATGAGTGAGTTGCACTGAAAAACTTAGAATTTAGAGAAACGCACAGTGTAGTACATAGTATATGAGTGAGTTGCACTGAAAAACTTAGAATATAAGAAACGCACAGTGTAGTACATAGTATATGAGTGAGTTGCACTGAAAAACTTAGAATATAAGAAACGCACAGTGTAGTACATAGTATATGAGTGAGTTGCACTGAAAAACTTAGAATTTACTGAAAAACCCGCATTACACGAAATGCACAGTGTAGTACATATTATATGAGTGAGTTGCACTGAAAAACTTAGAATATAAGAAACGCACAGTGTAGTACATAGTATATGAGTGAGTTGCACTGAAAAACTTAGAATATAAGAAACGCACAGTGTAGTACATAGTATATGAGTGAGTTGAACTGAAAAACTTAGAATATAAGAAACGCACAGTGTAGTACATAGTATATGAGTGAGTTGCACTGAAAAACTTAGAATATAAGAAACGCACAGTGTAGTACATAGTATATGAGTGAGTTGCACTGAAAAACTTAGAATATAAGAAACGCACAGTGTAGTACATAGTATATGAGTGAGTTGCACTGAAAAACTTAGAATATAAGAAACGCACAGTGTAGTCCATAGTATATGAGTGAGTTGCACTGAAAAACTTAGAATATAAGAAACGCACAGTGTAGTACATAGTATATGAGTGAGTTGCACTGAAAAACTTAGAATTTAAGAAACGCACAGTGTAGTACATAGTATATGAGTGAGTTGCACTGAAAAAATTAGAATATAAGAAACGCACAGTGTAGTACAAAGTATATGAGTGAGTTGCACTGAAAAACTTAGAATATAAGAAACGCACAGTGTAGTACATAGTATATGAGTGAGTTGCACTGAAAAACTTAGAATTTACTGAAAAACCCGCATTACACGAAATGCACAGTGTAGTACATATTATATGAGTGAGTTGCACTGAAAAACTTAGAATATAAGAAACGCACAGTGTAGTGCATAGTATATGAGTGAGTTGCACTGAAAAACTTAGAATATAAGAAACGCACAGTGTAGTGCATAGTATATGAGTGAGTTGCACTGAAAAACTTAGAATATAAGAAACGCACAGTGTAGTACATAGTATACGAGTGAGTTGCACTGAAAAACTTAGAATATAAGAAACGCACAGTGTAGTACATAGTATATGAGTGAGTTGCACTGAAAAACTTAGAATATAAGAAACGCACAGTGTAGTACATAGTATATGAGTGAGTTGCACTGAAAAACTTAGAATATAAGAAACGCACAGTGTAGTACATAGTATATGAGTGAGTTGCACTGAAAAACTTAGAATATAAGAAACGCACAGTGTAGTACATAGTATATGAGTGAGTTGCACTGAAAAACTTAGAATATAAGAAACGCACAGTGTAGTACATAGTATATGAGTGAGTGGCACTGAAAAACTTAGAATTTAGAGAAACGCACAGTGTAGTACATAGTATATGAGTGAGTTGCACTGAAAAACTTAGAATTTAGAGAAACGCACAGTGTAGTACATAGTATATGAGTGAGTTGCACTGAAAAACTTAGAATATAAGAAACGCACAGTGTAGTACATAGTATATGAGTGAGTTGCACTGAAAAACTTAGAATATAAGAAACGCACAGTGTAGTACATTGTATATGAGTGAGTTGCACTGAAAAACTTAGAATTTAAGAAACGCACAGTGTAGTACATAGTATATGAGTGAGTTGCACTGAAAAACTTAGAATATAAGAAACGCACAGTGTAGTACATAGTATATGAGTGAGTTGCACTGAAAAACTTAGAATATAAGAAACGCACAGTGTAGTACATAGTATATGAGTGAGTTGCACTGAAAAACTTAGAATATAAGAAACGCACAGTGTATAGTATATGAGTGAGTTGCACTGAAAAAACTTAGAATATAAGAAACGCACAGTGTAGTACATAGTATATGAGTGAGTTGCACTGAAAAACTTAGAATATAAGAAACGCACAGTGTAGTACATAGTATATGAGTGAGTTGCAAATGAAAAACTTAGAATATAAGAAACGCACAGTGTAGTACATAGTATATGAGTGAGTTGCACTGAAAAACTTAGAATATAAGAAACGCACAGTGTAGTACATAGTATATGAGTGAGTTGCACTGAAAAACTTAGAATATAAGAAACGCACAGTGTAGTACATAGTATTTGAGTGAGTTGCACTGAAAAACTTAGAATATAAGAAACGCACAGTGTAGTACATAGTATATGAGTGAGTTGCACTGAAAAACTTAGAATTTAGAGAAACGCACAGTGTAGTACATAGTATATGAGTGAGTTGCACTGAAAAACTTAGAATTTAGAGAAACGCACAGTGTAGTACATAGTATATGAGTGAGTTGCACTGAAAAACTTAGAATATAAGAAACGCACAGTGTAGTACATAGTATATGAGTGAGTTGCACAGAAAAACTTAGAATATAAGAAACGCACATTGTAGTACATTGTATATGAGTGAGTTGCACTGAAAAACTTAGAATTTAAGAAACGCACAGTGTAGTACATAGTATATGAGTGAGTTGCACTGAAAAACTTAGAATATAAGAAACGCACAGTGTAGTACATAGTATATGAGTGAGTTGCACTGAAAAACTTAGAATATAAGAAACGCACAGTGTAGTACATAGTATATGAGTGAGTTGCACTGAAAAACTTAGAATATAAGAAACGCACAGTGTATAGTATATGAGTGAGTTGCACTGAAAAACTTAGAATATAAGAAACGCACAGTGTAGTACATAGTATATGAGTGAGTTCCACTGAAAAACTTAGAATATAAGAAACGCACAGTGTAGTACATAATATATGAGTGAGTTGCACTGAAAAACTTAGAATTTACTGAAAAACCCGCATTACACGAAATGCACAGTGTAGTACATAGTATATGAGTGAGATGCACTGAAAAACTTAGAATATAAGAAACGCACAGTGTAGTACATAGTATAAGAGTGAGTTGCACTGAAAAACTTAGAATTTACTGAAAAACCCGCATTACACGAATTGCACAGTGTAGTACATAGTATATGAGTGAGTTGCACTGAAAAACTTAGAATATAAGAAACGCACAGTGTAGTACATAGTATATGAGTGAGTTGCACTGAAAAACTTAGAATATAAGAAACGCACAGTGTAGTACATTGTATATGAGTGAGTTGCACTGAAAAACTTAGAATTTAAGAAACGCACAGTGTAGTACATAGTATATGAGTGAGTTGCACTGAAAAACTTAGAATATAAGAAACGCACAGTGTAGTACATAGTATATGAGTGAGTTGCACTGAAAAACTTAGAATATAAGAAACGCACAGTGTAGTACATAGTATATGAGTGAGTTGCACTGAAAAACTTAGAATATAAGAAACGCACAGTGTATAGTATATGAGTGAGTTGCACTGAAAAACTTAGAATATAAGAAACGCACAGTGTAGTACATAGTATATGAGTGAGTTGCACTGAAAAACTTAGAATATAAGAAACGCACAGTGTAGTACATAGTATATGAGTGAGTTGCACTGAAAAACTTAGAATATAAGAAACGCACAGTGTAGTACATAGTATATGAGTGAGTTGAACTGAAAAACTTAGAATATAAGAAACGCACAGTGTAGTACTTAGTATATGAGTGAGTTGCACTGAAAAACTTAGAATATAAGAAACGCACAGTGTAGTACATAGTATATGAGTGAGTTGCACTGAAAAACTTAGAATATAAGAAACGCACAGTGTAGTACATAGTATATGAGTGAGTTGCACTGAAAAACTTAGAATATAAGAAACGCACAGTGTAGTACATAGTATATGAGTGAGTTGCACTGAAAAACTTAGAATATAAGAAACGCACAGTGTAGTACATAGTATATGAGTGAGTTGCACTGAAAAACTTAGAATTTAAGAAACGCACAGTGTAGTACATAGTATATGAGTGAGTTGCACTGAAAAACTTAGAATATAAGAAACGCACAGTGTAGTACAAAGTATATGAGTGAGTTGCACTGAAAAACTTAGAATATAAGAAACGCACAGTGTAGTACATAGTATATGAGTGAGTTGCACTGAAAAACTTAGAATTTACTGAAAAACCCGCATTACACGAAATGCACAGTGTAGTACATATTATATGAGTGAGTTGCACTGAAAAACTTAGAATATAAGAAAAGCACAGTGTAGTGCATAGTATATGAGTGAGTTGCACTGAAAAACTTAGAATATAAGAAACGCACAGTGTAGTACATAGTATATGAGTGAGTTGCACTGAAAAACTTAGAATATAAGAAACGGACAGTGTAGTACATAGTATACGAGTGAGTTGCACTGAAAAACTTAGAATATAAGAAACGCACAGTGTAGTACATAGTATATGAGTGAGTTGCACTGAAAAACTTAGAATATAAGAAACGCACAGTGTAGTACATAGTATATGAGTGAGTTGCACTGAAAAACTTAGAATATAAGAAACGCACAGTGTAGTACATAGTATATGAGTGAGTTGCACTGAAAAACTTAGAATATAAGAAACGCACAGTGTAGTACATAGTATATGAGTGAGTTGCACTGAAAAACTTAGAATATAAGAAACGCACAGTGTAGTACATAGTATATGAGTGAGTTGCACTGAAAAACTTAGAATATAAGAAACGCACAGTGTAGTACATAGTATATGAGTGAGTTGCACTGAAAAACTTAGAATATAAGAAACGCACAGTGTAGTACATTGTATATGAGTGAGTTGCACTGAAAAACTTAGAATTTAAGAAACGCACAGTGTAGTACATAGTATATGAGTGAGTTGCACTGAAAAACTTAGAATATAAGAAACGCACAGTGTAGTACATAGTATATGAGTGAGTTGCACTGAAAAACTTAGAATATAAGAAACGCACAGTGTAGTACATAGTATATGAGTGAGTTGCACTGAAAAACTTAGAATATAAGAAACGCACAGTGTATAATATATGAGTGAGTTGCACTGAAAAAACTTAGAATATAAGAAACGCACAGTGTAGTACATAGTATATGAGTGAGTTGCACTGAAAAACTTAGAATATAAGAAACGCACAGTGTAGTACATAGTATATGAGTGAGTTGCACTGAAAAACTTAGAATATAAGAAACGCACAGTGTAGTACATAGTATATGAGTGAGTTGCACTGAAAAACTTAGAATATAAGAAACGCACAGTGTAGTACATAGTATATGAGTGAGTTGCACTGAAAAACTTAGAATATAAGAAACGCACAGTGTAGTACATAGTATATGAGTGAGTTGCACTGAAAAACTTAGAATATAAGAAACGCACAGTGTAGTACATAGTATATGAGTGAGTTGCACTGAAAAACTTAGAATTTAGAGAAACGCACAGTGTAGTACATAGTATATGAGTGAGTTGCACTGAAAAACTTAGAATTTAGAGAAACGCACAGTGTAGTACATAGTATATGAGTGAGTTGCACTGAAAAACTTAGAATATAAGAAACGCACAGTGTAGTACATAGTATATGAGTGAGTTGCACAGAAAAACTTAGAATATAAGAAACGCACAGTGTAGTACATTGTATATGAGTGAGTTGCACTGAAAAACTTAGAATTTAAGAAACGCACAGTGTAGTACATAGTATATGAGTGAGTTGCACTGAAAAACTTAGAATATAAGAAACGCACAGTGTAGTACATAGTATATGAGTGAGTTGCACTGAAAAACTTAGAATATAAGAAACGCACAGTGTAGTACATAGTATATGAGTGAGTTGCACTGAAAAACTTAGAATATAAGAAACGCACAGTGTATAGTATATGAGTGAGTTGCACTGAAAAATTTAGAATATAAGAAACGCACAGTGTAGTACATAGTATATGAGTGAGTTCCACTGAAAAACTTAGAATATAAGAAACGCACAGTGTAGTACATAATATATGAGTGAGTTGCACTGAAAAACTTAGAATTTACTGAAAAATCCACATTACACGAAATGCACAGTGTAGTACATAGTATATGAGTGAGATGCACTGAAAAACTTAGAATATAAGAAACGCACAGTGTAGTACATAGTATATGAGTGAGTTGCACTGAAAAACTTAGAATATAAGAAACGCACAGTGTAATACATAGTATATGAGTGAGTTGCACTGAAAAACTTAGAATATAAGAAACGCACAGTGTAGTACATAGTATAAGAGTGAGTTGCACTGAAAAACTTAGAATATAAGAAACGCACAGTGTAGTACATAGTATATGAGTGAGTTGCACTGAAAAACTTAGAATTTACTGAAAAACCCGCATTACACGAATTGCACAGTGTAGTACATAGTATATGAGTGAGTTGCACTGAAAAACTTAGAATATAAGAAACGCACAGTGTAGTACATAGTATATGAGTGAGTTGCACTGAAAAACTTAGAATATAAGAAACGCACAGTGTAGTACATAGTATATGAGTGAGTTGAACTGAAAAACTTAGAATATAAGAAACGCACAGTGTAGTACATAGTATATGAGTGAGTTGCACTGAAAAATTTAGAATATAAGAAACGCACAGTGTAGTACATAGTATATGAGTGAGTTGCACTGAAAAACTTAGAATATAAGAAACGCACAGTGTAGTACATAGTATATGAGTGATTTGCACTGAAAAACTTAGAATATAAGAAACGAACAGTGTAGTACATAGTATATGAGTGAGTTGCACTGAAAAACTTAGAATATAAGAAACGCACAGTGTAGTACATAGTATATGAGTGAGTTGCACTGAAAAACTTAGAATATAAGAAACGCACAGTGTAGTACATAGTATATGAGTGAGTTGCACTGAAAAACTTAGAATATAAGAAACGCACAGTGTAGTACATAGTATATGAGTGAGTTGCACTGAAAAACTTAGAATATAAGAAACGCACAGTATAGTACATAGTATATGAGTGAGTTGCACTGAAAAACTTAGAATTTAAGAAACGCACAGTGTAGTACATAGTATATGAGTGAGTTGCACTGAAAAACTTAGAATTTAGAGAAACGCACAGTGTAGTACATAGTATATGAGTGAGTTGCACTGAAAAACTTAGAATATAAGAAACGCACAGTGTAGTACATAGTATATGAGTGAGTTGCACTGAAAAACTTAGAATATAAGAAACGCACAGTGTAGTACATTGTATATGAGTGAGTTGCACTGAAAAACTTAGAATTTAAGAAACGCACAGTGTAGTACATAGTATATGAGTGAGTTGCACTGAAAAACTTAGAATATAAGAAACGCACAGTGTAGTACATAGTATATGAGTGAGTTGCACTGAAAAACTTAGAATATAAGAAACGCACAGTGTAGTACATAGTATATGAGTGAGTTGCACTGAAAAACTTAGAATATAAGAAACGCACAGTGTATAGTATATGAGTGAGTTGCACTGAAAAAACTTAGAATATAAGAAACGCACAGTGTAGTACATAGTATATGAGTGAGTTGCACTGAAAAACTTAGAATATAAGAAACGCACAGTGTAGTACATAGTATATGAGTGAGTTGCACTGAAAAACTTAGAATATAAGAAACGCACAGTGTAGTACATAGTATATGAGTGAGTTGCACTGAAAAACTTAGAATATAAGAAACGCACAGTGTAGTACATAGTATATGAGTGAGTTGCACTGAAAAACTTAGAATATAAGAAACGCACAGTGTAGTACATAGTATATGAGTGAGTTGCACTGAAAAACTTAGAATATAAGAAACGCACAGTGTAGTACATAGTATATGAGTGAGTTGCACTGAAAAACTTAGAATTTAGAGAAACGCACAGTGTAGTACATAGTATATGAGTGAGTTGCACTGAAAAACTTAGAATTTAGAGAAACGCACAGTGTAGTACATAGTATATGAGTGAGTTGCACTGAAAAACTTAGAATATAAGAAACGCACAGTGTAGTACATAGTATATGAGTGAGTTGCACAGAAAAACTTAGAATATAAGAAACGCACAGTGTAGTACATTGTATATGAGTGAGTTGCACTGAAAAACTTAGAATTTAAGAAACGCACAGTGTAGTACATAGTATATGAGTGAGTTGCACTGAAAAACTTAGAATATAAGAAACGCACAGTGTAGTACATAGTATATGAGTGAGTTGCACTGAAAAACTTAGAATATAAGAAACGCACAGTGTAGTACATAGTATATGAGTGAGTTGCACTGAAAAACTTAGAATATAAGAAACGCACAGTGTATAGTATATGAGTGAGTTGCACTGAAAAATTTAGAATATAAGAAACGCACAGTGTAGTACATAGTATATGAGTGAGTTCCACTGAAAAACTTAGAATATAAGAAACGCACAGTGTAGTACATAATATATGAGTGAGTTGCACTGAAAAACTTAGAATTTACTGAAAAATCCACATTACACGAAATGCACAGTGTAGTACATAGTATATGAGTGAGATGCACTGAAAAACTTAGAATATAAGAAACGCACAGTGTAGTACATAGTATATGAGTGAGTTGCACTGAAAAACTTAGAATATAAGAAACGCACAGTGTAATACATAGTATATGAGTGAGTTGCACTGAAAAACTTAGAATATAAGAAACGCACAGTGTAGTACATAGTATAAGAGTGAGTTGCACTGAAAAACTTAGAATATAAGAAACGCACAGTGTAGTACATAGTATATGAGTGAGTTGCACTGAAAAACTTAGAATTTACTGAAAAACCCGCATTACACGAATTGCACAGTGTAGTACATAGTATATGAGTGAGTTGCACTGAAAAACTTAGAATATAAGAAACGCACAGTGTAGTACATAGTATATGAGTGAGTTGCACTGAAAAACTTAGAATATAAGAAACGCACAGTGTAGTACATAGTATATGAGTGAGTTGAACTGAAAAACTTAGAATATAAGAAACGCACAGTGTAGTACATAGTATATGAGTGAGTTGCACTGAAAAACTTAGAATATAAGAAACGCACAGTGTAGTACATAGTATATGAGTGAGTTGCACTGAAAAACTTAGAATATAAGAAACGCACAGTGTAGTACATAGTATATGAGTGATTTGCACTGAAAAACTTAGAATATAAGAAACGAACAGTGTAGTACATAGTATATGAGTGAGTTGCACTGAAAAACTTAGAATATAAGAAACGCACAGTGTAGTACATAGTATATGAGTGAGTTGCACTGAAAAACTTAGAATATAAGAAACGCACAGTGTAGTACATAGTATATGAGTGAGTTGCACTGAAAAACTTAGAATATAAGAAACGCACAGTGTAGTACATAGTATATGAGTGAGTTGCACTGAAAAACTTAGAATATAAGAAACGCACAGTATAGTACATAGTATATGAGTGAGTTGCACTGAAAAACTTAGAATTTAAGAAAAGCACAGTGTAGTACATAGTATATGAGTGAGTTGCACTGAAAACTTAGAATTTAAGAAACGCACAGTGTAGTACAAAGTATAAGAGTGAGTTGCACTGAAAAACTTAGAATATAAGAAACGCACAGTGTAGTTCATAGTATATGAGTGAGTTGCACTGAAAAACTTAGAATATAAGAAACGCACAGTGTAGTACATAGTATATGAGTGAGTTGCACTGAAAAACTTAGAATATAAGAAACACACAGTGTAGTACATAGTATATGAGTGAGTTGCACTGAAAAACTTAGAATTTACTGAAAAACCCGCATTACACGAAATGCACAGTGTAGTACATAGTATATGAGTGAGTTGCACTGAAAAACTTAGAATATAAGAATCGCACAGTGTAGTACATAGTATATGAGTGAGTTGCACTGAAAAACTTAGAATATAAGAAACGCACAGTGTAGTACATAGTATAAGAGTGAGTTGCACTGAAAAACTTAGAATATAAGAAACGCACAGTGTAGTACATAGTATATGAGTGAGTTGCACTGAAAAACTTAGAATTTACTGAAAAACCCGCATTACACGAATTGCACAGTGTAGTACATAGTATATGAGTGAGTTGCACTGAAAAACTTAGAATATAAGAAACGCACAGTGTAGTACATAGTATATGAGTGAGTTGCACTGAAAAACTTAGAATATAAGAAACGCACAGTGTAGTACATAGTATATGAGTGAGTTGAACTGAAAAACTTAGAATATAAGAAACGCACAGTGTAGTACATAGTATATGAGTGAGTTGCACTGAAAAACTTAGAATATAAGAAACGCACGTGTAGTACATAGTATATGAGTGAGTTGCACTGAAAAACTTAGAATATAAGAAACGCACAGTGTAGTACATAGTATATGAGTGAGTTGCACTGAAAAACTTAGAATATAAGAAACGCTCAGTGTAGTACATAGTATATGAGTGAGTTGCACTGAAAAACTTAGAACATAAGAAACGCACAGTGTAGTACATAGTATATGAGTGAGTTGCACTGAAAAACTTAGAATATAAGAAACGCACAGTGTAGTACATAGTATATGAGTGAGTTGCACTGAAAAACTTAGAATATAAGAAACGCACAGTATAGTACATAGTATATGAGAGAGTTGCACTGAAAAACTTAGAATATAAGAAACGCACAGTGTAGTACAAAGTATATGAGTGAGTTGCACTGAAAAACTTAGAATATAAGAAACGCACAGTGTAGTACATAGTTTATGAGTGAGTTGCACTGAAAAACTTAGAATTTACTGAAAAACCCGCATTACACGAAATGCACAGTGTAGTACATATTATATGAGTGAGTTGCACTGAAAAACTTAGAATATAAGAAATGCACAGTGTAGTACATAGTATATGAGTGAGTTGCACTGAAAAACTTAGAATATAAGAAACGCACAGTGTAGTACATAGTATATGAGTGAGTTGCACTGAAAAACTTAGAATATAAGAAACGCACAGTGTAGTACATAGTATACGAGTGAGTTGCACTGAAAAACTTAGAATATAAGAAACGCACAGTGTAGTACATAGTATACGAGTGAGTTGCACTGAAAAACTTAGACTATAAGAAACTCACAGTGTAGTACATAGTATATGAGTGAGTTGCACTGAAAAACTTAGAATATAAGAAACGCACAGTGTAGTACATAGTATATGAGTGAGTTGCACTGAAAAACTTAGAATATAAGAAACGCACAGTGTAGTACATAGTATATGAGTGAGTTGCACTGAAAAACTTAGAATATAAGAAACGCACAGTGTAGTACATAGTATATGAGTGAGTTGAACTGAAAAACTTAGAATATAAGAAACGCACAGTGTAGTACATAGTATATGAGTGAGTTGCACTGAAAAACTTAGAATATAAGAAACGCACAGTGTAGTACATAGTATATGAGTGAGTTGCACTGAAAAACTTAGAATATAAGAAACGCACAGTGTAGTACATAGTATATGAGTGAGTTGCACTGACAAACTTAGAATATAAGAAACGCACAGTGTAGTACATAGTATATGAGTGAGTTGCACTGAAAAACTTAGAATATAAGAAACGCTCAGTGTAGTACATAGTATATGAGTGAGTTGCACTGAAAAACTTAGAACATAAGAAACGCACAGTGTAGTACATAGTATATGAGTGAGTTGCACTGAAAAACTTAGAATATAAGAAACGCACAGTGTAGTACATAGTATATGAATGAGTTGCACTGAAAAACTTAGAATATAAGAAACGCACAGTATAGTACATAGTATATGAGAGAGTTGCACTGAAAAACTTAGAATATAAGAAACGCACAGTGTAGTACAAAGTATATGAGTGAGTTGCACTGAAAAACTTAGAATATAAGAAACGCACAGTGTAGTACATAGTTTATGAGTGAGTTGCACTGAAAAACTTAGAATTTACTGAAAAACCCGCATTACACGAAATGCACAGTGTAGTACATATTATATGAGTGAGTTGCACTGAAAAACTTAGAATATAAGAAATGCACAGTGTAGTACATAGTATATGAGTGAGTTGCACTGAAAAACTTAGAATATAAGAAACGCACAGTGTAGTACATAGTATATGAGTGAGTTGCACTGGAAAACTTAGAATATAAGAAACGCACAGTGTAGTACATATTATAAGAGTGAGTTGCACTGAAAAACTTAGAATATAAGAAACGCACAGTGTAGTACATAGTATACGAGTGAGTTGCACTGAAAAACTTAGAATATAAGAAACGCACAGTGTAGTACATAGTATATGAGTGAGTTGCACTGAAAAACTTAGAATATAAGAAACGCACAGTGTAGTACATAGTATATGAGTGAGTTGCACTGAAAAACTTAGAATATAAGAAACGCACAGTGTAGTACATAGTATATGAGTGAGTTGCACTGAAAAACTTAGAATATAAGAAACGCACAGTGTAGTACATAGTATATGAGTGAGTTGCACTGAAAAACTTAGAATTTAGAGAAACGCACAGTGTAGTACATAGTATATGAGTGAGTTGCACTGAAAAACTTAGAATTTAGAGAAACGCACAGTGTAGTACATAGTATATGAGTGAGTTGCACTGAAAAACTTAGAATATAAGAAACGCACAGTGTAGTATATAGTATATGAGTGAGTTGCACTGAAAAACTTAGAATATAAGAAACGCACAGTGTAGTACATTGTATATGAGTGAGTTGCACTGAAAAACTTAGAATTTAAGAAACGCACAGTGTAGTACATAGTATATGAGTGAGTTGCACTGAAAAACTTAGAATATAAGAAACGCACAGTGTAGTACATAGTATATGAGTGAGTTGCACTGAAAAACTTAGAATATAAGAAACGCACAGTGTAGTACATAGTATATGAGTGAGTTGCACTGAAAAACTTAGAATATAAGAAACGCACAGTGTATAGTATATGAGTGAGTTGCACTGAAAAACTTAGAATATAAGAAACGCACAGTGTAATACATAGTATATGAGTGAGTTGCACTGAAAAACTTAGAATAAAAGAAACGCACAGTGTAGTACATAGTATATGAGTGAGTTGAACTGAAAAACTTAGAATATAAGAAACGCACAGTGTAGTACATAGTATATGAGTGAGTTGCACTGAAAAACTTAGAATATAAGAAACGCACGTGTAGTACATAGTATATGAGTGAGTTGCACTGAAAAACTTAGAATATAAGAAACGCACAGTGTAGTACATAGTATATGAGTGAGTTGCACTGAAAAACTTAGAATATAAGAAACGCACAGTGTAGTACATAGTATATGAGTGAGTTGCACTGAAAAACTTAGAATATAAGAAACGCTCAGTGTAGTACATAGTATATGAGTGAGTTGCACTGAAAAACTTAGAACATAAGAAACGCACAGTGTAGTACATAGTATATGAGTGAGTTGCACTGAAAAACTTAGAATATAAGAAACGCACAGTGTAGTACATAGTATATGAGTGAGTTGCACTGAAAAACTTAGAATATAAGAAACGCACAGTATAGTACATAGTATATGAGAGAGTTGCACTGAAAAACTTAGAATATAAGAAACGCACAGTGTAGTACAAAGTATATGAGTGAGTTGCACTGAAAAACTTAGAATATAAGAAACGCACAGTGTAGTACATAGTTTATGAGTGAGTTGCACTGAAAAACTTAGAATTTACTGAAAAACCCGCATTACACGAAATGCACAGTGTAGTACATATTATATGAGTGAGTTGCACTGAAAAACTTAGAATATAAGAAATGCACAGTGTAGTACATAGTATATGAGTGAGTTGCACTGAAAAACTTAGAATATAAGAAACGCACAGTGTAGTACATAGTATATGAGTGAGTTGCACTGAAAAACTTAGAATATAAGAAACGCACAGTGTAGTACATAGTATACGAGTGAGTTGCACTGAAAAACTTAGAATATAAGAAACGCACAGTGTAGTACATAGTATACGAGTGAGTTGCACTGAAAAACTTAGACTATAAGAAACTCACAGTGTAGTATATAGTATATGAGTGAGTTGCACTGAAAAACTTAGAATATAAGAAACGCACAGTGTAGTACATAGTATATGAGTGAGTTGCACTGAAAAACTTAGAATATAAGAAACGCACAGTGTAGTACATAGTATATGAGTGAGTTGCACTGAAAAACTTAGAATATAAGAAACGCACAGTGTAGTACATAGTATATGAGTGAGTTGAACTGAAAAACTTAGAATATAAGAAACGCACAGTGTAGTACATAGTATATGAGTGAGTTGCACTGAAACACTTAGAATTTAGAGAAACGCACAGTGTAGTACATAGTATATGAGTGAGTTGCACTGAAAAACTTAGAATATAAGAAACGCACAGTGTAGTACATAGTATATGAGTGAGTTGCACTGAAAAACTTAGAATATAAGAAACGCACAGTGTAGTACATAGTATATGAGTGAGTTGCACTGAAAAACTTAGAATATAAGAAACGCACAGTGTAGTACATAGTATATGAGTGAGTTGCACTGAAAAACTTAGAATATAAGAAACGCACAGTGTAGTACATAGTATATGAGTGAGTTGCACTGAAAAACTTAGAATATAAGAAACGCACAGTGTAGTACATAGTATATGAGTGAGTTGCACTGAAAAACTTAGAATATAAGAAACGCACAGTGTAGTACATAGTATATGAGTGAGTTGCACTGAAAAACTTAGAATTTACTGAAAAACCCGCATTACACGAAATGCACAGTGTAGTACATAGTATATGAGTGAGTTGCACTGAAAAACTTAGAATATAAGAAACGCACAGTGTAGTACATAGTATATGAGTGAGTTGCACTGAAAAACTTAGAATATAAGAAACGCACAGTGTAGTACATAGTATATGAGTGAGTTGCACTGAAAAACTTAGAATATAAGAAACGCACAGTGTAGTACATAGTATATGAGTGAGTTGCACTGAAAAACTTAGAATATAAGAAACGCACAGTGTAGTACATAGTATATGAGTGAGTTGCACTGAAAAACTTAGAATATAAGAAACGCACAGTGTAGTACATAGTATATGAGTGAGTTGAACTGAAAAACTTAGAATATAAGAAACGCACAGTGTAGTACATAGTATATGAGTGAGTTGCACTGAAAAACTTAGAATATAAGAAACGCACAGTGTAGTACATAGTATATGAGTGAGTTGCACTGAAAAACTTAGAATATAAGAAACGCACAGTGTAGTACATAGTATATGAGTGAGTTGCACTGACAAACTTAGAATATAAGAAACGCACAGTGTAGTACATAGTATATGAGTGAGTTGCACTGAAAAACTTAGAATATAAGAAACGCTCAGTGTAGTACATAGTATATGAGTGAGTTGCACTGAAAAACTTAGAACATAAGAAACGCACAGTGTAGTACATAGTATATGAGTGAGTTGCACTGAAAAACTTAGAATATAAGAAACGCACAGTGTAGTACATAGTATATGAATGAGTTGCACTGAAAAACTTAGAATATAAGAAACGCACAGTATAGTACATAGTATATGAGAGAGTTGCACTGAAAAACTTAGAATATAAGAAACGCACAGTGTAGTACAAAGTATATGAGTGAGTTGCACTGAAAAACTTAGAATATAAGAAACGCACAGTGTAGTACATAGTTTATGAGTGAGTTGCACTGAAAAACTTAGAATTTACTGAAAAACCCGCATTACACGAAATGCACAGTGTAGTACATATTATATGAGTGAGTTGCACTGAAAAACTTAGAATATAAGAAATGCACAGTGTAGTACATAGTATATGAGTGAGTTGCACTGAAAAACTTAGAATATAAGAAACGCACAGTGTAGTACATAGTATATGAGTGAGTTGCACTGGAAAACTTAGAATATAAGAAACGCACAGTGTAGTACATATTATAAGAGTGAGTTGCACTGAAAAACTTAGAATATAAGAAACGCACAGTGTAGTACATAGTATACGAGTGAGTTGCACTGAAAAACTTAGAATATAAGAAACGCACAGTGTAGTACATAGTATATGAGTGAGTTGCACTGAAAAACTTAGAATATAAGAAACGCACAGTGTAGTACATAGTATATGAGTGAGTTGCACTGAAAAACTTAGAATATAAGAAACGCACAGTGTAGTACATAGTATATGAGTGAGTTGCACTGAAAAACTTAGAATATAAGAAACGCACAGTGTAGTACATAGTATATGAGTGAGTTGCACTGAAAAACTTAGAATTTAGAGAAACGCACAGTGTAGTACATAGTATATGAGTGAGTTGCACTGAAAAACTTAGAATTTAGAGAAACGCACAGTGTAGTACATAGTATATGAGTGAGTTGCACTGAAAAACTTAGAATATAAGAAACGCACAGTGTAGTATATAGTATATGAGTGAGTTGCACTGAAAAACTTAGAATATAAGAAACGCACAGTGTAGTACATTGTATATGAGTGAGTTGCACTGAAAAACTTAGAATTTAAGAAACGCACAGTGTAGTACATAGTATATGAGTGAGTTGCACTGAAAAACTTAGAATATAAGAAACGCACAGTGTAGTACATAGTATATGAGTGAGTTGCACTGAAAAACTTAGAATATAAGAAACGCACAGTGTAGTACATAGTATATGAGTGAGTTGCACTGAAAAACTTAGAATATAAGAAACGCACAGTGTATAGTATATGAGTGAGTTGCACTGAAAAACTTAGAATATAAGAAACGCACAGTGTAATACATAGTATATGAGTGAGTTGCACTGAAAAACTTAGAATATAAGAAACGCACAGTGTAGTACATAGTATATGATTGAGTTGCACTGAAAAACTTAGAATATAAGAAACGCACAGTGTAGTACATAGTATATGAGTGAGTTGCACTGAAAAACTTAGAATATAAGAAACGCACAGTGTAGTACATAGTATATGAGTGAGTTGCACTGAAAAACTTAGAATATAAGAAACGCACAGTGTAGTACATAGTATATGAGTGAGTTGCACTGAAAAACTTAGAATATAAGAAACGCACAGTGTAGTACATAGTATATGAGTGAGTTGCACTGAAAAACTTAGAATTTAGAGAAACGCACAGTGTAGTACATAGTATATGAGTGAGTTGCACTGAAAAACTTAGAATTTAGAGAAACGCACAGTGTAGTACATAGTATATGAGTGAGTTGCACTGAAAAACTTAGAATATAAGAAACGCACAGTGTAGTACATAGTATATGAGTGAGTTGCACTGAAAAACTTAGAATATAAGAAACGCACAGTGTAGTACATTGTATATGAGTGAGTTGCACTGAAAAACTTAGAATTTAAGAAACGCACAGTGTAGTACATAGTATATGAGTGAGTTGCACTGAAAAACTTAGAATATAAGAAACGCACAGTGTAGTACATAGTATATGAGTGAGTTGCACTGAAAAACTTAGAATATAAGAAACACACAGTGTAGTACATTGTATATGAGTGAGTTGCACTGAAAAACTTAGAATATAAGAAACGCACAGTGTATAGTATATGAGTGAGTTGCACTGAAAAACTTAGAATATAAGAAACGCACAGTGTAGTACATAGTATATGAGTGAGTTCCACTGAAAAACTTAGAATATAAGAAACGCACAGTGTAGTACATAATATATGAGTGAGTTGCACTGAAAAACTTAGAATTTACTGAAAAACCCGCATTACACGAAATGCACAGTGTAGTACATAGTATATGAGTGATTTGCACTGAAAAACTTAGAATATAAGAAACGCACAGTGTAGTACATAGTATATGAGTGAGTTGCACTGAAAAACTTAGAATTTACTGAAAAACCCGCATTACACGAAATGCACAGTGTAGTACATAGTATATGAGTGAGTTGCACTGAAAAACTTAGAATATAAGAAACGCACAGTGTAGTACATAGTATATGAGTGAGTTGCACTGAAAAACTTAGAATATAAGAAACGCACAGTGTAGTACATAGTATATGAGTGAGTTGCACTGAAAAACTTAGAATATAAGAAACGCACAGTGTAGTACATAGTATATGAGTGAGTTGCACTGAAAAACTTAGAATATAAGAAACGCACAGTGTAGTACATAGTATATGAGTGAGTTGCACTGAAAAACTTAGAATTTAGAGAAACGCACAGTGTAGTACATAGTATATGAGTGAGTTGCACTGAAAAACTTAGAATTTAGAGAAACGCACAGTGTAGTACATAGTATATGAGTGAGTTGCACTGAAAAACTTAGAATATAAGAAACGCACAGTGTAGTACATAGTATATGAGTGAGTTGCACTGAAAAACTTAGAATATAAGAAACGCACAGTGTAGTACATTGTATATGAGTGAGTTGCACTGAAAAACTTAGAATTTAAGAAACGCACAGTGTAGTACATAGTATATGAGTGAGTTGCACTGAAAAACTTAGAATATAAGAAACGCACAGTGTAGTACATAGTATATGAGTGAGTTGCACTGAAAAACTTAGAATATAAGAAACACACAGTGTAGTACATAGTATATGAGTGAGTTGCACTGAAAAACTTAGAATATAAGAAACGCACAGTGTATAGTATATGAGTGAGTTGCACTGAAAAACTTAGAATATAAGAAACGCACAGTGTAGTACATAGTATATGAGTGAGTTGCACTGAAAAACTTAGAATTTAGAGAAACGCACAGTGTAGTACATAGTATATGAGTGAGTTGCACTGAAAAACTTAGAATATAAGAAACGCACAGTGTAGTACATAGTATATGAGTGAGTTGCACTGAAAAACTTAGAATATAAGAAACGCACAGTGTAGTACATAGTATATGAGTGAGTTGCACTGAAAAACTTAGAATATAAGAAACGCACAGTGTAGTACATAGTATATGAGTGAGTTGCACTGAAAAACTTAGAATATAAGAAACGCACAGTGTAGTACATAGTATATGAGTGAGTTGCACTGAAAAACTTAGAATATAAGAAACGCACAGTGTAGTACATAGTATATGAGTGAGTTGCACTGAAAAACTTAGAATATAAGAAACGCACAGTGTAGTACATAGTATATGAGTGAGTTGCACTGAAAAACTTAGAATTTACTGAAAAACCCGCATTACACGAAATGCACAGTGTAGTACATAGTATATGAGTGAGTTGCACTGAAAAACTTAGAATATAAGAAACGCACAGTGTAGTACATAGTATATGAGTGAGTTGCACTGAAAAACTTAGAATATAAGAAACGCACAGTGTAGTACATAGTATATGAGTGAGTTGCACTGAAAAACTTAGAATATAAGAAACGCACAGTGTAGTACATAGTATATGAGTGAGTTGCACTGAAAAACTTAGAATATAAGAAACGCACAGTGTAGTACATAGTATATGAGTGAGTTGCACTGAAAAACTTAGAATATAAGAAACGCACAGTGTAGTACATAGTATATGAGTGAGTTGAACTGAAAAACTTAGAATATAAGAAACGCACAGTGTAGTACATAGTATATGAGTGAGTTGCACTGAAAAACTTAGAATATAAGAAACGCACAGTGTAGTACATAGTATATGAGTGAGTTGCACTGAAAAACTTAGAATATAAGAAACGCACAGTGTAGTACATAGTATATGAGTGAGTTGCACTGACAAACTTAGAATATAAGAAACGCACAGTGTAGTACATAGTATATGAGTGAGTTGCACTGAAAAACTTAGAATATAAGAAACGCTCAGTGTAGTACATAGTATATGAGTGAGTTGCACTGAAAAACTTAGAACATAAGAAACGCACAGTGTAGTACATAGTATATGAGTGAGTTGCACTGAAAAACTTAGAATATAAGAAACGCACAGTGTAGTACATAGTATATGAATGAGTTGCACTGAAAAACTTAGAATATAAGAAACGCACAGTATAGTACATAGTATATGAGAGAGTTGCACTGAAAAACTTAGAATATAAGAAACGCACAGTGTAGTACAAAGTATATGAGTGAGTTGCACTGAAAAACTTAGAATATAAGAAACGCACAGTGTAGTACATAGTTTATGAGTGAGTTGCACTGAAAAACTTAGAATTTACTGAAAAACCCGCATTACACGAAATGCACAGTGTAGTACATATTATATGAGTGAGTTGCACTGAAAAACTTAGAATATAAGAAATGCACAGTGTAGTACATAGTATATGAGTGAGTTGCACTGAAAAACTTAGAATATAAGAAACGCACAGTGTAGTACATAGTATATGAGTGAGTTGCACTGGAAAACTTAGAATATAAGAAACGCACAGTGTAGTACATATTATAAGAGTGAGTTGCACTGAAAAACTTAGAATATAAGAAACGCACAGTGTAGTACATAGTATACGAGTGAGTTGCACTGAAAAACTTAGAATATAAGAAACGCACAGTGTAGTACATAGTATATGAGTGAGTTGCACTGAAAAACTTAGAATATAAGAAACGCACAGTGTAGTACATAGTATATGAGTGAGTTGCACTGAAAAACTTAGAATATAAGAAACGCACAGTGTAGTACATAGTATATGAGTGAGTTGCACTGAAAAACTTAGAATATAAGAAACGCACAGTGTAGTACATAGTATATGAGTGAGTTGCACTGAAAAACTTAGAATTTAGAGAAACGCACAGTGTAGTACATAGTATATGAGTGAGTTGCACTGAAAAACTTAGAATTTAGAGAAACGCACAGTGTAGTACATAGTATATGAGTGAGTTGCACTGAAAAACTTAGAATATAAGAAACGCACAGTGTAGTATATAGTATATGAGTGAGTTGCACTGAAAAACTTAGAATATAAGAAACGCACAGTGTAGTACATTGTATATGAGTGAGTTGCACTGAAAAACTTAGAATTTAAGAAACGCACAGTGTAGTACATAGTATATGAGTGAGTTGCACTGAAAAACTTAGAATATAAGAAACGCACAGTGTAGTACATAGTATATGAGTGAGTTGCACTGAAAAACTTAGAATATAAGAAACGCACAGTGTAGTACATAGTATATGAGTGAGTTGCACTGAAAAACTTAGAATATAAGAAACGCACAGTGTATAGTATATGAGTGAGTTGCACTGAAAAACTTAGAATATAAGAAACGCACAGTGTAATACATAGTATATGAGTGAGTTGCACTGAAAAACTTAGAATATAAGAAACGCACAGTGTAGTACATAGTATATGATTGAGTTGCACTGAAAAACTTAGAATATAAGAAACGCACAGTGTAGTACATAGTATATGAGTGAGTTGCACTGAAAAACTTAGAATATAAGAAACGCACAGTGTAGTACATAGTATATGAGTGAGTTGCACTGAAAAACTTAGAATATAAGAAACGCACAGTGTAGTACATAGTATATGAGTGAGTTGCACTGAAAAACTTAGAATATAAGAAACGCACAGTGTAGTACATAGTATATGAGTGAGTTGCACTGAAAAACTTAGAATTTAGAGAAACGCACAGTGTAGTACATAGTATATGAGTGAGTTGCACTGAAAAACTTAGAATTTAGAGAAACGCACAGTGTAGTACATAGTATATGAGTGAGTTGCACTGAAAAACTTAGAATATAAGAAACGCACAGTGTAGTACATAGTATATGAGTGAGTTGCACTGAAAAACTTAGAATATAAGAAACGCACAGTGTAGTACATTGTATATGAGTGAGTTGCACTGAAAAACTTAGAATTTAAGAAACGCACAGTGTAGTACATAGTATATGAGTGAGTTGCACTGAAAAACTTAGAATATAAGAAACGCACAGTGTAGTACATAGTATATGAGTGAGTTGCACTGAAAAACTTAGAATATAAGAAACACACAGTGTAGTACATTGTATATGAGTGAGTTGCACTGAAAAACTTAGAATATAAGAAACGCACAGTGTATAGTATATGAGTGAGTTGCACTGAAAAACTTAGAATATAAGAAACGCACAGTGTAGTACATAGTATATGAGTGAGTTCCACTGAAAAACTTAGAATATAAGAAACGCACAGTGTAGTACATAATATATGAGTGAGTTGCACTGAAAAACTTAGAATTTACTGAAAAACCCGCATTACACGAAATGCACAGTGTAGTACATAGTATATGAGTGATTTGCACTGAAAAACTTAGAATATAAGAAACGCACAGTGTAGTACATAGTATATGAGTGAGTTGCACTGAAAAACTTAGAATTTACTGAAAAACCCGCATTACACGAAATGCACAGTGTAGTACATAGTATATGAGTGAGTTGCACTGAAAAACTTAGAATATAAGAAACGCACAGTGTAGTACATAGTATATGAGTGAGTTGCACTGAAAAACTTAGAATATAAGAAACGCACAGTGTAGTACATAGTATATGAGTGAGTTGCACTGAAAAACTTAGAATATAAGAAACGCACAGTGTAGTACATAGTATATGAGTGAGTTGCACTGAAAAACTTAGAATATAAGAAACGCACAGTGTAGTACATAGTATATGAGTGAGTTGCACTGAAAAACTTAGAATTTAGAGAAACGCACAGTGTAGTACATAGTATATGAGTGAGTTGCACTGAAAAACTTAGAATTTAGAGAAACGCACAGTGTAGTACATAGTATATGAGTGAGTTGCACTGAAAAACTTAGAATATAAGAAACGCACAGTGTAGTACATAGTATATGAGTGAGTTGCACTGAAAAACTTAGAATATAAGAAACGCACAGTGTAGTACATTGTATATGAGTGAGTTGCACTGAAAAACTTAGAATTTAAGAAACGCACAGTGTAGTACATAGTATATGAGTGAGTTGCACTGAAAAACTTAGAATATAAGAAACGCACAGTGTAGTACATAGTATATGAGTGAGTTGCACTGAAAAACTTAGAATATAAGAAACACACAGTGTAGTACATAGTATATGAGTGAGTTGCACTGAAAAACTTAGAATATAAGAAACGCACAGTGTATAGTATATGAGTGAGTTGCACTGAAAAACTTAGAATATAAGAAACGCACAGTGTAGTACATAGTATATGAGTGAGTTGCACTGAAAAACTTAGAATTTAGAGAAACGCACAGTGTAGTACATAGTATATGAGTGAGTTGCACTGAAAAACTTAGAATTTAGAGAAACGCACAGTGTAGTACATAGTATATGAGTGAGTTGCACTGAAAAACTTAGAATATAAGAAACGCACAGTGTTGTACATAGTATATGAGTGAGTTGCACTGAAAAACTTAGAATATAAGAAACGCACAGTGTAGTACATTGTATATGAGTGAGTTGCACTGAAAAACTTAGAATTTAAGAAACGCACAGTGTAGTACATAGTATATGAGTGAGTTGCACTGAAAAACTTAGAATATAAGAAACGCACAGTGTAGTACATAGTATATGAGTGAGTTGCACTGAAAAACTTAGAATATAAGAAACGCACAGTGTAGTACATAGTATATGAGTGAGTTGCACTGAAAAACTTAGAATATAAGAAACGCACAGTGTAGTACATAGTATATGAGTGAGTTGCACTGAAAAACTTAGAATTTACTGAAAAACCCGCATTACACGAAATGCACAGTGTAGTACATAGTATATGAGTGAGTGCACTGAAAAACTTAGAATATAAGAAACGCACAGTGTAGTACATAGTATATGAGTGAGTTGCACTGAAAAACTTAGAATATAAGAAACGCACAGTGTAGTACATAGTATATGAGTGAGTTGCACTGAAAAACTTAGAATATAAGAAACGCACAGTGTAGTACATAGTATAAGAGTGAGTTGCACTGAAAAACTTAGAATATAAGAAACGCACAGTGTAGTACATAGTATATGAGTGAGTTGCACTGAAAAACTTAGAATTTACTGAAAAACCCGCATTACACGAATTGCACAGTGTAGTACATAGTATATGAGTGAGTTGCACTGAAAAACTTAGAATATAAGAAACGCACAGTGTAGTACATAGTATATGAGTGAGTTGCACTGAAAAACTTAGAATATAAGAAACGCACAGTGTAGTACATAGTATATGAGTGAGTTGAACTGAAAAACTTAGAATATAAGAAACGCACAGTGTAGTACATAGTATATGAGTGAGTTGCACTGAAAAACTTAGAATATAAGAAACGCACGTGTAGTACATAGTATATGAGTGAGTTGCACTGAAAAACTTAGAATATAAGAAACGCACAGTGTAGTACATAGTATATGAGTGAGTTGCACTGAAAAACTTAGAATATAAGAAACGCACAGTGTAGTACATAGTATATGAGTGAGTTGCACTGAAAAACTTAGAATATAAGAAACGCTCAGTGTAGTACATAGTATATGAGTGAGTTGCACTGAAAAACTTAGAACATAAGAAACGCACAGTGTAGTACATAGTATATGAGTGAGTTGCACTGAAAAACTTAGAATATAAGAAACGCACAGTGTAGTACATAGTATATGAGTGAGTTGCACTGAAAAACTTAGAATATAAGAAACGCACAGTATAGTACATAGTATATGAGAGAGTTGCACTGAAAAACTTAGAATATAAGAAACGCACAGTGTAGTACAAAGTATATGAGTGAGTTGCACTGAAAAACTTAGAATATAAGAAACGCACAGTGTAGTACATAGTTTATGAGTGAGTTGCACTGAAAAACTTAGAATTTACTGAAAAACCCGCATTACACGAAATGCACAGTGTAGTACATATTATATGAGTGAGTTGCACTGAAAAACTTAGAATATAAGAAATGCACAGTGTAGTACATAGTATATGAGTGAGTTGCACTGAAAAACTTAGAATATAAGAAACGCACAGTGTAGTACATAGTATATGAGTGAGTTGCACTGAAAAACTTAGAATATAAGAAACGCACAGTGTAGTACATAGTATACGAGTGAGTTGCACTGAAAAACTTAGAATATAAGAAACGCACAGTGTAGTACATAGTATACGAGTGAGTTGCACTGAAAAACTTAGACTATAAGAAACTCACAGTGTAGTACATAGTATATGAGTGAGTTGCACTGAAAAACTTAGAATATAAGAAACGCACAGTGTAGTACATAGTATATGAGTGAGTTGCACTGAAAAACTTAGAATATAAGAAACGCACAGTGTAGTACATAGTATATGAGTGAGTTGCACTGAAAAACTTAGAATATAAGAAACGCACAGTGTAGTACATAGTATATGAGTGAGTTGAACTGAAAAACTTAGAATATAAGAAACGCACAGTGTAGTACATAGTATATGAGTGAGTTGCACTGAAAAACTTAGAATATAAGAAACGCACAGTGTAGTACATAGTATATGAGTGAGTTGCACTGAAAAACTTAGAATATAAGAAACGCACAGTGTAGTACATAGTATATGAGTGAGTTGCACTGACAAACTTAGAATATAAGAAACGCACAGTGTAGTACATAGTATATGAGTGAGTTGCACTGAAAAACTTAGAATATAAGAAACGCTCAGTGTAGTACATAGTATATGAGTGAGTTGCACTGAAAAACTTAGAACATAAGAAACGCACAGTGTAGTACATAGTATATGAGTGAGTTGCACTGAAAAACTTAGAATATAAGAAACGCACAGTGTAGTACATAGTATATGAATGAGTTGCACTGAAAAACTTAGAATATAAGAAACGCACAGTATAGTACATAGTATATGAGAGAGTTGCACTGAAAAACTTAGAATATAAGAAACGCACAGTGTAGTACAAAGTATATGAGTGAGTTGCACTGAAAAACTTAGAATATAAGAAACGCACAGTGTAGTACATAGTTTATGAGTGAGTTGCACTGAAAAACTTAGAATTTACTGAAAAACCCGCATTACACGAAATGCACAGTGTAGTACATATTATATGAGTGAGTTGCACTGAAAAACTTAGAATATAAGAAATGCACAGTGTAGTACATAGTATATGAGTGAGTTGCACTGAAAAACTTAGAATATAAGAAACGCACAGTGTAGTATATAGTATATGAGTGAGTTGCACTGGAAAACTTAGAATATAAGAAACGCACAGTGTAGTACATATTATAAGAGTGAGTTGCACTGAAAAACTTAGAATATAAGAAACGCACAGTGTAGTACATAGTATACGAGTGAGTTGCACTGAAAAACTTAGAATATAAGAAACGCACAGTGTAGTACATAGTATATGAGTGAGTTGCACTGAAAAACTTAGAATATAAGAAACGCACAGTGTAGTACATAGTATATGAGTGAGTTGCACTGAAAAACTTAGAATATAAGAAACGCACAGTGTAGTACATAGTATATGAGTGAGTTGCACTGAAAAACTTAGAATATAAGAAACGCACAGTGTAGTACATAGTATATGAGTGAGTTGCACTGAAAAACTTAGAATTTAGAGAAACGCACAGTGTAGTACATAGTATATGAGTGAGTTGCACTGAAAAACTTAGAATTTAGAGAAACGCACAGTGTAGTACATAGTATATGAGTGAGTTGCACTGAAAAACTTAGAATATAAGAAACGCACAGTGTAGTATATAGTATATGAGTGAGTTGCACTGAAAAACTTAGAATATAAGAAACGCACAGTGTAGTACATTGTATATGAGTGAGTTGCACTGAAAAACTTAGAATTTAAGAAACGCACAGTGTAGTACATAGTATATGAGTGAGTTGCACTGAAAAACTTAGAATATAAGAAACGCACAGTGTAGTACATAGTATATGAGTGAGTTGCACTGAAAAACTTAGAATATAAGAAACGCACAGTGTAGTACATAGTATATGAGTGAGTTGCACTGAAAAACTTAGAATATAAGAAACGCACAGTGTATAGTATATGAGTGAGTTGCACTGAAAAACTTAGAATATAAGAAACGCACAGTGTAATACATAGTATATGAGTGAGTTGCACTGAAAAACTTAGAATATAAGAAACGCACAGTGTAGTACATAGTATATGAGTGAGTTGAACTGAAAAACTTAGAATATAAGAAACGCACAGTGTAGTACATAGTATATGAGTGAGTTGCACTGAAAAACTTAGAATATAAGAAACGCACGTGTAGTACATAGTATATGAGTGAGTTGCACTGAAAAACTTAGAATATAAGAAACGCACAGTGTAGTACATAGTATATGAGTGAGTTGCACTGAAAAACTTAGAATATAAGAAACGCACAGTGTAGTACATAGTATATGAGTGAGTTGCACTGAAAAACTTAGAATATAAGAAACGCTCAGTGTAGTACATAGTATATGAGTGAGTTGCACTGAAAAACTTAGAACATAAGAAACGCACAGTGTAGTACATAGTATATGAGTGAGTTGCACTGAAAAACTTAGAATATAAGAAACGCACAGTGTAGTACATAGTATATGAGTGAGTTGCACTGAAAAACTTAGAATATAAGAAACGCACAGTATAGTACATAGTATATGAGAGAGTTGCACTGAAAAACTTAGAATATAAGAAACGCACAGTGTAGTACAAAGTATATGAGTGAGTTGCACTGAAAAACTTAGAATATAAGAAACGCACAGTGTAGTACATAGTTTATGAGTGAGTTGCACTGAAAAACTTAGAATTTACTGAAAAACCCGCATTACACGAAATGCACAGTGTAGTACATATTATATGAGTGAGTTGCACTGAAAAACTTAGAATATAAGAAATGCACAGTGTAGTACATAGTATATGAGTGAGTTGCACTGAAAAACTTAGAATATAAGAAACGCACAGTGTAGTACATAGTATATGAGTGAGTTGCACTGAAAAACTTAGAATATAAGAAACGCACAGTGTAGTACATAGTATACGAGTGAGTTGCACTGAAAAACTTAGAATATAAGAAACATACAGTGTAGTACATAGTATACGAGTGAGTTGCACTGAAAAACTTAGACTATAAGAAACTCACAGTGTAGTACATAGTATATGAGTGAGTTGCACTGAAAAACTTAGAATATAAGAAACGCACAGTGTAGTACATAGTATATGAGTGAGTTGCACTGAAAAACTTAGAATATAAGAAACGCACAGTGTAGTACATAGTATATGAGTGAGTTGCACTGAAAAACTTAGAATATAAGAAACGCACAGTGTAGTACATAGTATATGAGTGAGTTGAACTGAAAAACTTAGAATATAAGAAACGCACAGTGTAGTACATAGTATATGAGTGAGTTGCACTGAAAAACTTAGAATATAAGAAACGCACAGTGTAGTACATAGTATATGAGTGAGTTGCACTGAAAAACTTAGAATATAAGAAACGCACAGTGTAGTACATAGTATATGAGTGAGTTGCACTGACAAACTTAGAATATAAGAAACGCACAGTGTAGTACATAGTATATGAGTGAGTTGCACTGAAAAACTTAGAATATAAGAAACGCTCAGTGTAGTACATAGTATATGAGTGAGTTGCACTGAAAAACTTAGAACATAAGAAACGCACAGTGTAGTACATAGTATATGAGTGAGTTGCACTGAAAAACTTAGAATATAAGAAACGCACAGTGTAGTACATAGTATATGAATGAGTTGCACTGAAAAACTTAGAATATAAGAAACGCACAGTATAGTACATAGTATATGAGAGAGTTGCACTGAAAAACTTAGAATATAAGAAACGCACAGTGTAGTACAAAGTATATGAGTGAGTTGCACTGAAAAACTTAGAATATAAGAAACGCACAGTGTAGTACATAGTTTATGAGTGAGTTGCACTGAAAAACTTAGAATTTACTGAAAAACCCGCATTACACGAAATGCACAGTGTAGTACATATTATATGAGTGAGTTGCACTGAAAAACTTAGAATATAAGAAATGCACAGTGTAGTACATAGTATATGAGTGAGTTGCACTGAAAAACTTAGAATATAAGAAACGCACAGTGTAGTACATAGTATATGAGTGAGTTGCACTGGAAAACTTAGAATATAAGAAACGCACAGTGTAGTACATATTATAAGAGTGAGTTGCACTGAAAAACTTAGAATATAAGAAACGCACAGTGTAGTACATAGTATACGAGTGAGTTGCACTGAAAAACTTAGAATATAAGAAACGCACAGTGTAGTACATAGTATATGAGTGAGTTGCACTGAAAAACTTAGAATATAAGAAACGCACAGTGTAGTACATAGTATATGAGTGAGTTGCACTGAAAAACTTAGAATATAAGAAACGCACAGTGTAGTACATAGTATATGAGTGAGTTGCACTGAAAAACTTAGAATATAAGAAACGCACAGTGTAGTACATAGTATATGAGTGAGTTGCACTGAAAAACTTAGAATTTAGAGAAACGCACAGTGTAGTACATAGTATATGAGTGAGTTGCACTGAAAAACTTAGAATTTAAGGAAACGCACAGTGTAGTACATAGTATATGAGTGAGTTGCACTGAAAAACTTAGAATATAAGAAACGCACAGTGTAGTATATAGTATATGAGTGAGTTGCACTGAAAAACTTAGAATATAAGAAACGCACAGTGTAGTACATTGTATATGAGTGAGTTGCACTGAAAAACTTAGAATTTAAGAAACGCACAGTGTAGTACATAGTATATGAGTGAGTTGCACTGAAAAACTTAGAATATAAGAAACGCACAGTGTAGTACATAGTATATGAGTGAGTTGCACTGAAAAACTTAGAATATAAGAAACGCACAGTGTAGTACATAGTATATGAGTGAGTTGCACTGAAAAACTTAGAATATAAGAAACGCACAGTGTATAGTATATGAGTGAGTTGCACTGAAAAACTTAGAATATAAGAAACGCACAGTGTAATACATAGTATATGAGTGAGTTGCACTGAAAAACTTAGAATATAAGAAACGCACAGTGTAGTACATAGTATATGATTGAGTTGCACTGAAAAACTTAGAATATAAGAAACGCACAGTGTAGTACATAGTATATGAGTGAGTTGCACTGAAAAACTTAGAATATAAGAAACGCACAGTGTAGTACATAGTATATGAGTGAGTTGCACTGAAAAACTTAGAATATAAGAAACGCACAGTGTAGTACATAGTATATGAGTGAGTTGCACTGAAAAACTTAGAATATAAGAAACGCACAGTGTAGTACATAGTATATGAGTGAGTTGCACTGAAAAACTTAGAATTTAGAGAAACGCACAGTGTAGTACATAGTATATGAGTGAGTTGCACTGAAAAACTTAGAATTTAGAGAAACGCACAGTGTAGTACATAGTATATGAGTGAGTTGCACTGAAAAACTTAGAATATAAGAAACGCACAGTGTAGTACATAGTATATGAGTGAGTTGCACTGAAAAACTTAGAATATAAGAAACGCACAGTGTAGTACATTGTATATGAGTGAGTTGCACTGAAAAACTTAGAATTTAAGAAACGCACAGTGTAGTACATAGTATATGAGTGAGTTGCACTGAAAAACTTAGAATATAAGAAACGCACAGTGTAGTACATAGTATATGAGTGAGTTGCACTGAAAAACTTAGAATATAAGAAACACACAGTGTAGTACATTGTATATGAGTGAGTTGCACTGAAAAACTTAGAATATAAGAAACGCACAGTGTATAGTATATGAGTGAGTTGCACTGAAAAACTTAGAATATAAGAAACGCACAGTGTAGTACATAGTATATGAGTGAGTTCCACTGAAAAACTTAGAATATAAGAAACGCACAGTGTAGTACATAATATATGAGTGAGTTGCACTGAAAAACTTAGAATTTACTGAAAAACCCGCATTACACGAAATGCACAGTGTAGTACATAGTATATGAGTGATTTGCACTGAAAAACTTAGAATATAAGAAACGCACAGTGTAGTACATAGTATATGAGTGAGTTGCACTGAAAAACTTAGAATTTACTGAAAAACCCGCATTACACGAAATGCACAGTGTAGTACATAGTATATGAGTGAGTTGCACTGAAAAACTTAGAATATAAGAAACGCACAGTGTAGTACATAGTATATGAGTGAGTTGCACTGAAAAACTTAGAATATAAGAAACGCACAGTGTAGTACATAGTATATGAGTGAGTTGCACTGAAAAACTTAGAATATAAGAAACGCACAGTGTAGTACATAGTATATGAGTGAGTTGCACTGAAAAACTTAGAATATAAGAAACGCACAGTGTAGTACATAGTATATGAGTGAGTTGCACTGAAAAACTTAGAATTTAGAGAAACGCACAGTGTAGTACATAGTATATGAGTGAGTTGCACTGAAAAACTTAGAATTTAGAGAAACGCACAGTGTAGTACATAGTATATGAGTGAGTTGCACTGAAAAACTTAGAATATAAGAAACGCACAGTGTAGTACATAGTATATGAGTGAGTTGCACTGAAAAACTTAGAATATAAGAAACGCACAGTGTAGTACATTGTATATGAGTGAGTTGCACTGAAAAACTTAGAATTTAAGAAACGCACAGTGTAGTACATAGTATATGAGTGAGTTGCACTGAAAAACTTAGAATATAAGAAACGCACAGTGTAGTACATAGTATATGAGTGAGTTGCACTGAAAAACTTAGAATATAAGAAACACACAGTGTAGTACATAGTATATGAGTGAGTTGCACTGAAAAACTTAGAATATAAGAAACGCACAGTGTATAGTATATGAGTGAGTTGCACTGAAAAACTTAGAATATAAGAAACGCACAGTGTAGTACATAGTATATGAGTGAGTTGCACTGAAAAACTTAGAATGTAGAGAAACGCACAGTGTAGTACATAGTATATGAGTGAGTTGCACTGAAAAACTTAGAATTTAGAGAAACGCACAGTGTAGTACATAGTATATGAGTGAGTTGCACTGAAAAACTTAGAATATAAGAAACGCACAGTGTTGTACATAGTATATGAGTGAGTTGCACTGAAAAACTTAGAATATAAGAAACGCACAGTGTAGTACATTGTATATGAGTGAGTTGCACTGAAAAACTTAGAATTTAAGAAACGCACAGTGTAGTACATAGTATATGAGTGAGTTGCACTGAAAAACTTAGAATATAAGAAACGCACAGTGTAGTACATAGTATATGAGTGAGTTGCACTGAAAAACTTAGAATATAAGAAACGCACAGTGTAGTACATAGTATATGAGTGAGTTGCACTGAAAAACTTAGAATATAAGAAACGCACAGTGTAGTACATAGTATATGAGTGAGTTGCACTGAAAAACTTAGAATTTACTGAAAAACCCGCATTACACGAAATGCACAGTGTAGTACATAGTATATGAGTGAGTTGCACTGAAAAACTTAGAATATAAGAAACGCACAGTGTAGTACATAGTATATGAGTGAGTTGCACTGAAAAACTTAGAATATAAGAAACGCACAGTGTAGTACATAGTATATGAGTGAGTTGCACTGAAAAACTTAGAATATAAGAAACGCACAGTGTAGTACATAGTATATGAGTGAGTTGCACTGAAAAACTTAGAATATAAGAAACGCACAGTGTAGTACATAGTATATGAGTGAGTTGCACTGAAAAACTTAGAATATAAGAAACGCACAGTGTAGTACATAGTATATGAGTGAGTTGCACTGAAAAACTTAGAATATAAGAAACGCACAGTGTAGTACATAGTATATGAGTGAGTTGCACTGAAAAACTTAGAATATAAGAAACGCACAGTGTAGTACATAGTATATGAGTGAGTTGCACTGAAAAACTTAGAATATAAGAAACGCACAGTGTAGTACATAGTATATGAGTGAGTTGCACTGAAAAACTTAGAATATAAGAAACGCACAGTGTAGTATATAGTATATGAGTGAGTTGCACTGAAAAACTTAGAATATAAGAAACGCACAGTGTAGTACATAGTATATGAGTGAGTTGCACTGAAAAACTTAGAATATAAGAAACGCACAGTGTAGTACATAGTATATGAGTGAGTTGCACTGAAAAACTTAGAATATAAGAAACGCACAGTGTAGTACATAGTATATGAGTGAGTTGCACTGAAAAACTTAGAATATAAGAAACGCACAGTGTAGTACATAGTATATGAGTGAGTTGCACTGAAAAACTTAGAATATAAGAAACGCACAGTGTAGTACATAGTATATGAGTGAGTTGCACTGAAAAACTTAGAATATAAGAAACGCACAGTGTAGTACATAGTATATGAGTGAGTTGCACTGAAAAACTTAGAATATAAGAAACGCACAGTGTAGTACATAGTATATGAGTGAGTTGCACTGAAAAACTTAGAATATAAGAAACGCACAGTGTAGTACATAGTATATGAGTGAGTTGCACTGAAAAACTTAGAATTTAGAGAAACGCACAGTGTAGTACATAGTATATGAGTGAGTTGCACTGAAAAACTTAGAATTTAGAGAAACGCACAGTGTAGTACATAGTATATGAGTGAGTTGCACTGAAAAACTTAGAATATAAGAAACGCACAGTGTAGTACATAGTATATGAGTGAGTTGCACTGAAAAACTTAGAATATAAGAAACGCACAGTGTAGTACATAGTATATGAGTGAGTTGCACTGAAAAACTTAGAATATAAGAAACGCACAGTGTAGTACATAGTATATGAGTGAGTTGCACTGAAAAACTTAGAATATAAGAAACGCACAGTGTAGTACATAGTATATGAGTGAGTTGCACTGAAAAACTTAGAATATAAGAAACGCACAGTGTAGTACATAGTATATGAGTGAGTTGCACTGAAAAACTTAGAATTTAGAGAAACGCACAGTGTAGTACATAGTATATGAGTGAGTTGCACTGAAAAACTTAGAATTTAGAGAAACGCACAGTGTAGTACATAGTATATGAGTGAGTTGCACTGAAAAACTTAGAATATAAGAAACGCACAGTGTAGTACTTAGTATATGAGTGAGTTGCACTGAAAAACTTAGAATATAAGAAACGCACAGTGTAGTACATAGTATATGAGTGAGTTGCACTGAAAAACTTAGAATATAAGAAACGCACAGTGTAGTACATAGTATATGAGTGAGTTGCACTGAAAAACTTAGAATATAAGAAACGCACAGTGTAGTACATAGTATATGAGTGAGTTGCACTGAAAAACTTAGAATATAAGAAACGCACAGTGTAGTACATAGTATATGAGTGAGTTGCACTGAAAAACTTAGAATTTAAGAAACGCACAGTGTTTTTCATAGTATATGAGTGAGTTGCACTGAAAAACTTAGAATATAAGAAACGCACAGTGTAGTACAAAGTATATGAGTGAGTTGCACTGAAAAACTTAGAATATAAGAAACGCACAGTGTAGTACATAGTATATGAGTGAGTTGCACTGAAAAACTTAGAATTTACTGAAAAACCCGCATTACACGAAATGCACAGTGTAGTACATAGTATATGAGTGAGTTGCACTGAAAAACTTAGAATATAAGAAACGCACAGCACAGTGTAGTACATAGTATATGAGTGAGTTGCACTGAAAAACTTAGAATATAAGAAACGCACAGTGTAGTACATAGTATATGAGTGAGTTGCACTGAAAACTTAGAATTTAAGAAACGCACAGTGTAGTACATAGTATATGAGTGAGTTGCACTGAAAAACTTAGAATATAAGAAACGCACAGTGTAGTACATAGTATATGAGTGAGTTGCACTGAAAAACTTAGAATATAAGAAACGCACAGTGTAGTACATAGTATATGAGTGAGTTGCACTGAAAAACTTAGAATTTAAGAAACGCACAGTGTAGTACATAGTATATGAGTGAGTTGCACTGAAAAACTTAGAATATAAGAAACGCACAGTGTAGTACATAGTATATGAGTGAGTTGCACTGAAAAACTTAGAATATAAGAAACGCACAGTGTAGTACATAGTATATGAGTGAGTTGCACTGAAAAACTTAGAATTTAGAGAAACGCACAGTGTAGTACATAGTATATGAGTGAGTTGCACTGAAAAACTTAGAATATAAGAAACGCACAGTGTAGTACATTGTATATGAGTGAGTTGCACTGAAAAACTTAGAATTTAAGAAACGCACAGTGTAGTACATAGTATATGAGTGAGTTGCACTGAAAAACTTAGAATATAAGAAACGCACAGTGTAGTACATAGTATATGAGTGAGTTGCACTGAAAAACTTAGAATATAAGAAACGCACAGTGTAGTACATAGTATATGAGTGAGTTGCACTGAAAAACTTAGAATATAAGAAACGCACAGTGTAGTACATAGTATATGAGTGAGTTGCACTGAAAAACTTAGAATTTACTGAAAACCGCATTACACGAATGCACAGTGTAGTACATAGTATATGAGTGAGTTGCACTGAAAAACTTAGAATATAAGAAACGCACAGTGTAGTACATAGTATATGAGTGAGTTGCACTGAAAAACTTAGAATATAAGAAACGCACAGTGTAGTACATAGTATATGAGTGAGTTGCACTGAAAAACTTAGAATATAAGAAACGCACAGTGTAGTACATAGTATATGAGTGAGTTGCACTGAAAAACTTAGAATATAAGAAACGCACAGTGTAGTACATAGTATATGAGTGAGTTGCACTGAAAAACTTAGAATATAAGAAACGCACAGTGTAGTACATAGTATATGAGTGAGTTGCACTGAAAAACTTAGAATATAAGAAACGCACAGTGTAGTACATAGTATATGAGTGAGTTGCACTGAAAAACTTAGAATATAAGAAACGCACAGTGTAGTACATAGTATATGAGTGAGTTGCACTGAAAAACTTAGAATATAAGAAACGCACAGTGTAGTACATAGTATATGAGTGAGTTGCACTGAAAAACTTAGAATATAAGAAACGCACAGTGTAGTACATAGTATATGAGTGAGTTGCACTGAAAAACTTAGAATATAAGAAACGCACAGTGTAGTACATAGTATATGAGTGAGTTGCACTGAAAAACTTAGAATATAAGAAACGCACAGTGTAGTACATAGTATATGAGTGAGTTGCACTGAAAAACTTAGAATATAAGAAACGCACAGTGTAGTACATAGTATATGAGTGAGTTGCACTGAAAAACTTAGAATATAAGAAACGCACAGTGTAGTACATAGTATATGAGTGAGTTGCACTGAAAAACTTAGAATATAAGAAACGCACAGTGTAGTACATAGTATATGAGTGAGTTGCACTGAAAAACTTAGAATATAAGAAACGCACAGTGTAGTACATAGTATATGAGTGAGTTGCACTGAAAAACTTAGAATATAAGAAACGCACAGTGTAGTACATAGTATATGAGTGAGTTGCACTGAAAAACTTAGAATATAAGAAACGCACAGTGTAGTACATAGTATATGAGTGAGTTGCACTGAAAAACTTAGAATATAAGAAACGCACAGTGTAGTACATAGTATATGAGTGAGTTGCACTGAAAAACTTAGAATATAAGAAACGCACAGTGTAGTACATAGTATATGAGTGAGTTGCACTGAAAAACTTAGAATATAAGAAACGCACAGTGTAGTACATAGTATATGAGTGAGTTGCACTGAAAAACTTAGAATATAAGAAACGCACAGTGTAGTACATAGTATATGAGTGAGTTGCACTGAAAAACTTAGAATATAAGAAACGCACAGTGTAGTACATAGTATATGAGTGAGTTGCACTGAAAAACTTAGAATATAAGAAACGCACAGTGTAGTACATAGTATATGAGTGAGTTGCACTGAAAAACTTAGAATATAAGAAACGCACAGTGTAGTACATAGTATATGAGTGAGTTGCACTGAAAAACTTAGAATATAAGAAACGCACAGTGTAGTACATAGTATATGAGTGAGTTGCACTGAAAAACTTAGAATTTAGAGAAACGCACAGTGTAGTACATAGTATATGAGTGAGTTGCACTGAAAAACTTAGAATATAAGAAACGCACAGTGTAGTACATAGTATATGAGTGAGTTGCACTGAAAAACTTAGAATATAAGAAACGCACAGTGTAGTACATAGTATATGAGTGAGTTGCACTGAAAAACTTAGAATATAAGAAACGCACAGTGTAGTACATAGTATATGAGTGAGTTGCACTGAAAAACTTAGAATATAAGAAACGCACAGTGTAGTACATAGTATATGAGTGAGTTGCACTGAAAAACTTAGAATATAAGAAACGCACAGTGTAGTACATAGTATATGAGTGAGTTGCACTGAAAAACTTAGAATATAAGAAACGCACAGTGTAGTACATAGTATATGAGTGAGTTGCACTGAAAAACTTAGAATATAAGAAACGCACAGTGTAGTACATAGTATATGAGTGAGTTGCACTGAAAAACTTAGAATATAAGAAACGCACAGTGTAGTACATAGTATATGAGTGAGTTGCACTGAAAAACTTAGAATTTAGAGAAACGCACAGTGTAGTACATAGTATATGAGTGAGTTGCACTGAAAAACTTAGAATTTAGAGAAACGCACAGTGTAGTACATAGTATATGAGTGAGTTGCACTGAAAAACTTAGAATATAAGAAACGCACAGTGTAGTACATAGTATATGAGTGAGTTGCACTGAAAAACTTAGAATATAAGAAACGCACAGTGTAGTACATAGTATATGAGTGAGTTGCACTGAAAAACTTAGAATATAAGAAACGCACAGTGTAGTACATAGTATATGAGTGAGTTGCACTGAAAAACTTAGAATATAAGAAACGCACAGTGTAGTACATAGTATACTGAGTGAGTTGCACTGAAAAACTTAGAATATAAGAAACGCACAGTGTAGTACATAGTATATGAGTGAGTTGCACTGAAAAACTTAGAATATAAGAAACGCACAGTGTAGTACATAGTATATGAGTGAGTTGCACTGAAAAACTTAGAATTTAGAGAAACGCACAGTGTAGTACATAGTATATGAGTGAGTTGCACTGAAAAACTTAGAATTTAGAGAAACGCACAGTGTAGTACATAGTATATGAGTGAGTTGCACTGAAAAACTTAGAATATAAGAAACGCACAGTGTAGTACTTAGTATATGAGTGAGTTGCACTGAAAAACTTAGAATATAAGAAACGCACAGTGTAGTACATAGTATATGAGTGAGTTGCACTGAAAAACTTAGAATATAAGAAACGCACAGTGTAGTACATAGTATATGAGTGAGTTGCACTTAAAAACTTAGAATATAAGAAACGCACAGTGTAGTACATAGTATATGAGTGAGTTGCACTGAAAAACTTAGAATATAAGAAACGCACAGTGTAGTACATAGTATATGAGTGAGTTGCACTGAAAAACTTAGAATTTAAGAAACGCACAGTGTTTTTCATAGTATATGAGTGAGTTGCACTGAAAAACTTAGAATATAAGAAACGCACAGTGTAGTACAAAGTATATGAGTGAGTTGCACTGAAAAACTTAGAATATAAGAAACGCACAGTGTAGTACATAGTATATGAGTGAGTTGCACTGAAAAACTTAGAATTACTGAAAACCCGCATTACACGAAATGCACAGTGTAGTACATAGTATATGAGTGAGTTGCACTGAAAAACTTAGAATATAAGAAACGCACAGTGTAGTACATAGTATATGAGTGAGTTGCACTGAAAAACTTAGAATATAAGATACGCACAGTGTAGTACATAGTATATGAGTGAGTTGCACTGAAAAACTTAGAATATAAGAAACGCACAGTGTAGTACATAGTATATGAGTGAGTTGCACTGAAAAACTTAGAATATAAGAAACGCACAGTGTAGTACATTGTATATGAGTGAGTTGCACTGAAAAACTTAGAATTTAAGAAACGCACAGTGTAGTACATAGTATATGAGTGAGTTGCACTGAAAAACTTAGAATATAAGAAACGCACAGTGTAGTACATAGTATATGAGTGAGTTGCACTGAAAAACTTAGAATATAAGAAACGCACAGTGTAGTACATAGTATATGAGTGAGTTGCACTGAAAAACTTAGAATATAAGAAACGCACAGTGTAGTACATAGTATATGAGTGAGTTGCACTGAAAAACTTAGAATATAAGAAACGCACAGTGTAGTACATAGTATATGAGTGAGTTGCACTGAAAAACTTAGAATATAAGAAACGCACAGTGTAGTACATAGTATATGAGTGAGTTGCACTGAAAAACTTAGAATATAAGAAACGCACAGTGTAGTACATAGTATATGAGTGAGTTGCACTGAAAAACTTAGAATATAAGAAACGCACAGTGTAGTACATAGTATATGAGTGAGTTGCACTGAAAAACTTAGAATTTAGAGAAACGCACAGTGTAGTACATAGTATATGAGTGAGTTGCACTGAAAAACTTAGAATTTAGAGAAACGCACAGTGTAGTACATAGTATATGAGTGAGTTGCACTGAAAAACTTAGAATATAAGAAACGCACAGTGTAGTACATAGTATATGAGTGAGTTGCACTGAAAAACTTAGAATATAAGAAACGCACAGTGTAGTACATAGTATATGAGTGAGTTGCACTGAAAAACTTAGAATATAAGAAACGCACAGTGTAGTACATAGTATATGAGTGAGTTGCACTGAAAAACTTAGAATATAAGAAACGCACAGTGTAGTACATAGTATATGAGTGAGTTGCACTGAAAAACTTAGAATATAAGAAACGCACAGTGTAGTACATAGTATATGAGTGAGTTGCACTGAAAAACTTAGAATTTAGAGAAACGCACAGTGTAGTACATAGTATATGAGTGAGTTGCACTGAAAAACTTAGAATTTAGAGAAACGCACAGTGTAGTACATAGTATATGAGTGAGTTGCACTGAAAAACTTAGAATATAAGAAACGCACAGTGTAGTACATAGTATATGAGTGAGTTGCACTGAAAAACTTAGAATATAAGAAACGCACAGTGTAGTACATAGTATATGAGTGAGTTGCACTGAAAAAACTTAGAATATAAGAAACGCACAGTGTAGTACATAGTATATGAGTGAGTTGCACTGAAAAACTTAGAATATAAGAAACGCACAGTGTAGTACATAGTATATGAGTGAGTTGCACTGAAAAACTTAGAATATAAGAAACGCACAGTGTAGTACATAGTATATGAGTGAGTTGCACTGAAAAACTTAGAATATAAGAAACGCACAGTGTAGTACATAGTATATGAGTGAGTTGCACTGAAAAACTTAGAATATAAGAAACGCACAGTGTAGTACATAGTATATGAGTGAGTTGCACTGAAAAACTTAGAATTTAGAGAAACGCACAGTGTAGTACATAGTATATGAGTGAGTTGCACTGAAAAACTTAGAATTTAGAGAAACGCACAGTGTAGTACATAGTATATGAGTGAGTTGCACTGAAAAACTTAGAATATAAGAAACGCACAGTGTAGTACATAGTATATGAGTGAGTTGCACTGAAAAACTTAGAATATAAGAAACGCACAGTGTAGTACATAGTATATGAGTGAGTTGCACTGAAAAACTTAGAATATAAGAAACGCACAGTGTAGTACATAGTATATGAGTGAGTTGCACTGAAAAACTTAGAATATAAGAAACGCACAGTGTAGTACATAGTATATGAGTGAGTTGCACTGAAAAACTTAGAATATAAGAAACGCACAGTGTAGTACATAGTATATGAGTGAGTTGCACTGAAAAACTTAGAATATAAGAAACGCACAGTGTAGTACATAGTATATGAGTGAGTTGCACTGAAAAACTTAGAATTTAGAGAAACGCACAGTGTAGTACATAGTATATGAGTGAGTTGCACTGAAAAACTTAGAATTTAGAGAAACGCACAGTGTAGTACATAGTATATGAGTGAGTTGCACTGAAAAACTTAGAATATAAGAAACGCACAGTGTAGTACATAGTATATGAGTGAGTTGCACTGAAAAACTTAGAATATAAGAAACGCACAGTGTAGTACATAGTATATGAGTGAGTTGCACTGAAAAACTTAGAATATAAGAAACGCACAGTGTAGTACATAGTATATGAGTGAGTTGCACTGAAAAACTTAGAATATAAGAAACGCACAGTGTAGTACATAGTATATGAGTGAGTTGCACTGAAAAACTTAGAATATAAGAAACGCACAGTGTAGTACATAGTATATGAGTGAGTTGCACTGAAAAACTTAGAATTTAAGAAACGCACAGTGTTTTTCATAGTATATGAGTGAGTTGCACTGAAAAACTTAGAATATAAGAAACGCACAGTGTAGTACAAAGTATATGAGTGAGTTGCACTGAAAAACTTAGAATATAAGAAACGCACAGTGTAGTACATAGTATATGAGTGAGTTGCACTGAAAAACTTAGAATTACTGAAAACCCGCATTACACGAAATGCACAGTGTAGTACATAGTATATGAGTGAGTTGCACTGAAAAACTTAGAATATAAGAAACGCACAGTGTAGTACATAGTATATGAGTGAGTTGCACTGAAAAACTTAGAATATAAGAAACGCACAGTGTAGTACATAGTATATGAGTGAGTTGCACTGAAAAACTTAGAATATAAGAAACGCACAGTGTAGTACATAGTATATGAGTGAGTTGCACTGAAAAACTTAGAATATAAGAAACGCACAGTGTAGTACATTGTATATGAGTGAGTTGCACTGAAAAACTTAGAATTTAAGAAACGCACAGTGTAGTACATAGTATATGAGTGAGTTGCACTGAAAAACTTAGAATATAAGAAACGCACAGTGTAGTACATAGTATATGAGTGAGTTGCACTGAAAAACTTAGAATATAAGAAACGCACAGTGTAGTACATAGTATATGAGTGAGTTGCACTGAAAAACTTAGAATATAAGAAACGCACAGTGTAGTACATAGTATATGAGTGAGTTGCACTGAAAAACTTAGAATTTACTGAAAACCCGCATTACACGAAATGCACAGTGTAGTACATAGTATATGAGTGAGTTGCACTGAAAAACTTAGAATATAAGAAACGCACAGTGTAGTACATAGTATATGAGTGAGTTGCACTGAAAAACTTAGAATATAAGAAACGCACAGTGTAGTACATAGTATATGAGTGAGTTGCACTGAAAAACTTAGAATATAAGAAACGCACAGTGTAGTACATAGTATATGAGTGAGTTGCACTGAAAAACTTAGAATATAAGAAACGCACAGTGTAGTACATAGTATATGAGTGAGTTGCACTGAAAAACTTAGAATATAAGAAACGCACAGTGTAGTACATAGTATATGAGTGAGTTGCACTGAAAAACTTAGAATATAAGAAACGCACAGTGTAGTACATAGTATATGAGTGAGTTGCACTGAAAAACTTAGAATATAAGAAACGCACAGTGTAGTACATAGTATATGAGTGAGTTGCACTGAAAAACTTAGAATTTAGAGAAACGCACAGTGTAGTACATAGTATATGAGTGAGTTGCACTGAAAAACTTAGAATATAAGAAACGCACAGTGTAGTACATAGTATATGAGTGAGTTGCACTGAAAAACTTAGAATATAAGAAACGCACAGTGTAGTACATAGTATATGAGTGAGTTGCACTGAAAAACTTAGAATATAAGAAACGCACAGTGTAGTACATAGTATATGAGTGAGTTGCACTGAAAAACTTAGAATATAAGAAACGCACAGTGTAGTACATAGTATATGAGTGAGTTGCACTGAAAAACTTAGAATATAAGAAAACGCACAGTGTAGTACATAGTATATGAGTGAGTTGCACTGAAAAACTTAGAATATAAGAAACGCACAGTGTAGTACATAGTATATGAGTGAGTTGCACTGAAAAACTTAGAATATAAGAAACGCACAGTGTAGTACATAGTATATGAGTGAGTTGCACTGAAAAACTTAGAATATAAGAAACGCACAGTGTAGTACATAGTATATGAGTGAGTTGCACTGAAAAACTTAGAATATAAGAAACGCACAGTGTAGTACATAGTATATGAGTGAGTTGCACTGAAAAACTTAGAATTTAGAGAAACGCACAGTGTAGTACATAGTATATGAGTGAGTTGCACTGAAAAACTTAGAATTTAGAGAAACGCACAGTGTAGTACATAGTATATGAGTGAGTTGCACTGAAAAACTTAGAATATAAGAAACGCACAGTGTAGTACATAGTATATGAGTGAGTTGCACTGAAAAACTTAGAATATAAGAAACGCACAGTGTAGTACATAGTATATGAGTGAGTTGCACTGAAAAACTTAGAATATAAGAAACGCACATGTAGTACATAGTATATGAGTGAGTTGCACTGAAAAACTTAGAATATAAGAAACGCACAGTGTAGTACATAGTATATGAGTGAGTTGCACTGAAAAACTTAGAATATAAGAAACGCACAGTGTAGTACATAGTATATGAGTGAGTTGCACTGAAAAACTTAGAATTTAGAGAAACGCACAGTGTAGTACATAGTATATGAGTGAGTTGCACTGAAAAACTTAGAATTTAGAGAAACGCACAGTGTAGTACATAGTATATGAGTGAGTTGCACTGAAAAACTTAGAATATAAGAAACGCACAGTGTAGTACTTAGTATATGAGTGAGTTGCACTGAAAAACTTAGAATATAAGAAACGCACAGTGTAGTACATAGTATATGAGTGAGTTGCACTGAAAAACTTAGAATATAAGAAACGCACAGTGTAGTACATAGTATATGAGTGAGTTGCACTGAAAAACTTAGAATATAAGAAACGCACAGTGTAGTACATAGTATATGAGTGAGTTGCACTGAAAAACTTAGAATATAAGAAACGCACAGTGTAGTACATAGTATATGAGTGAGTTGCACTGAAAAACTTAGAATTTAAGAAACGCACAGTGTTTTTCATAGTATATGAGTGAGTTGCACTGAAAAACTTAGAATATAAGAAACGCACAGTGTAGTACAAAGTATATGAGTGAGTTGCACTGAAAAACTTAGAATATAAGAAACGCACAGTGTAGTACATAGTATATGAGTGAGTTGCACTGAAAAACTTAGAATTTACTGAAAAACCACATTACACGAAATGCACAGTGTAGTACATAGTATATGAGTGAGTTGCACTGAAAAACTTAGAATATAAGAAACGCACAGTGTAGTACATAGTATATGAGTGAGTTGCACTGAAAAACTTAGAATATAAGAAACGCACAGTGTAGTACATAGTATATGAGTGAGTTGCACTGAAAAACTTAGAATTTACTGAAAAACCCGCATTACACGAAATGCACAGTGTAGTACATAGTATATGAGTGAGTTGCACTGAAAAACTTAGAATATAAGAAACGCACAGTGTAGTACATAGTATATGAGTGAGTTGCACTGAAAAACTTAGAATATAAGAAACGCACAGTGTAGTACATAGTATATGAGTGAGTTGCACTGAAAAACTTAGAATATAAGAAACGCACAGTGTAGTACATAGTATATGAGTGAGTTGCACTGAAAAACTTAGAATATAAAGAAACGCACAGTGTAGTACATAGTATATGAGTGAGTTGCACTGAAAAACTTAGAATATAAGAAACGCACAGTGTAGTACATAGTATATGAGTGAGTTGCACTGAAAAACTTAGAATTTAAGAAACGCACAGTGTTTTTCATAGTATATGAGTGAGTTGCACTGAAAAACTTAGAATATAAGAAACGCACAGTGTAGTACATAGTATATGAGTGAGTTGCACTGAAAAACTTAGAATATAAGAAACGCACAGTGTAGTACATAGTATATGAGTGAGTTGCACTGAAAAACTTAGAATTTACTGAAAACCCGCATTACACGAATGCACAGTGTAGTACATAGTATATGAGTGAGTTGCACTGAAAAACTTAGAATATAAGAAACGCACAGTGTAGTACATAGTATATGAGTGAGTTGCACTGAAAAACTTAGAATATAAGAAACGCACAGTGTAGTACATAGTATATGAGTGAGTTGCACTGAAAAACTTAGAATATAAGAAACGCACAGTGTAGTACATAGTATATGAGTGAGTTGCACTTAAAAACTTAGAATATAAGAAACGCACAGTGTAGTACATTGTATATGAGTGAGTTGCACTGAAAAACTTAGAATTTAAGAAACGCACAGTGTAGTACATAGTATATGAGTGAGTTGCACTGAAAAACTTAGAATATAAGAAACGCACAGTGTAGTACTTAGTATATGAGTGAGTTGCACTGAAAAACTTAGAATATAAGAAACGCACAGTGTAGTACATAGTATATGAGTGAGTTGCACTGAAAAACTTAGAATATAAGAAACGCACAGTGTAGTACATAGTATATGAGTGAGTTGCACTGAAAAACTTAGAATTTAAGAAACGCACAGTGTTTTTCATAGTATATGAGTGAGTTGCACTGAAAAACTTAGAATATAAGAAACGCACAGTGTAGTACATAGTATATGAGTGAGTTGCACTGAAAAACTTAGAATATAAGAAACGCACAGTGTAGTACATAGTATATGAGTGAGTTGCACTGAAAAACTTAGAATATAAGAAACGCACAGTGTAGTACATAGTATATGAGTGAGTTGCACTGAAAAACTTAGAATATAAGAAACGCACAGTGTAGTACATAGTATATGAGTGAGTTGCACTGAAAAACTTAGAATTTAGAGAAACGCACAGTGTAGTACATAGTATATGAGTGAGTTGCACTGAAAAACTTAGAATTTAGAGAAACGCACAGTGTAGTACATAGTATATGAGTGAGTTGCACTGAAAAACTTAGAATATAAGAAACGCACAGTGTAGTACTTAGTATATGAGTGAGTTGCACTGAAAAACTTAGAATATAAGAAACGCACAGTGTAGTACATAGTATATGAGTGAGTTGCACTGAAAAACTTAGAATATAAGAAACGCACAGTGTAGTACATAGTATATGAGTGAGTTGCACTGAAAAACTTAGAATATAAGAAACGCACAGTGTAGTACATAGTATATGAGTGAGTTGCACTGAAAAACTTAGAATATAAGAAACGCACAGTGTAGTACATAGTATATGAGTGAGTTGCACTGAAAAACTTAGAATTTAAGAAACGCACAGTGTTTTTCATAGTATATGAGTGAGTTGCACTGAAAAACTTAGAATATAAGAAACGCACAGTGTAGTACAAAGTATATGAGTGAGTTGCACTGAAAAACTTAGAATATAAGAAACGCACAGTGTAGTACATAGTATATGAGTGAGTTGCACTGAAAAACTTAGAATTTACTGAAAAACCCACATTACACGAAATGCACAGTGTAGTACA